>NC_141272.1:8032500-8477500 GCF_054856545.1 Hippocampus guttulatus | reverse complement strand
ACACCTGGAGCAAACTGTACTGTGTGTGATGTGACAGTACTGCTGTGTTACAATGCAAAGAATTTGCATCAACAATTTGCATAAATACCGCAACTCTGATGCTGCAAAGGACTATTATAGTTCCGCTTTTGGCGAGAGACTCTCAGATGTTTCCGGTGAACCCCAGACCCCCCTCGCCTGTGGCAAATGTACTGCGGGGGAATGAAAACAGTAATTATCCTTTAAAAGCGTTTTCAATGGTGTCATGTTTCAGTGTGCAGGCAAATTAGCATCACTGTACACAGCAGAGCGGCTGACCGCTCTGATTAGACGGCACAGACACAACAATGTTTATAGACTCGTGTTTGTGTTGATTAAGGTGTGCGCGGTCTGAATGATGAGAACACTTAGGTGCTTTGCTGTTCATTCCACCCACGAGACCAGGGGCCGGCAACCCAGAATGGTGAAAGAGCCATATTGGGTCAATCAAACAAAAAAAAATACGTCTGGAGCCGCAAAAAAAATTCAATATAAGAAAGTATCCTGCACCATACTTTCTAATATTTACCCCTTTCATTCAGGTGGATAAGGTAGTAGAGGTAACCCATGAAGTTCAAATGTAATGATATGGAGCATAATCGAATTTCTTCCATTCAGTTTTCATTTTCTCTTCCATGCAAATTGAAAATATTCCATTTAATGTCCGTTTTAACCTGAAGATAAACGAGCTTCCGTCTCTACGTCAACAGTACCAGGGAGCACGTGACCCCGGAGATGAACAAGCTTCGTCAGAGCCTGAGAAGGAAGAAGCCCACCTATGTACCCGAGGCCAGCAGACCGCATCAGTGGCAGGCAGACGAGGAGGCTGTACGCAAGGGCAAATGCAACTTCTCTGTACGGGTAAGCCTCAGCGAGCCCCGATTTTTGCATTTCGTTATACCTGTGGCACTCAGCTCGACGGTTATTCATTACTAACATCGCAAATCTATGCATGTATGTTATTTATTGCAGGTTAGACATTAATATTGTGTGAAAAAGCAGGAAAGATTCTACCGTATGAAGACTGCGGTCCAGAATTTATTTATTTTTTTAATAGTTTGAAATGTTGACTCAATGCATATACATCTGTTAAAGAGATGTCTACAGATCCATCTGTCGGTCAGTCTATTTTCCTCAGTTTCCTGCAATCCTGCTTCCTTTTCTGTCCTGTCATCATTACAACACAATACGGAACCTATAGAAACGCTTTGAATGGGTCGGACGGTCGCGTTTATCGTTTCTGTTTCATCTTTGTCTTCTCCCTCAATGATCAGTGCCATTGGGAAAACAGTCGTTTGAAATCAATGAAATGGTTTTAAAAAAAATAAAATAACATGCATACTTTGATCTGCAGTACCTGGGCTTGGTGGAGGTGGAGGAGTCTCGAGGGATGCATGTGTGCGAGGAGGCGGTGAAAAAGCTTAAAATTGTGAGTACATGACGTGTACTCATAAGTGCAAAAACTCATTCAATACTCTCGGTCATGTCGTGTATTTCTAGTTTAGTTTTGCTGATACACAACCAGGGAAACATTGCCGTGCGTTTGAAATGCACACTCTCCCACTTTTCTGAAAAAAAACCTCTCAAAAGTCTCCTCTTCTTAATAAATCCCTCACCCACCACATTTAGCTCCCACTTTAACTCCTGCTACCATAAATTGTGTCCTGTCTATTCTGTTGGCTTTCTCTCTGTGGGATTATGCAATGACTTCAGCTTCTAGGCTTGCGACACAATGGTTCAAAGACAAATTGTTTTTCATTCTGTTTCTCTGACTCCCACAATCACAATTCAACAGACGTGTTTTGTTATTTTAGTTCATGAAGTACTTTAAGGTACAACATATAGGCTGAGTTGGCCTGTGTTATAAAAATCATTTTGTGTCTCTGCTCTCTCCTCCCACAACATTGCATGTTTGCACTGAGGATTTCATACATGTGTGCTGCATGTCATACATAAAGCATATTTGACAATAAAGATGACCATGACCTTGTAACTTTACACTATTAGTATGACAAGACATTCAAACAATATCTTTTGATGACATCACTGCTAGGTGAAGTGAGATGTGTAAACTAGTAGGCTTTCTGATGCAGCATTCATTCTCTTCCTTTTTTTGTTTGTTTTTTGGTCCTTGCAGAGCGGGAAAAAGACAGTGAAGGCAGTATTGTGGGTTTCAGCTGATGGACTCAGGGTGGTCGATGATAAAACAAAGGTAAGCATGTTTTTGACTTCAATGTTTTGCCTGTATCTATTTTCCTGTACTTTTTTTTTTTAAATGACAAAGAAAACCAACATGACGTTACAGTCGCGCACATGTCACAAGCACGCGTGAGTGAGGAAAACCTGCATCGCATAAAAATCGGGTCTTTATTTGGTCAATTGAACTGTAAAGTTCACCTTTACAAAGATACTAACTAACGCTCACTTTGGATCGACTGTGTCAGCGAGGTATCTTTTCATGTTGATTATTGGGTTTGTATAATTTGAAGCTCTGTGCGACAACATACAAGTACCATGCACACATCGTCCTGTACAAGACAGAGAAAACGTACTAGCTCTTATATGACATGTTCTTCAACGTTACACATTGACATCGAGAGAAAACGAGCATTTTTCACCTTTTTGACTGTCATTCAAACTAAGCATGAATAACTTTGCCAAGGCAGAATTATTGCTCTCGCGTTGCAATCCAATTGATTGCGCAGATGTACCCACTGAAAGGAGAAGTGCGGTGTTAAATTAAAATATTTTCTCTCATTCTGTGCTCGTCAAGCGGCTTGCCAAAGGTATTCAGCAGGAGGAGAGGCTGAGACATAAAATTGCGCTTGAGGAATGTCTGGTGACTGAGAGGCCTCCCTGTGTGAGCGCAATTCATTGGGTACTCTTTTCAAAGTCCAACGCGTTAAAGCGCTGCAGAGAATAAAGACGAGCATTCAATGGAGAAATGCTGTACGCTCCTTCTTTTCACATTGTAAGAAGACTGCACACAAATACATTCACGCTTAAGGTCACAACTCCCAACAACCCCCCAGGCATGGCTTCAAAATACCACCTCTGTTTCTCCTCTTTATCCTTTAATCCAGGGGTGTCAAACATACGGCCCGTGGGCCGGAACCGGTCCGCAAATAGGTTCGATCGGCCCGCGGGATCATTTAAAGGTGAAAAATGCATTAAAGACACGGGAGGAATATTTTCAATAAAATGCAATTTGTGGATTATCCGCTAGGGGGCGCACTGTTTTGATCACAGAAGAAGACAACATTGTTTTGAGAGGGAAAGAAAACAGCAGTCTCAGTCTGTCACCGAGATAGACCCAACGCAGCAAATGATATGAAAGCGCCAATCAATGCTTCTTGAGACCAAAACAAAGCAAAGAGATGATATTTTGGTGATTCATAGCACAGTATGGTATAATGTGAATGGTTCGGCCCACTTGACATCTACCGAGTCCGCATGTGGCCCCTGCTCTAATCCATATATGTTCAACAGCTGGCAATGGAAGTCTAAAATATAGCTGTGCAAATGACTGTTTTGCGTCTTGACCTCGATCTTACTCGGCCGCTTACCCCCCCAGGCTGCACAAAGCGCACAAATGTGACGTCGCATGGTGGGGGCCTATACTGTATTATGATATCCCACTTCTTTGTCTGCCCTGTGACTCTTCATGACCTTTCCTCTCGGTGTCAGTCTCAGGCAATGACAAAGCGGTGAAAGACAGACTCCGAATGGCACTGCGTGTCTGTGTCGGCGTCACATGACCTTCAGTGATGCGCCACCAGAAACCAAAGTTTAAATTCTTTCTTGTAGCGAGATACAAAGTCACATCACCATGCTGTGTTTTTCCTTGCTGTTAGGTCTCACATGTACACATACACACGAAACCTCGTCTACGTCAGCCAGTAACTCTATTGGCCTTTCCCTGCACTTGACTGAGGTGTGTCCTATTAATAGGAGGTGATTGTTGCACATTGAATCAAAAGCAGACTTCAAAGAAGACACTCTGCTCTGCACTGCCTTCCACCTTGGTACTAGCCCCCCCCCCCCCCCCCCCCCCGCATTCACTCACAGGCTGCATTGAATGGCCCGTTATTCTTTCTCCTCTTTATCCACTTTTGGTCTTCTCTCGTTTTCATTCACCCTCTCTCTCTTCTCGTCCACTCCTTTCTTTGTTTTCTGAGGCCAAACGGGATGCATGTGTGAGTCCCTCTCTGTCTTCCTTCGTCCCTTTCATCTGCCTCTCGGCTCTTGTGTTGCGCTTCCCTTTTTTGTTTTTGAAATGTCAAAGCGGGGGAGCTCGGGGCCCCTAAATATACACGAAGAAAGCGATACCCCCCTCCAAGTCTCCTCTGTCGACACCGATGCAGGCTGAATAAACCTTTCATCGAAGGAAAGGCGAGTGAAGCAAACATCCCAGAGATGGAAAGTGTCAACAATCTTTTACCGACTTTTATAGGTAGAACTGAAAAGGCTTTTACGGCTCGGAAAGAGTGGTGAGTTCGGTATCGGATCCCTTTACTCAGCACTCAACCCATTTTGGCCAAAGTGATGTCTATGGAAAGAAATGTGAAATTCTAGTAGTTACTGTCAGTTTTAACTTCTGCCAGAAATGTACCAACTGCAAATGTAAGATGTCAAAGTGTTGTTTTCATTCTTCCAGGACCTGATTGTGGACCAGACCATAGAGAAAGTCTCCTTCTGTGCCCCGGATAGAAACTACGACAAGGCATTCTCCTACATCTGCAGAGATGGCACCACCAGACGTTGGATGTGCCACTGCTTCATGGCTCTCAAAGACTCGGTGAGGGGGCCGCCGCAAGCTTCTTTGTCTTTCTCCTTGTCTGAATTTATAAACTACAATGAATCTTTCAATTTTTGAAGCCCCTTCAAAGTTTTTGTCTGTTACTACTATGCTTTACAAATCTTAACTTTATTAAGTTAATAGAATAACAAACTTTTTTTAGTTCTGTTTACTTAATAAATTAAGTTTTGAAAATTAATTTATAAGTAAGTAACAAAGAATAATTGATTTGCTGTAACTAAGTTTTTGAGTAACTATATCAAAAAATATAAGTTGGATATACTCAAAATATTGAAGTTCAGAGAACTCAAAATTTTGAACTCACCAATTCAAAAAAAGTGATTTTTATTGCCTCACTTTTTTGAGTTCTGCTAACTTATTCGGGGTTTACAGTGAAGGGAAGAAAAAATAACGGATGGTGCTTCTATGTCGCTGTAATTATCTTTACTCTAGCTCTAAGTTGGTACACTCCACCTACAGTCCATGTGGCAGTCAGCAGGCCGCTGTTAGCTGCTTGAAATCTGTCAATAGCGTGAAATGACAGCAGCGGGGCACAAGTTAATTCAACAGAGATGAAAAATAAAATTGAAAAAAAAAGATGACACGAAATGTGTGTTTGGAAGGGATAAGTCAAGAAGAAACACACCCAGAAAAAATATATATAAATCATGTTTTCCTTCAATCTGTATCCTCCCAAAGGAGCATACAGAGCTCGAGGATTGGCTTTATTTTTTTTTAAACAACCCAACATAAGATCTAAGTGGGATGATTATAAACGCATCTGATCTTCATTGTGTCAATTGTATTGCATGTCAAAGTATGACTCGCTTGAATCGCGCCGGGTGAAATCGAACGATCAGTCAACACATCTGGGATCGTTTAAAGTTTTTAAGATGTTTTTCTTTCTGCTGCGTTAGGGGGAGAGACTGAGCCACGCGGTGGGCTGCGCCTTTGCCGCCTGTTTGGAGAGGAAACAGCGGAGAGAGAAGGAGTGTGGCGTGACGGCATCTTTTGACGCCACCCGCACGTCCTTCGTACGCGAGGGTTCCTTCCGCACCAACTCTGCCTGCAGTCAACACGGCAGCGGTAGTGAACGAGATGACAAGTTGCAGGAAAAGAACAAAGGTGAGGTCATGGCACATTTTGGAATTTGAATGAAAAAGAATTTTGATCGCTTCTTTTTTTTTTTTCATAAATAAAATGGGTGGCTTGGTGTAAAAACTTTATTGAAAAAGAAAATCATGCGAGTGACTTGCTGTCGGGACCCCTAATGGCACAAACTGTTGCAGCGCCAACAGAGATTTAAATGTGCAGTCTTAATTGACAGAGTGACAATGTGTGTTTGTTGCGGCTTGCGACAGCAATGCATCACACTGAGAATGATCCCCCCCGCACCCCCGCACCCCCGCTCATGTTTCATCAAATTAGACCTACTGAGGTGTGTCTGATGGCATGTTTTGTCCATGACTCGACTCTCGTTCCTCCAGACCAGCCCTCTGTTCATGCAGCCCTCCCACCCGGTACTGCCTCCCCACCCGAGGGCGCAGCAGAACCCGGCGGGCCCCATGCCATCCCCCGCCGCCATGCACCCATCGAGCAACTGGTGCGTCAAGGCTCATTCCGGGGATTTCCAGCTCTGAGTCAGAAGAACTCTCCCTTTAAGAGACAGCTGTCACTTCGCCTCAATGACCTGCCATCCACACTGCAACGCAAGACCGACTTCGAAGCCAAGAACTCTGGTGAGTTGAAACGTTCTTGCGGCTAAAAACAGGAGCTGGCGCGAAGATCTGCCTCTGTTTATAGCTTCGCCTTAGCCAATCCTGATTGCAAAACGACAGCCTACTAAAATGTCCTCCACGGGGGAAAATTGCACTATGTGCTATGATTTCACATTGCATCTTATTACGACTGTAGTCCATGCAGGAAAAAAAAATATTTGAATGTAAAATCGCAATCTCAACGAAAACCAATGCCGTATTTTCCGCACTAAAAGGCGCACCTAAAAAGTATTCCATTTTCTTAAAAGCTCACAGCGCCTTAAAATCCAATACACCTTGTGTCTGGTCATTACGGCAATATTTCGACCCCGAAATGGCTCCTTGCTCGAGACATGCTGACAATGCAGAGTTCACACTTAAGGCGATCGGTTGCGGCAAGAGAGTTCAACGTTAGCGAGTAAATGTTATAACTTGCTGTTGGTGAAGTGAACCGTGTCGCTGCCTTATTAAATACGTTTTACTGACATCTGATCGTTCTGTTGTTTTTTCCTTGAGCGTAGCTCCATCTAGTGGATGTATTGTAGATTGCATCTTATAATGCCCAATTTATGAAAAAAATTACAAAATAGGCCATTCATTGAAGGTGCGCCTCATAATCCAGTGCGCCTTTTAGTGTGGAAAATACAAACGTGTTTTTGTTCAAGCGGTGGCGAGACTCCTCATCTCCCGTTTTCTCGCTCCCATACTGTACCTTATTTTCATCCTCCCGCTTCCCTTTTATGTGGTCCTTTCTTACTAGTACTAGAGGTGGACATGAGTTTGTCTGGTGAGGGAGACATTAATGACCTGTGTAGCCAGATCAACACCTCCTTCACGAAGCCATCCGAGGACCCTTTCTCCAACCCTTGCCCAACTGCGAGTGGTCAGCCGAACTGCGTCGTGCTTCCGGTCCTCCCTCCACCCCCAGCGCCGATGCAAGGTAACAAGCGACGTATTCAATTATGCAATACCGATAATCGATTTCTGGCTCATTGACTTTCATCAATGCCATCGATCCTTCACTTTATCCCTTTAGCGACGTCTTCTTGGGTTCAGCCAGATCCTCCTCGTCACTCTCCTCCTCCTCCAGTGTCCGCGGTGATGCAGAGTGGGCATAAACGTACGCCTTCCGAGGCGGAAAGATGGCTGGAAGAAGTCTCGAAGGCAGTCATGTCCCAGCAGACACCCCCGCCGGCTCCCACCATCATCCCCACCATTCCTGGGCCACCGTCTGTATCGAGCCAGCAGATAACAAGTCTGGCCCCGGTGTCCACTCTTTCCATGTCGCTGGGTACCATGTCAAAAGCGCTCATCGCAGGCCCCTCTGCTATCTCAGCTCAGGCACCGATGCCCCTTCCACCGATGTCCATATCGTCGGTTCCCCTCATACCCGGCCCTCCAATTTCAAGCCCCCCAATGTCTTTGCCTTCAATGTCCATTCCCACCATGTCTGGTCCAAGTATGTCAGGAGCCCCGATGATCCAGCCCTCACTCCCGGGGCCCCGAGGCTCCCTCCCAAGCATTTTGCAGGCCTTTCCTTTGGCCTTCGACGCTACTTCGGCTCCTGTTGGGATGTTCGCCGGCCAGCCCGTGCAACCGGCTTTTGTTCCCATGCAAACCTACATGCCAGGCTTGGCGAGCAGTATGACCTACCCAAATGTCAGCGTACCCGTCGTCGGAATCACGCCGTCGCAAATGGTGGCCAATGTCTTCTGCACGGCCGCTGGCTCATCTGGCACCGGAGGTGCCGTTGGCGCCGGAGTCGGAGGGTCGAAAGGCGTCACTCACCACCCTTACTCAGGAGTGCCCTCTGGGGGGTTTTCCACCCCATTCCCCGCCACCCCTCCTCTTTCAACAGCCATGAATGGGCTCCCGTTGCACAGCGGCGCCTCGGCAGCCCTTCACAATGGCAACTCTAACAGCGGCGGCACTGGTAGCTGGCCGCCAGAAGGCAGCCAGCTGACTGCTCCCGTGACCAGTAATTCCCAAGACGACGAGCGTTTCGAGGCCAAGTGGGCGGCCCTTGAGAGCACCAACACCAAACCAGCGGCTCAGGCGCCCGGAAGCAAAAGTCCAGCAGCGGCAGCCAACCCATTTTCGAACAACCTGCAGAAGACTTTTGAGATCGAGCTCTAAGATGAGGAGCAAAGTGGCACTCTGCAAGCCCTGCACCCACAAAAGAAGAACGCTCGGTGCGAATTCAAGCATCCCTGATTTGAATGGTATATGCAGGTCCTGAAACATTGTGGCAGCCTCGCATCCCATAAAAGCTCTCTAATGGAGTATCTTCACCATAATGATGTTACTTTCTTGAGGCTCCGGTGAGAGCTGTGCAGATTGTGCTGGGGCTGCCACTGGGAGCTTTCCACATCTTGATGTGATGATCTAAATCCTGCCACTTCACCTCGTGTCCGCCTCTTTCCCGCTTTCATGTCTGCACTCCGGTTTTACTTTCTTTCCCGGCTGCAAGTCCCTTGACACACTGACCTTGTCACTCAGCGACGCGCTCAGTGGTTGCTTTCTTTCAAAGGTGACACAGATGCATTCCAATCCCATTGACTGATTTTGGCAGTATTTGTTGTGGGGAGGAATTCCTTGTGAGGAATGGAAATAATTCTTGGTTTGACGAATGTTCTTGTTAATGGCGGAATTGTGAGAACTGATTGGACGTACAGTGGATATAAAATTTCTACACAGCCCTGCAAAACTTTTTAACTATTCATATGACCCATGACCTCTCGAGACAACCCAATTAAACAAAAAAACATTTCAAGAGGGGAAGTAAAAAAAAAAATGAGTGAGATAATGTGGTTGAATACAAACACGTGCCCAGTTATGGGGCGTGCGCACACTTAGGCAACCACATTGTCTGAGTTGTTCATTATTCCCCTCTCATGGATTTTTTTTTTCAATGGAGTTGTTCAGTTTAGAGGTGGAAAAAAATTCTTTATCTTGGTCTCATTTTTACATCACAAAAACCTGGCATTTGAACAGGGGTGTGTAGACTTTTTATAGCCACTACCTAGGAGGACTCAGTGTTCAGTAGTCATGATTTATTGCCAAAATGATTGTATTTATTGTACTTTTTTTATGTTGACAAGTTATATTGACTTCCTCAAATAGTTGAAGTGTTTCCTTCAAATATTTTTTATCCCATATATTTATTTTTGCTGAACTCTTAAGAAAGACTAGTGAAACAAACAGGACCACGTCGGTCGGTCATCTATTTAATTGGGCAAAAATATGTGAATCCGGGCATGTTACAGGAATCAAATACCCATGGATGAAACGTATCATGTGTCACCTCGCAAGTGTAGATAGTGGCTCGATGCTTTTGCTTTTTTCCAGACAAATCAATAGAACTTCACTTTATCGCTGTTGGGACATTTCTGGAGCTCAAATGTTCCAAGGCACTGCAGAATATCCAACACAGACACTTCACAGTCGCCATCCACCTTTTCCGGAATACTCAAGGAGGACGAATATGATGCACTACCTTCCCATATTGACTGTCTTCACTTACAGGGTGGACAGGAATCAAATCCTGCATCGATTGTGTTCACCACATCAGTCCGTTGCACTGCTTCGAAAAAGAAAATCGGTGGGGCCGATGAGGACAGGAATGTGTCAAAACGGATAGCGGTATAAAAGAAGAAAGGAGGAGCCCGGAGGAAGGCTTTGCGACAAGCAAAGAGAACAGAGTAACACGGTTGAATTAAAAGCATGCCATGGAGAAGGATAAAGGAACGAATATGAGATGACGACGAGATAAGAGAGGACAAGAGTGTGTGAAAATCTTGAGGACAAAAGACACTTTTGTCGCCTTGCCCGCAAAACGGAGCGTCTTGGCGCCTCCGTCTGCAAATCTTGCTCCTCGACTTTGCTCAAATCTACGTTGCAAAGAATCGTTTTCGGTGTTTATTTTTACAACTAGCTCATTCCATATTTACAGTTTGATCAGTAAGCTTAACCAAATACGCGAGACTCCTTTTATGTAGAAACTCAAAACGCCAGTTAGGTCATCAAAGCTTGGAAAAAGTTTGGCACCATGAAGATCTATTTTTAATGGAGGACTTTTTTTAGGTGCGCTAAATCAGTGGGAATTCAATTCTATGAAGAGTCTTGTTTTGGTAAGATTAATTTATAAAGCATTTTTTCAATGAGGCAGCGATGCTATTTGATAGGCTGCCTCGTCAAAAGAAATCCTTTCAGAACGAGAAAGTTCCCAATTATCAGGTGCTTTGTTTTCTGACAAATCTTATTCTTCCCCCACCCAACAAATCCAAATATACCAAACAAGATCCTATTTTATCGTTCGCTGAAAATATATTCTTTCACTGCACTTGTTTACACAACCTCAAAATTATATGTAGGGTAATTGCAACAAAGCAAACTCAACGACCTCATGAACTTGATTGTCAAACTAGTGACGTAACAGAAAACAGTGGAGTTTATTTTTAATCTTTATTTACAGATTTTTTTTGTATTTAAACCTACATATTTGTATTGTAATTACATTGTACAAAAGATGAATAAAGTAATATAACACAATGCCTGTGCATTTTTATAACTTGGTGGGGGGGGTTTGTTTTCATTTTGTACGCCGCCGCACTTCACTTTTACACCTAGACTTTTAGTAAAAGGTTAGTAAAAGTCTTTTACTAATGAATGTTGTGACATAACGGTTTACTGTTTCTTGCATAGATGCATTAACTCATTCACTCCCAAAGACGTATTTAAACGTCTTTTCAGACTTGGTCCAGAATTGGCTGGTACTAAATGAGTTAATCTCATACAAGGAAAAAAAAAAGATATATATTCCTCCTGGGTCTATTGTATCTGTATCTACATTTGCAGTACAGTCATACCTCGGTTTTCGACCATAATCCGTTCCAGAAGGCTGTTCGAGAACCGATTTGTTCGAAAACCGAAACCACGCTCTTTAAAGTAAACATTTTTAAGTAAAATATATTAACTCATTCAGTACCAGCCAATTCTAGACCAAGTCTGAAAAGACGTTTAAATACGTCTTTGGGAGTGAATGAGTTAATAACACATCTGTAGATACCAATACAGTTTGGAAAAACATATACTGTAATGGGCAATAAATGATCATAACACACCACACGGGAGGTAACCAGTGCTGTCTGTGTTTGAGTCGAACGGGCTGAAGCAATTGTGACGCTTCAGATGGGAACAGGACAAGGCCGCCTTTCTCCCTCGGGGTCGTGAGAAACGCAGCAACTCAGACACACTGAACTCGAACTGTGGCAGCAGTAAGACTCATCCAGCTATTGTCCCCTGATTGAGGAAGGACTGAGTCAGTGAAGATGATTGTGTTGCAGATAAGTCAAAGGATGAAAAAAGTGCAGCTCTTTATATTTCCAGTCCAGTGAATGCATTTTGTAGAGGGGCTTAAGCCATCATTGCCAAAACATACGATAAATACAAATCTATAGATATAAAATGGGTGGTACAGTGGGCGACTGGTTAGCATGTTAGCAATCGGTGTCCCTCCCCCAGCATCTGACATCCGATTATTGCACATAAAACAAGTTACTATGAATATGCAAGTGCCCTTGGGCGTCTTGGTTGTTGTTGCTATTTGTTTGTTTATTTTTATTTAACATATTTCTATACGGTATTTATGTCTTATGGAAATTTAACATAAATTTTACCATTACATGTTTGCACTGGTTGAGAGAGGAAAGTAATTTCATCTGTGCTATATGTTCCACATAGAGCATATTTGACAATAAAAGCTGACTTGACTTGACTTGATATTCACCTCAGTACAGCAGTCCTGAGTATTCGAATCTGGGCTGTGGCCTCCTGGGTAGAGTTTGCATGTTCTTTCCATGCCTGCGTGGGTTTGCCCAGGTACTCCTCGACCATTCCAAAAACATGCATAGTAAGTTAATTGGACACTCCAAATTGTCCCTAGGTCTGATTGTGAGTGCAAAAGGTCATTCGTCTAGGTGTGTCCTGCGATTGGCTGCCAACCATTTCCTGAAGACGGCTGGGAAAGGCTTCAGCAGGCCCGCGACTCTCGTGAGGATTAGCAGTTCAGATAGTAGATAGAAGAAATGAGAGAGAGGTGTTTTATTTCTCATGGAAGCAGGGTTAATCCGAGGATAATCAATGCGAGCCTGCAGATAGCGACTTATTTAAAAAATAATAATAAAAACAAACAGGCTGAGCCAGAGAATGACTATTTGTGTGTGTGTGTGTGTTTTCATGTCCCTTGAATGACGTGATGACGAAGTGAGCATCCATTCAGGCAATACAGTATAATGCTGTGGCTTGAAGGTAGATATTCTATAAACTACATCGGAGGCAGGAGAGCCTCAGTTGCTATGGCTACACTGAAAAAAAAATCGTTAATAACATCTGAAAAGTGTTGTTGTCTGCAAAATCTACTTCCATACATAGCAATTACAGTGCCTGAAGCAATGATAGCAGCTGAAAAGACAATGGGTGCTCGCGAGAGTAAACGGCGGTTAGCACTACATGAACAGATATGCAGTCATGTGAGAAAAACAAACAAAAAAAAGGTGGTTAGCATTGTCGACTTGCAGCAAGAAGGTGCCTTGGTTTCGATTTTTTTCTCTCTCTCTCTACCAGTGTTGTGTCCAAGGACTGGCAACCCGAGGCCAAGGCCAAGGACTTGGAAACATTTCCAAGGCAAGGCCAAGGCCAAGGACTTGCCTCCAAGTCCAAGGACCAAGGACTGATTTTGAAGCTGAGGCCTAGCCGAGGACATGTATAAAACAATGCTATCATACCACTTGGCAGGTCTTCATGATTTGCAACACCCCTCCATCATAACCCCTTGCACTCCCTAACGCTTGAATGAAGTGTTTTTATTCAAAGAGTAGAACAGTCAGGGTACGTGTTATTTATACTGAGAAAAACAAAAATAAAAGCATATGATATACATTTACAGTACGAATTAATGTTTTAGTGCAGAAGTTTCTTAATATGAAGTAAATCAACACTCAACAGGCATGACATGGCACGGAAGACAAGTTGAGAAATGACTGCATAGAAGTCAATCACTGAGTGCAGAAAAAGCGGTAATCTCTGCGGTGATAATTTTACAGTTTACCGGCAGCGAGTACCAGGGACTCGCTGATCAGGAAAGTATGAGTCCCATTATGCATTGAGAGAGTCCCAAATTTCGAATTCTGAAATGGTCTACTTATTCTACAGATAAAAGTTTTAAATTAACTTTATGGTCAAGTATGAAGTATCCGGTTTGTATTGCAGCAAACGGAATCAAAATTAATATTGTATTTCAGTGCAGAAAGGGTTCTTTTTGGCAGCACCTCTGACTGTTCAACCACCTACATTTTAGGTACACAGTAAGGTGTTTTTAGCCCAACCCCCCCCCCCCCCCCCACCGTGTATACTAAAGTGTTTTTAGACGAAAAAAACGACCATGTATAGTAAGGCGTTTTTCGACAAAAAAATGTCCATGTATAGTAAGGCGTTTTTAGCCTAAAAAAAAACGACCATGGATAGCACGGCGTTTTTAGCCGAAAAAAACGACCATGTATAGTAAGGCGTTTTTGGCCGGAAAAAAAACAGACCATGTATAGTAAGGCGTTTTTGGCCGGAAAAAAAACGACCATGTATAGTAAGGCGTTTAACAAAAAAAACAAAAAACGACCATGTATAGTAAGGCGTTTTTAGACGAAAAAAACGACCATGTAGAGTATATTAAGGCATTTTTAGCCGAAACAAAATGACCATGTATAGTAAGGCGTTTTTAGCCGAAAAAAACAACCATGTATAGAGTTAGCAGTTTTTAGCCAAAAATCATGACCATGTATAGTAAGGCGTTTTTTAACTAAAAAAAACAACCATGTATAGTAAGTCGTTTTAACCCGACAAAAACGACCATGTATGATAAAGGCGTTTTTAGACGAAAAAAACGACCATGTATAGTAAGGCGTTTTTAGCCGAAAAAAATGACGATGTATAGTAAGGCGTTTTTGGCCGAAAAAAAACCGACCATGTATAGCATGGCTTTTTTGGCCCAAAAAAACGATCATTGTTAGTAAGGCGTTTTTGGCCGAAAAAAACGACCATGTATAGTAAGGCGATTTTGGCCGAAAAAAACCCGACCATGTATAGTAAGGCGTTTTTAGCCGAAAAAAACGACCATGTATAGCATGGCGTTTTTGGCCCAAAAAAACGACCATGTATAGTAAGGCGTTTTTAGACGAAAAAAACGACCATGTAGAGTATATTAAGGCATTTTTAGCCGAAACAAAATGACCATGTATAGTAAGGCGTTTTTAGCCGAAAAAAACAACCATGTATAGAGTTAGCAGTTTTTAGCCAAAAATCATGACCATGTATAGTAAGGCGTTTTTTAACTAAAAAAAACAACCATGTATAGTAAGTCGTTTTAACCCGACAAAAACGACCATGTATGATAAAGGCGTTTTTAGACGAAAAAAACGACCATGTATAGTAAGGCGTTTTTAGCCGAAAAAAATGACGATGTATAGTAAGGCGTTTTTGGCCGAAAAAAAACCGACCATGTATAGCATGGCTTTTTTGGCCCAAAAAAACGATCATTGTTAGTAAGGCGTTTTTGGCCGAAAAAAACGACCATGTATAGTAAGGCGATTTTGGCCGAAAAAAACCCGACCATGTATAGTAAGGCGTTTTTAGCCGAAAAAAACGACCATGTATAGCATGGCGTTTTTGGCCCAAAAAAACGATCATTGTTAGTAAGGCGTTTTTAGACGAAAAAAACGACCATGTAGAGTATATTAAGGCATTTTTAGCCGAAACAAAATGACCATGTATAGTAAGGCGTTTTTAGCCGAAAAAAACAACCATGTATAGAGTTAGCAGTTTTTAGCCAAAAATCATGACCATGTATAGTAAGGCGTTTTTTAACTAAAAAAAACAACCATGTATAGTAAGTCGTTTTAACCCGACAAAAACGACCATGTATGATAAAGGCGTTTTTAGACGAAAAAAACGACCATGTATAGTAAGGCGTTTTTAGACGAAAAAAATGACGATGTATAGTAAGGCGTTTTTGGCCGAAAAAAAACCGACCATGTATAGCATGGCTTTTTTGGCCCAAAAAAACGATCATTGTTAGTAAGGCGTTTTTGGCCCAAAAAAACGATCATTGTTAGTAAGGCGTTTTTAGCCGAAAAAAACGACCATGTATAGTAAGGCGATTTTGGCCGAAAAAAACCCGACCATGTATAGTAAGGCGTTTTTAGCCGAAAAAAACGACCATGTATAGCATGGCGTTTTTGGCCCAAAAAAACGATCATTGTTAGTAAGGCGTTTTTAGCCGAAAAAAAAAACGACCATGTACAGTAAGGCGATTTTGGCCGGAAAAAAAAAACGACCATGTATAGTAAGGCGTTTTTAGCCGAAAAAAATGACCATGTATAGCACGGCGTTTTTAGCCGAAAAAAAATGACCATGTATAGTAAGGCGTTTTTTGCCGAAAAAAAGGACCATGTATAGCATGGCGTTTTTGGCCCAAAAAAACGACAATGTATAGTAAGGCGTTTTTAGCCGAAAAAAACGACCATGGTCGTATAGCACGGCGTTTTTAGCCGGAAAAAAACGACCATGTATAGTAAGGCGTTTTTGACCGAAAAAAACGACCAAGTTTAGTAAGGCGCTTTTTGCCGAAAAAAGACCATGTAGAGGAAGGCGTTTTTGGATCAAAAAAAATGACCATGTATAGTCAGGCGTTTTTAGCCGAAAAAAACGACCATGTATAGCATGGCGTTTTTACCCCAAAAAAACAATCATTGTTAGTAAGGCATTTTTAGCCGAAAAAAACGACCATGTATAGTAAGGCGATTTTGGCCGGAAAAAAAAAAAAACGACCATGTATAGTAAGGCGTTTTTAACCGAAAAAAAAAACGACCATTTATAGCACGGTGTTTTTAGCCGAAAAAAATGACCATGTATAGTAAGGCATTTTTGGCCGAAAAAAAATGACCATGTATAGTAAGGCATTTTTAGCCAAAAAATACCCCCATGTATAGTAAGGCGTTTTTTGCCGAAAAAAAACGACCATGTTTAGTAAGGTGCTTTTAGCCGAAAAAAACGACCATGTATAGCACGGCGTTTTTAGCCCAAAAAAACAACCATGTATATAGTAAGGCGTTTTTAGCCGAAAAAAAATGACCATGTATAGTAAGGCGTTTTTAGCCGAAAAAAACGACCATGTATAGCATGGCGTTTTTGGCCCAAAAAAACAATCATTGTTACTAAGGCATTTTTAGCCGAAAAAAACGACCATGTATAGTAAGGTGATTTTGGCCGGAAAAAAAAAACGACCATGTATAGTAAGGCGTTTTTAGCCGAAAGAAAACGACCATGTATAGCACGGCGTTTTTAGCCGAAAAAAAAATGACCATGTATAGTAAGTAATTTTTAGCCCAAAAAAACGACCATGTATAGTAAGGCGTTTTTGACAAAAAAAAAAAAACGACCATGTTTAGTAAGGCGTTTTTAGCCGAAAAAAACGACCATGTATAGTAAGGCGTTTTTGGCCGAAAAAAAATGACCATGTATAGTAAGGCGTTTTTAGCCGAAAAAACGACCATGTATAGTAAGGCATTTTTAGCCCAAAAAACCAGCCATGTATAGTAAGGCGTTTTTGGCCGAAAAAAAACGGCCATGTTTAGTAAGGCGCTTTTAGCCGAAAAAAACTACCATGTATAGCACGGCGTTTTTAGCCCAAAAAAACGACCATGTATAGTAAGGCGTTTTTAACCCCAGAAAAATGACCATGTACATAGTAAGGCGTTTTTAGCCGAAAAAAAAAAGACCATGTATAGTAAGGCTGGCGGCCCGGTAGTCGAGTGGTTAGCACATAGACTTCACAGTGCAGAGGTACTGGGTTCGATTCCAGCTCCGGCCTCCCTGTGTGGAGTTTGCATGTTCTCCCCGTGCTTGCGTGGGTTTTCTCCGGGTCCTCCGGTTTCCTCCCACATTCCAAAAACATGCATGGCAGGCTGATTGAACACTCCAAATTGTCCCTAGGTGTGGGTGTGAGTGCGAATGGTTGTTCGTTTCTGTGTGCCCTGCAATTGGCTGGCAACCGGTTCAGGGTGTCCCCCGCCTACTGCCCGAAGACGGCTGGGATAGGCTCCAGCACCCCCCGCGACCCTAGTGAGGATAAAAGCGGTTCGGAAAATGTATGTATATGTATGTATAGTAAGGCGTTTTTAGCCGAAAAAAAAACGACCATGTATAGCATGATGTTTTTGGCCCAAAAAAACGATCATTGTTAGTAAGGCATTTTTAGCCCCAAAGTAGTTAGTAAGGCGTTTTTGGCCCCAAAAAACGACAATGTATATAGTAAGGCGTTTTTGGCCGAAAAAAATGACCATGTATAGTAAGGCGTTTTTAGCCGAAAAAAACGACCATGTATAGTAAGGCATTTTTAGCCAAAAAAAACAACCATGTATAGTAAGGCGTTTTTGGACGAAAAAAAACGACCATGTATATAGTAAGGCGTTTTTAGCCGAAAAAAAAATGACCATGTATAGGAAGTCGTTTTTAGCCGAAAAAAACGACCATGTCTTGTCAGGCGTGTTTAACCGAAAAAAAAATGACCATGTATAGTAAGGCGTTTTTAGCCGAAAAAACGACCATGTATAGCACGGCGTTTTTAGCCCAAAAAAACGACCATGTATAGCACGGCGTTTTTAGCCCAAAAAAACGACCATGTATAGTAAGGCGTTTTTAGCCCAAAAAAACGACCATGTATAGTAAGGCGTTTTTAGCCGAAAAAATGACCATGTACATAGTAAGGCGTTTTTAGCCGAAAAAATCGACCATGTATAGTAAGGCGTTTTTAGCCGAAAAAATCGACCATGTATAGTAAGGCGTTTTTAGCCGAAAAAAAATGGTGCAAATGGTTTTCTTGATTGGCTGTCAGCCGGGTGAGGGTGCCCCCTCCCCTCTGCCGATGGCCCGAAGACAGCTGGGGGAGGCTCCAGCACACCCCCCCGACCCCAACCCTTGAGAGGACAAGGGGATGAGAAAATGGATGGGAAGGTGGACGGACGACACCCATGCCAGCAAGAAGAGAACACGCAAGTGCGACAGGCCGCAGCTGGATTTGAACCCTGGACTTCTGCGTTTGCACTCCAACGCACTAACCAGTGGGCCACGGAGCCCGCCCAGCATCACACTCAAATGTATAAATGACAGCATAAAACAACTTTTTTTTTTTTTTTTAAAGATCAACACAACACATTAAAAGTCATAATACTCTTAATTCTCTCTGTGTTGTCATTTCTTGCTCTTGTGCAGCTTTCTTGGCTTCAATCTTCTCCACCAGTTCCTGTCGGAGAAAGGGGATATGTCATCTGACCATCTCAATCACAACAAGACATTTCTCCCAATTCAAGTGGAAGGGTTGTTGTCATTGGTTGCCAAACTTGGGCACCCAATGACAACAACCCTTCCACTTGAATTGGTAGAAATGTCCTTTTGTGACTGAAATGTCATCAGCCATCTAAGTCACAACAGGACATTTGCGTTTTTGGCCAAAAAAAACCGACCATGTATAGTAAGGAGTTTTTAGCCGAAAAAAACGACCATGTATAGTAAGGCATTTTTAGCCCCCAAAAAAACGACCATGTATAGTAAGGCGTTTTTGGCCGGAAAAAAAAACGACCATGTATAGTAAGGCGTTTTTAGCCGAAAAAAACGACCATGTATAGTAAGGCGTTTTTAGCCGAAAAAAACGACCATGTATAGTAAGGCGTTTTTAGCCGAAAAAAACGACCATGTATAGTAAGGCATTTTTGGCCGAAAAAAAAAAGACCATGTATAGTAAGGCTTTTTTAGCCGAAAAAAACGACCAAGTAGAGTAAGGCGTTTTTGGTCTAAAAAAAAAAAACGACCATGTATAGTAAGGCGTTTTTAGCCGAAAAAAAACCAAAAGACCATGTATCGTAAGGCATTTTTAGCCCCAAAAAAACGACCATGTATAGTAAGGAATTTTTAGCGTCAAAAACGACCATGTATAGTCAGGCGTTTTTAGCCCCAAAAAACGATGATGTATAGAAAGGAGTTTGAGATGTATGGTCGGGGTTTTTCGCCCAAAAATGCCTTACTATACATGGTCGTTTTTTGAGCTAAAAACGCCTTACTATATGCATGGTCAATTTTTTTTCGGCTAAAAACGCCTGACTATACATGGTCGTTTTTTTCCGCTAAAAACGCCTTACTGTACATGGTCGTTTTTTGTTTTTTTTTAGTTAAAACGCCTTACTATTCATGGTCGTTTTTGACGCTAAAAATTCCTTACTATACATGGTCGTTTTTTTGCGGCTAAAAATGCCTTACGATACATGGTCTTTTTTTTCAACTAAAAACGCCTGACTATACATGGTGGGTTTTTTCGGCTAAAAACGCCTTACTATACATGGTCTTTTTTTTCGGCTAAAAATGCCCTTTATACATGGTCGTTTTTTTACGGCCAAAAATGCCTTACTATACATGGTCATTTTTTTTACGGCCAAAAATGCCTTACTATACTTGGTCGTTTTTTTGGCTAAAAACGCCTTACTATACATGGTCGTTTTTTTCGGCTAAAAACGCCTTACTATACATGGTGGTTTTTGACGCTAAAAATTCCTTACTATACATGGTCGTTTTTTGGGGCTAAAAATGCCTTACGATACATGGTCTTTTTTTTCAACTAAAAACGCCTTAATATACATGGTCGGTTTTTTTTGGCCAAAAATGCCTTACTATACATGGTCGTTTTTTTTGGGCCAAAAATGCCTTACTGTACATGGTGGGGGTTTTTCGGCTAAAAACACCTTAATATACTATACATGGTCTTTTTTTTTTTCGGCCAAAAACGCCTTACTATTCATGGTCGTTTTTTTTCCGGCTAAAAACGCCGTGCTATACATGGTCGGTTTTTTTTTTCGGCCAAAAACGCCTTACGTGGTCGTTTTTTTTCGGCTAAAAACGCCTTACTATTCATGGTCGTTTTTTTTCGGCTCAAAACGCCTAACTATACATGGTCGTTTTTTTTTCGGCCAAAAACGCCTTACTATTCATGGTCGTTTTTTTTTTCGGCTCAAAACGCCTAACTATACATGGTCGTTTTTTTCGGCTAAAAACGACTTCCTATACATGGTCATTTTTTTCGGCTAAAAACACCTTATTATACATGGTCGTTTTTTTCGGCTCATTATCGGCTAAAAACGCCTTTGTATAAATGGTCGTTTTTTTTCGGCTAAAATCGCCTTACTCTCCGCGGTCGTTTTTTTGGGCTAAAAACGCCTTGCTATACATGGTCGTTTTTTTGGGCCAAAAACGCCTTACTATACATGGTCGTTTTTTTCGGCTAAAAACGCCTTACTATACATGGTCGTTTTTTTGGGCTAAAAACGCCTTACTATACAAGGTCGTTTTTTTAGGCTTAAAACGCCTTACTATTTATGGTCCTTTTTTTTCAGCTAAAAACGCCTTACTATCCATGGTCATTTTTTTTGTCTAAAAACGGATTACTACACATGGTTGTTTTTTTTTCGGTGAAAAACGCCTTAAGGCGTTTTATCAGGCAAAAAACGCCTTACTAGAAACTATCTAGTTTTTGTAGAGAGTCTCTACATTGCATAAGCACTTCTGCTGTGTTTTCTTTTTTAAATAGCGTGCACTAAATGTTAACCAGACCAGTTGAATATGTAAAGGCCTACGATCTTCGTTTCAAACAGACTTAATTATACCCATTAATTGTTCCCAGTGTCAATGCCCTCCCAATGCTAGAGCAGAAAGTAATTACGGTGATTAATTGTATGTTCTCGCGGTTTGTCCAGCAAATTTCTCATCGTTATGCCGACAGCCGGTTGCATTGGATGTCATGTTGACGTAGTAGATGCAAGTGAGGACAGTGTGTGCAAATAAGACGTCATCTTCAAATAAACTCCCTGCAGAGATTTATTCAAGACAGTTGGCAGTTCAACTCACAAGGGTCCGATGTTTCTATTCTTGTAGCGCCCCCGTGTGGACATATTATGCAGTACGCCCATGACCCGACAAGTAACAGTAGCGACTCACGCCGCTGCCGAAAAATGCGCTTGGCCTTACTGATACACGAGGCAGCTACGGCATGTTCAAGTAGAGCGCCCAACCGGAAATTGCTTCTCTGAAGATAAATGATATTAATAATAACTCTCCTGGTCAGTTATTAGAATGAGACAATATGTGTGCGTGCGTCCGGCACGGTGGAGAGATGCAGGTTTTCATTACGGCTCCGGTCTTCCAGAGTGGAGTTTGTATGTTCTCCCCGTGCCTGCGTGGGGTTTTTTGTAACCAGTCCCGTATATAATAAAATCTCAATTCCATTCGTGAATTTGTAGCGTTTATGTAAAATGAGGCGATCATACATTTAAGATCACATTCAGACTTACAACGGCTTTCCGAAGGAAACCATAACTACAATGTGGCTCGGGATGAAAATGAGTTTGACATCCCTGTGACAGCCTCGCTTTCTCAGGCGTACAGGGCGAGCTCAAGCATTTATTAGGAGACATGTCATGGACACAACACAGTCACCTATTTCTTCAACGGCGACTGAAACCGTTTTCCTCCATCCAACAACTTAACCTTCAAGGGTCTTCACATCAGACAGATGTCTAACGAATTAAAAAAAAAAAAAACCTCCAATGATTTGGAAGAAAAAAGGCACTATGCAGTCGTTGAAAATCTCACACTGTTTCTTTTGTTGTCTGCTTTTTTTTCCTACAGGTCCCTTGGCGTGAGACTGCAAGCCATCAGGATATTTTAGGGGAGACAACTGAAAGGAGCTGAAACGTGCAGTCAACCCGACCGCTGATCTGTGATCAGTTTTGCCTCTACGTGAGGCGGAATCAGCTGGTGAAGGCAGAAGAGAGGAAAAAAAAAAACAGGTCTTCGGCCAGCCCCGATAACAAGCCTCTTTGGAGCCACGGGTCGGCATCTCGTTTGATTGGAGACTTGGAGCCGTACTTTAGAGACTATCGGTGCTGGCGTTGCAGTTGTCACACACTCTTACCGGGTGGTCCCACCCTCTTGACGGTACGGGCTTCATGTGTGCGGAGCAGGGGCCGCACACCCCTTGACCACAGGCTCTGCAGTGGTGCTTGGGCATGACTGGAGTGAAGACTTTGGAGCACTGGTGGCATTGAGTGATGTCCTGGTCGGGGATCCAATAGTCTGGTCGAGCCACATCCTTCACAAAGCCTACATTAATTTAAAAAAACAACAACAAAACAATAATAGAGGAGTCAGAATTGTTCAAGGGGACATTATGGAAAATTGACTTTTTAATTGCTTGTGTAAGGGTCCCTTCACAGCCATCAAGATTGTTTTGTCATTCTAGTTCTGAAAATGTGTCCGTGAACGAACTGGAACCATTCAGCTGTATCACAGACACATTTCCGTACAGTAATTGACAAGTGAAATTCGGTGGCTTGGTGTTGCCTCCGTGAGGGAAAAAAACCCATCCACATCGGGGGTTCATAAAGTGGTGAACCTCTTTCGGGGATGCGCGCTTTATCCCAATCATGACACTTGCCCGTTTGTAATTACCGGTAGTTTGTAATTCTTTTACCATCCCTCAACGTTTGCAGTTGTTTGCTGTCTTTTGTTTACTGTCCTAGCTTTTACGGAACATGTTGCAGGCATCTAATTCAAAATGAGTGAAGCATTTCATGTTTCAAGTTGAACAGTTTGAACATGAAATATCTTTTCTTTATAGGTTGAATTTGCAAAACATTGTATTCATTTTCATTTACATTTTAGACAGCTTCCCAAATTTTTTTTTATTGACAATTTACACAGCATTATTTTTATTTTTTTTAAAGATTTAGTGCTTCGAATGCAACCATCCCTAGCACTGCCCCTAGTCATCATGGGAAGAAAACCTGTACTCGTCATTCCATGAGTGCTACTTTACTTTCACTCTCAAACAAACTAACTGCATCAAGACAAACAGGGTGTGATATACTTCTCGATCCAATTTTTAATAAAAACATGTCAGACACCTGGTAACTGTTTAAAATTGTGAACAAAATACATACGCCTTTCAAATGTGATTATTACTTGAAGAAACTCACAGAGCGGGTAGTCCACAGCAGTGCTGACGATGTCTAAGGTGGACTGAGCCACCTCCGCCACCTTGCGAGCGATCAGGCCGCGAGGCTCCTCTTTACACACTAAGAGAAAACGAGAAAAAGGAAAATGCACAATACAAATGTCTACGTCGGGGTCGGCACCCTGCGGCTAAATTCTTTTAGTCCTAATCAGATGCCCGAGCCACCTCAACTGCCTCCCCTTGACGCAAAGGAGAAGTAGCTTGACTCTGAGCCCCTCCCAGATGATCGAGCTTCTCACGTTATTTCTAAGGAGAGCCCAGACACCCTGCGGAGAAAATTCATTTCGGCCGCTTGTATCCGGGATCTTGTTTTTTTTTCCCACAGCGTGATCATAGGTGAGGGCGTGAACATTGATGGACCAGTAAATGGCGAGCTTCGCCTTTTGCCTCAGCTCCTTCTTCACGATGACAAACTGATACAAAGTCCACATCACAGCAGATGCTGCACTGATCCGCCTGTTGATCTCCTGCTCCACCCTGCCTTCACTCGTGAGCAAGACCCCAAGATACTTGAGGTAAGATCCCACCCCCGACCCAGAGACAGCACTCCACCATTTTCTGCCTTTGAAATGTGAACGTTATAGGGGTGGAAATGTAAACTGAGTACAGTGATCCCTCGCTCGAACGCGGTTCACTTTCCGCGGCTTTGCTGTTTCACGGATTTTTTTCGTGCAGTTTTTTTTTTAATGCTTTTAAACAGTGAATTGCGTTCTGCATCCTGATTGGCTAAGGCACTGACCGACGTGGAAAGTCCAACCTCGTACTGACTATTAAAAATATTATTTTACAGTACAGGATTTCCAAAAACTATTATAGTTATTTGTTGAAAGCGTTTGGTTTTTTTTGGTGCTTGGGCCTGAAAACAGGTTTTGGTCTTTGGTTTCATTGTATACATAGTTCAGTAATGTATAATAACTGTAAAAAAATAAAGCTCGCCACTTCACGGATTTCACCTATCACTGGTTCTTTTTGGAACGTAACCTCCGCGATAAACAAGGGATTACTGTACACCGAAACGTGGTTCGACTGTATATATAAAGGCAAACATCGGCGATTCAAGGTGTCAAAAAGTGTCTGCGTTTCCCAGCATTATTCTTTTGGAAGCCTTTGAGTGTAAAAGGCTGCCAGCCCCTGGTCTACACTGTCAACTCCCTCCCCCCGCAAAAAAAAGAAACTAAGAAACATTAAAGACGGGACCACAATACAAGAAGAGTAAAAGGTGTATGCGTGTTTCAAAGGCTCAAACACTGCCTTTCATGTAACTTTGATTGAACTTAAAAAAATGAAAAGTTCACCAATGGGATGTCGATGTCTTACCCTGACTGTTGGCTTCAGGTGGTCCTCCCTGACGATAGCAGGCCATACACACCCTGACGGGGCTGCTACCCCAGCCCCTCTCTGGCACTGGCATCCTGTGGCTAGAACACAAGTGGCAGAAGCCCTCGCCACAGGAACGACAGTGGTGCTTCCGCTCCGCTTCCTCAAATGGTCTTTGACAGCCATGACAAGCCTGACGAGCACAGCGGGGAGAACAACACAACAGTTAAGACTTCAAGCTTGTTTCCGCCATGTTGTTTTGATACGCTACTCTCGCGTAGTGACAAGGTCTCTCGGGACGCGGCAGGTCACATGATATTATGAGCAAAAGATGTATTAAAAGGACCAATTTATGGTTTTGAGAATCGATATTAGGCTGCGAAAAGGAAAATCTATTTGATTCGATTAATTGATTTAATTTTTTTTTTTTTTTTATAGCCAGTAGGAATTTTCAGGAGGATATCCTAATACCAAAATATTCGGTAGATTGCAACCATAAATCACAGCATAAAATTCAATACTTCTCATTTACTCTATGTCTTGAGTTTGTGCGTTACTTACTCTGATCTCCGTGTTAGGTCTCCAGTAGGGCGGCGCCACTTGATCAGTAAGCCAAGCAGTGACAGCTTTGGTGGGGCCGCTGCTGTATTCGGACACAGACTGGATCACATAGTTCATCCCATCCAGGACCCTTTGTGCTGCATTCTGGTGGTTGGTGAGGAAATTGTCCGACTGAAGACAAACACACAGTATTTTACAGAAATCCGTGGAGTAGTACAAATTGCAAAAGGCTTTAAAGCATTTTCAAATCTCATCTTGCATTACATGCAGAAACAATGGATTACTTACCCCCTCCCAAACGTGTTTGACTTCAGAACGCACCACGCTGCTCTCTGGGTCCTGGTTCCCTAGCCAGTGCTGTCTACTGCGGTAGATGACGCCACAGCTGGAACACTCCAATACATAGCTGAAAAGGAAGTAGATAATCAACACAAAAGGAGTGGAGGGAGGAAAAAGTAAAGAGGAACCTACCCCGACCAGGCAAACTTGGCAAGACCCAGCCAAGGGTTGTCAGAGGACGCCGAGGTTTTAGGCGCGACGGTCACCTCCCTGCCACCTTCATAGCACCTCTGGTGGGTGACACGAAACGGATTCAAATCTGTAGCATTTCAGATAATGCGCGCAATGTTCTGTTCAGTTCATCGGCGGATCAAACTGATGTCAAGGGTTTATCATACCTTGCAGATAAGGACTTTGTTGTTGTACTGGTGTGCATACTGGCATAGTCCATCTGCCATGTGAGGGACCCTGTCTCGCAAATGGTTCATTCCATTCTTGCAGCGAATACTGGAGCCCACACAAAAAAACATCACATGGCTCAGACCAACACTTCTAAGTTTTCTTACACGAAGCTAGTGCAAGGGCCACTTGAATAACGGATTGATTCAAGTTTATTAAGATTGTAATAAGGAGGTAAGACCTAAGATATAAGATATGGCGCAGCAGTCGCTCATGAATTTGGGCTTTGGGGTTGGAGTAATATTTAACAGTGGCCAACTTGCCTATACAACCTTTAGGCCATCTATTCAAAAATATGCTATTTGGAATATTGGCAAGTAAATATCAACTTTTTATGATGGTGACAGACACCACGAAACAAATTTGGTCTAATACCATTCTTGCCATCTCCCCCCCCCCCCAAAAAAACAGTTTGACTGCTACTAACTAGATATGCAGGCCCCACACCAAAGAAACAATCAATCTTATCATCTCTTGTCCATGCACATAACAGCCACCTTCGAACGACTGCCGGTCTGCTGAAAGCATCTGCTTGTTTGCACCGGTCTGTGGCGCCAAAGAAAAAAATACACCCAGTTTGGTGACCAGTGACCACTGTCTTAGATATTAGTATTGGTCCATTTGGGCAAGCGTCTGAGGGTAATTGGAGGTGACCTGAAAGAGCGCTGCACTAGCCTGGGCGACCTCTAATGCTGTCGACATCCCCGGTCAAAGGAGGGTGTGGATAGTGTGGCAAACACATTATCTCAGTTGTTTATTTTTATTGCTCCTCTCTCCAGATTGAGTTGTACAGGTCACCTTTAACTCATTCACTCCCAAAGACGTTTTTAAACGTCTTTTCAGACTTGGTCCAGAATTGGCTGGTACTGAATAAGTTTTAACAGGGAAACCTTTTGAAATGATTTTTCTTGTCCTCTTGATTCTCTTAAAAGCCTGGCACTTGAACGGCGTGTGTGGAGTTCTTCTATCTACTGTATGCTTTTATGAGTCGGTTTAACTCCTGCACGAGAGGGAGAGTGTTGAAATGGTTTCATAACTGCCTTACTTGCAACTCAGGCAAACAGCAGAGCAGGTGAAGTACTCGTCTGGGAAGAAGGTGTACAGATTCAGCTTGTCATCTGGTAGGTCACCACAGAACCGTTCACTGAGGGCCTGAGTACACACACACGCACGCACAGAATAACAAAACATTGTTGCTATTACAGGCAAACCACCAGTACTGTTTGTGTCTAATGAATGTGTATTATTACACCAATATGCACTGCTTACTTCGAATGCGCGAAACACGATGCCGGGGTGGCGGGGCGAACGCGTGTGAGTGTTTTGCACTTGCTGTCTGAGAGCCTCCAGTAGTTCACTGTAGTCGGTTGGAGGCGTGATGGTTTGGGTGCCGATGTACTGTACCGAACTGAAGGCATCAGTCCCCAAGCCCAGGTCATGAAACCTCCTCTGGAGTTGCGTGTCGGCATGGCCAGGCACCTTTGAATCTTAACCACACATGAGAACAAACACTGTATTTATCTCTTCAACCCAGATATAGATTTTTGCCTAAATGTGAAAGCTTCTGCGCATTGGATGGGATGTGCTTTGTGACATTGCCACATTATGCAACTGCAATTCATATTTTGAACTGCTGCAAAAACAGTGACGTTGCGGCACAAGCCCACATGCTGCATGTGTGCATGCTTGCACAATTCGGTTGATCCCACCCCCATTCCGCCCCTCACTGTTGTAATGGGGGGAAGAAAAAGGGGGGTATTGTGCCGGGCCAAGCGGAGTGGTGCAGTGTGTGGCTGTTTGGGGTTAATGGAAAAGCAGTATTACATACATATTGTAATGAGTTGAGTTACGTTTACCATGGCCCAGCAGCTGTGTGTGTGTCGTCTCTTGAAAGACAATGACAGCAGGTCCAAGACATGAGAGGGGCACGTCCAGACCGCAGCGGCTTGACAGGGCCCTAAGCTCGGGGGTGAAGTGTTTCAGATAGGCCCCTGACGCATTGCTCAGAAACTGGAACATGTCATTGTGTAGACGCTCGGCTCGCGTTCGATAGATGACTATATCTGACACTGCCAGGACCTGGAAGAGTGGAGATAAAGAACTTCGCTACTAATCAATTACAATGCAAGCCAAAGGACAACACAAGGAATTACAACAAAAACTGATGATACCGACTGCTGTCAGGCTGCTGAATAAAAATAATAATAATAATGTGAAAAACAATTGTAAATAGCACTGCGACTTATCCATTTTGTATTTATATTGCACTTAATTGAACGGTGTTGTTTTTTTTCTTCTTTCTTCTTTCTACCCACAATCTTGCTGCTGTAGACTGTAAATTTCCCCAGTGTGGGACAAATAGAGGATATCTTAAATAACCGAAGATACTGTTGACAAAAGTCAGGGTTTGTCAATGCCTTATTATGTGCAATTGCGGTGCATTATACTGTGAGCCAAGTCTAATATTTTGACTCTTTGCGGAGGTAAATTGAATAACTAAACTGACCATCATTATTTTTGCAAAGCCAAAATCTTTGACGGACCTCTTGAATTTGATCTCATTCGATTGTTCAAATGGTCATAAAAGATTGTGAAGTCTTGTTTGAATCAGCATTAAATCCTGGTTACAAATCATTTAAATTTGACTTACAAAAATCACATTTTGGGGGAAAAGTCATAAAGCAATAAATTTTGTACGATTACCTTGAGCAGAAGCCTCATTCTCTGATTTTGATTGACAGCTGCTCCCAACAAGCCCTCGGTATCCAGGGCGACCAGGCTGAGGGAGTGCTCATAAGCGGCCCAAACACCCACCGTACAGGAGCTGGAGGACTTGGAGGTAAAAAACACACTCTCGCCATTGAACAGGACGTGGTTTAAGGTGTGTGACTTGCCGTCCCCGGTGTTCCCAAAGATGGAGAGAACTTTGACACCTCGCACAGCCGCACAGTTGAGCCTCTCAACAAAATCCAATTCATTGTGGACCTAGAGAGAAAACAGGTTTCAATGTTTCAATGCAATTATATTTCAACAGTACTATCATA
Organism: Hippocampus guttulatus; assembly: GCF_054856545.1. Lineage (NCBI taxonomy): Eukaryota > Metazoa > Chordata > Actinopteri > Syngnathiformes > Syngnathidae > Hippocampus > Hippocampus guttulatus. The sequence goes on along the minus strand of NC_141272.1, from coordinate 8,448,100 downwards.
CACACTCTGTTCTGAGAGTTTGGAACTGTGAGGCCGACTCGATTATTTTTGTAGTCAATTTAACCACTTTGGGTTTAACATCAAATGACCAATATGAAACAAGGATCAACACTTTAGCTTTTATTTCCAGTTACGTATTTACGTCTGTATTTGACACACAGCTTCCATCAGTCAATTATTGATTAACCAGAAAATAAAACCCATTGAAATCGATGTCTCTTTTCCAAGGGTGGTCTGGCCAGGAAGGCAGAGCACGAGTCATTTCATACCAATACATACACACCAATACCATACAGTACATAGGTAAAAGAACAGAGTATATACAAAGTTACACACAAATGAATAGCTAAATGACGTGTCCTCTATCTAATAAATACCCATTATTTTCTATATTCAGTTTAGGATTCGGGCATAACCTGCATAGAAAAACGTGTAATTAGCAGTGTAACAAACATGACAACAGTCAATGGAAGATAAAAGAACAATTTTGCTCCTCATTAACCTTCATTGAAAAAAGAGATGCAAGATGACAGTCACATGGACAGCCTGTCTGCTAACTTCAAGAAAAATGTTGAAATTGCTCCAAACGCGCTGCTAAAACAACAAGAGTTCATTTATGGCAAGAAAGGAAAAGATTTAGATTGGCCAAATCAATTTCCAGACTTAAACCCTTTTGTAACTTTAATCTATAATTTTGATTCGTGTAATCGTTGTCCTAAATAGAATGATGCAAAAACGGGGGTCAGAAGGGCTGGCTCGATGACTCACGGGTTTCTATTCTGTCAAACAAAGTCGTTAATAGGGACTTTCCACGAACCGTCATAATCACAACGTAGTCTACATTGATTTAAGCTTGACAAAGTGACTATCACAAACGGTAACATGAGAGCTGCAATAATCTTAAAAGGAATAGAATTAACAAACGCGCCAGCAGTTGTTTTGGGTTTCATTTCTTAGCCGAGCAGCTAATTGTTAGCGATACTTAGCTAACTTCACCTGCAGGTTTTCCTGGTCATCCACCAACAGGAAGCTCCGTTCAACGTCGGGACGCTCCTCTGATCGCATTGGACACAGTGATATTTCATCCGTCGATGTCATGAGCGCTTCAGACATCGTTGCTCATTGAGTTCATGTATTTTCAGGACGTTCGAGAGGAAAACAAAAGTTGAAGCCCCGACTATTGGTGTCAATCAAAACAACAGCGCGTGTACGCTGAGCTGAAAGAGGAGGGGCCAATGTGGACGCAGTGAATGACGTCGTCTCACTCGCTGGTCCGTGTGCGCCACCGAGTGGCTGAAAGGCAGCGTTACAACGATGCCTTATAAAATTAGACGTTTTGTGCAGTGGGCGGCCCGGTGGTCCGGTGCGCGTCGACGTCACAGTACAGAGGTCTCGGGTTCGATCCCAGCTCCGGCCTTCCTGTGTGGAGTTTGTATGGTCTCCCCGGGCCTGCGTGGGTTTTCTGCGGGTACTCCGGTTTACTCCCACATTCCAAAAACATGAATGCTGAAGTCTATCCCAGCTGTTTTCGGGCAGGAGGCGGGAGACATCCTGAAGTGGTTGACATGCAATCACAGGGCACACTTAGATGAACACCCATCTGCACTCACAATCACACCTATAGGGACAATTTAGAGTAAACAATTAATCTACGGTGCATGTTTTTGGAATGTGAGAGGAACCCAGAGTACCCATAGAAAACTCACGCAGGCATGGGGAGAACATGCAAACTCCACACATCAAGGACGGGGCTGGAATCCAACTCTGCACCTCTGCACTGTGAGACGGACGTTCTAACCAGTTGTCCACCGTGTCGCCCACAAGTGACCCAATGGTGTGAAGGTTGAACATGTAGTTTTGAGAAATTCAACCCTGAGCTGAGAACCGCAACATGAAATTGGGTACGGCGAGTAAAAGGAAGTCCCAGCCTATCATGAACATCAAAAATAATCAATTATAGCCTTCCCCTCATTGCTCCTGATTAATGAATAATTAGAGCTGGACGTTGCAGAACCATTAGAATAATGTCATGTGGACACAATGCAGCTTTATTTGGTCAGAAACATGCAATACATGCATACCGATAGCCTTTATCTATCTATGTATTTATGTACAGTATTTATTTAAATTGATATGTGGGCGCGCATGGTTGTTTGTCTCTGTGTGCCCTGCGATCGGCTGGCAACCAATTCGGGGTGTCCCCCGCCTACTGCCCGAAGACAGCTGGGATAGGCTCCAGCACCCCCCGCGGCCCTAGTGAGGATAAAGCGTTTCGGAAGATGAATGAATGAATGAATGATCTATAATCGATCAATTATCATGAACTTTTATCGCAACTTTGTAAATGTAAGGATCCACAGAAAGGCATCAATGTGACACAGTCATGTCAGCCACCTCGGTATGAACTGCATGTGGTCAATAATTCGGTTTTGGATGGGTGGTTTTGCCCTTTCAGGTCCAAGGCGGGACCGTGGCATCCCCGGACTCGCTACCCACTCTGGTACTTGTAGTGCATCGCTCCTGGACATGTTTTATGTTGACATGCGTAAAAAACTACACTTCCCCTCCGCTGTCTCATGCGCTCCGGTCTCCCATTGGCTGCCGGTTCCAGCCGCAGCCCCAGAGAATGAATGAAATTGAAATAGCTGCTACATTACATGTACAATACCGGGCGCCGCAGCGTTGCATTCTATCATACTACACCAAAATGGCCACAGCGGTACAGAACCACCTCAAATCGTAAGTACAGCGCATTCGCATTGATCCCGTTATTCAACGTTGTCAGTGTGATTGAATTTACCATTGCACCCTCACCACCGCCGACACCCCCGTGCATGCCGCGCACGCAGCGCAAATCGACAAAAGACAATAAAATGCAGAAAAGTTGCCTCTCCGCGTTGTGTCTGCGCCACGGGTTGGTTTGTGCGTTTCGGTGCAAGCGGTGTGATCATTTCCCCCCCCCCCCCGAGCCAGGAGCTGCGTGCATGAGTGCAGGAGCATGCAGGAATGCCGGGGCTGGATGTGAGTGACCCGGTATGTCCCTTGCCTGCGCGGCCAGCCAAGATCACGGTCAGAGGCAGGCTGGAGAAAGGCAGACAGTTTAGATTAGCTTGGCACTACCTGTGTGGACGGAGAGAGGAAACAGGTAGGAAGCCTGAAGCTTTACAGCCCCACGGCTTCAGGCTGCTACGTTACCTTGAGTGGCCGGTATTTGGGCACTGGCAGAATATTGGCCGGGGTATTTCATTTGATTTCATTTGATTGTAATTAAGTCGGCAATCGGAGCCTAATTGCAACTCCGCGTCCTGCTTTTATATTGCAAATTGGCGCGCGTTTAATTCCACCATTGGCGTGCTCCAGGAGATTAAAGTTCCTTTGAGGCTGCATTTTTTATTTTATTTTATTTTTTTTTTGGGACAATGCCGTGTCTTTTTGTTCTGCTGTGACTGGCTGCAGCGGAATGCAGACGCCTGCTACCCGCTTAGGCATCCGGCCAAAAAAAGGTGGCGGATGAGCATCAATATGTCGGGGGTTGATGCTTTGCTTTCAGAGAGGTAACAGTCGAGCACACAATGGCTCCGGTATTCCCCTTTAACTCTAACTAAAGTTGATTTGCTCACCACGTTTGCAAAGGTTGTGCCATTTGGCGTGGGTATATGTCTGCGTGATGCAGGCATCCATGAATGACCCTCCTGTATGGGCTGCTTTTAAAGAGCACTTGACATGCAGCAGGAAGCCTGTAAGTGTAGTCCGCCGATAGCCTGTCATTGTTTTCCTCAAAACCTGTGCGCGTTCTCCCAAGAAATAATAACCAAACCTATCTAACTAGAGATGTTTTGGAAAAGCGAGGGATTTCTTTCACCCTCCTCTCTGATATGGTCACTCGGTGACAATGATGTCAAGTGGATTTAATGAATGGTCTGGTAGACATGGAATATGACATGATGCTGCTGATGATCATGATGCGAGGCCAAGACTGGATAGAATAAGACAAGGAAAAGTTCAATAAGAAAGTTAGTCGACTTGGGTCTATCTATTTGACACCTGTCTTGGTTTCTAGGTCTGTTCTATAGTAGGTTTCGATTTGTCCCGAAATGCCCTCAAATTAAATTCAGTTGGTGTAAAACCATTTGGAAAACATCGCCAGTTGGTGTCCACTATGTCATGTGTGTGTGTGTGTGTGTGTGTGTGTATGGGGATGTGTGTGTGTTGAAGTATAGTGGAGGCTACATTTGTGTGTGAAGACAAATCAGCAGAGGAACAGCGACTCTTCCAATCTACTGGGGACTTTCCAAAAATTCCCTTCACTTTCTCTCTCTTGGATTAGAGATAATCTCTCTCTCTCTCTCCCTCTCTCTCTCTCTCTGTCATGCCGTCACCCCTGCTGACCCGCTTCCACATTCACGCCCTCCTCCTTCATCATTTTCTCCATCCATCACTCCTTCTCATCCCGTTTTTTTTATTTTTTTATAATGACACATCCAAATTTCCTGAGTGTTGCTCATTGTTTTCCACCCTCCAAACCCAATCAAACTTCTTTGCATGTTCAGTCTAGTACTGAAGGAATTTTTAGTCATGTTTTTCCACACAAATATTCGGGGCTCTCCTTTTGCGCCTCGTTTCTCTACGGTGGACTCACAGTTAGATGTTGGAATTCTTAACTTGGATTTTTCCTCTTTTCGTTCGAATGAAATCATTTGAGCATCCCTTTTGTGGCCCAAGCCAAAATACTGGTGGTCATATTCACCAATTTTTTTCATAAATTTGAAAGAAAGATCTTGCACCTTTAATCCCTTGTGTGGCCTCATGGGTGAGCGTTCTGTGGTATCGCCAGCAGTTCTGGGGAGGCTCTATGATTTATTTATTTTTTACCATGCCTGCTTGGCTGAGCTGAGTGAATAATGAGTTCCATGTAAAAAACCTCGGTCTGCAAACAGGCTGGACCACAGCATGAGCATCCATTCCTACGTCTTCATTTTCCCTTTCAATCTCCCCCGTCATTTCTTAACATTCTCATCCGTAGACACACACACACACACACACACACACACACACACACACACACACACACACACACACACACACACACACACACACACACACACACACACACACATTCCCTCCCGCTCCTACTTCTTTATTCATAAGGGAGCAAGCAAGCCTAAGGTCTGATGTTTTTTAAGGGTATTTCTTTTCTCAAGTTATTCCTTTCATCTCCTCTTTATTTGGATTTTATTTCTGCTCGACTTTTTTTTTTGGAAGACAGGATTGAGAAAGGTTGTGAAAGAGGGCTAGAGAGAAAGAGAGAGACATAGATAAGTATTTTTAGCTCTATGACCTATTTCTCCAGTGCTACCTAACTGACAGTCAGTCAGCTCCACTGCTTTGGGACCTTGAGTGATTTCCATCCAGGAATTTGTAGTTCAAATTGATCGTCTGAGCTTAAACGGTGTGGTTGCAGAAGAAGAGAATCCCATCCAGTCATTTCATGAGTCCCAATGTTGGTGTGGGTCCAGTGCACCTTGCAATCAAGAGTTCTCAGGGGTGGAGTCAACACCAGCACTGCTTCTCTCTGCAGCTCCTGAACAGGGATGCAGACAGGGGAGGAGTTCCTAGTGTCGGTGACGTGTTTTCAGAGGCTGGGAGGGGGTTAAACTAAGAAATCACCAACCCGTACACTCACATGCGCACACAGGGCCAGATACGGGGGTAAGGAGTCCATCGCCATTATCAGAGGCCAAATGCAGTGGCAATAAATCTCACCTGAAGGAGCTGTTCAGAGGCAGATTGCCTTACCCTGATGCACTGCCGCGAATAAACGCTGCAGCTATAGCCGTGTGCTGTATACACCCACACACAAAGACCAGATATGCATGCATTCACAGGGCTAGACAGTTACACTCAGCAATGTGACTGTTCATGCACGTGTAGACATGAAAAAGAGGCCCACGCAACTGGGCACATATAAAGGAAAGGAGCTTTTTTGGTTTCGTTGAGCAATAAAATCATCACACCCGCAAGCGTGAGCTACACACCTGACATAATAGACATCCTTATACACAACGCTGTCATGAAAATGTTAAATCTGTGGCCTGGTGAAAATCTGCTCAAACATACGTATAGATGCACGCTCCCAAAACATTGTATGTCGTCTTTGTATGCCCCCCCCCGACCCCCCATATGCTCCACTAAAACCAGAAACTCATCTTACATACTGCAAGAGTTGTATATATTAATGGGCAAGGTAAAGAGAGAGCAAGAGAGAGAGAGAGAGAGAGAGAGAGAGAGAGAGAGAAAGAGAGAGAGAGAGAGAAAGACCGGTGATTTCAGCGAGTGAGAAAGTGGAGGACAGTGGGAAAGAAATTGAATTGAGGGTGGTGGGGAGGAGGGGTGGTGGCGGATTGGTACTGGCGATATTGCATAGTTTAATCTGTTGAGTTCAGCCATGGAAGGGCTGAGTTGGGGGAGGGGATGAACACTGCAGAAGGCCGCCTGATATTACTTCTTGACTGTGCACACACACACACACACACACACACACTAGTACTGCATTCAAACAAAGCTTCTTAGGCCAGGAAATGCCAATATGAGTGGACCTTTTGTGCATGTGGGTGCGAGTAAGTGCACAGGTGGACAGCAGTGGGTGAAACAGATGTGTGGACCAGGTGTGTCGACTAGGCCTTATTGGCAGAAGTGCTGTGAAGGCTTCCAAAAAAACTTGCACTTACATGCGCCAATATACTCAGCTCTCGACCAGAACCTGCTAAAAACTTGCTATCTGCTGTTTTCATGAAGTCTTCTACTGTACATCGCATAGTCCAATAACACTCATTTTATCATTTCACAAATCACAACAAAAGCTAATGATTGGTTTCCACCGCTAGGGGGAGCTCTGTGTTCCTCTATTGCATTCTAATGAGTGTTAATTGCTGTAACCAGGAAATACAGTTGGCAATGTGTGACAGGGAGAAAGGGAAGATGAAACGTCGGACTGGGCTGAAGCAGACTGCTTCTGCAGGACAGGATATGACAGTTCGCCCTTAAAGTGAGACAAAAGCGTCCTCTGGGTGGCCTGGTGGAGAGACTAATTCTGTCTGTCCGAGGTATTTTATATGCATTTTCAAAAAGTATACACTCATTGCCCACCTACACAACCTAATGTATTCCAATACCTGTTTTTTTTTTCATGTAGATACTAATGCTCGATTGTGATTGACACTGAAAGAGTTATTTTAATCATTTCACTGTTATCAGTGGAGTTGGCATCCCACTGTATCATATTATGACGTGTATTTGAAAATGAGCAACACGAGAGGAGCAATATAATGTAACCAAATGATGATAATAGAATATTGGGCACGTCAGGCACATGATGTGTATGTTCAACGTTTACAGTACACAGCAGGTGGCAGGTGTCCTTTGTGTTGTTTGCGTCCTTGCATAGTGAAGGGTTGAGTATTTGTTGTTTATGTCACGTCTGCACTGAAGAAAGATCCTTTGGATTTACTCAATCCAAACATGTACCGGTACATCGGTTGCAGATGATTAAATGTGGCAAACCTATGTAATTTTCCTGTGTTTTTCCTCAAAGATAAATTATATGTGTGAGTTTAACATATTTTAATAATTTGCAACAAAAAAAATCTAAAGTGTTTTTCAGTGTATCTGGACGTTTTTGTTCATCGCAGCTTCGTTTTGGTGTACATGGGGCAAAATGCCAGTTAATTACTGCAAGGCTGAATCTATTTCTAATCGCACTTCAGAGTTTCGGAAAACAGTTTGCCAAATTAACCCTGAAAATTGAATTTGAAGGCATGAAAATACAGCTAAAAGACATTTGAGTGTTGTTTGTTTAAATGAATGAATGCCATTGTGGCATTTATTCCTTAAATGTGTGATGATTAGTTCCGTTTCTGGATGAGTCTCTCTGTGATGTGCGCGCTCGGCACCCCGCCTGATCAGCTGGACCATAGCGGTGCTGCTGTGAATATAAACTATTTCGCTGAGCGCAGGTGCGGAAAGCAGTGACAGCAAACTATATGAAAAGCAAAATGTACTTTGTGACAAAGCCACAAACTCAATAAAACATCCAAGAGATTAATGCAACGTTGAATTGGGCCTAAAATAACAGCTTTAAAATCATTTTGCTGACTCATACAAATGACATGATACCACTTCTGTCATAGTCACGAATCGCCTTTGTGCGTTGTAGTGTTGGTGCACCAGCCAGGACATTGCAGCAGATATTGCACACACTCAAATGGCCATGCAGTATTTACAGTTTAAAGAGGTTGGACAAACGTTGACTTAAGAAGAAACACTACGTGCACATGCTCTTGTTCCCGTGAAGGGCTGCTCCGTACATGTTATTATGCGACTGAAAATCAACATATACCCAGATTGGCACCACCATTGCAATATTGTGTTCCTTAAGCGGCATTATGCACTCTACATTCGAGTAGATATTATTGATATTTTTTTTCTTTTCCCTGAACCCCCCCCCCAACAACATTTAAACTGATTATCGGAATGCAAAATGTAGCTACAGTATTTTTTTCTCATTTAAACCGCTCCTGAAAGACTATTCTATGCTGCTCCGCTGGTGAACCATTCACATCTGAATGATGGATTTCACGGACCCTATTATGCCATCTGCAAGCTTTGTTAACGATTAACGATAGAAAATCTGTTTCTATGAGCAATGTCCTTGCCAAAAAAGGAGCATTTCACAGGTCATCGTGCTCCCATCCTTTCTGTCTGTCCGTCATCTGTCACTTTTCTCCATCTCCTTTGCCCTTCCCTATCTATATTCTACCAATCCTTTCCTCTTACTTTCCTGTTTTAATCAAACCAGCTTCTTTTCAGGCATTTTTCTCCTAGCTCCCGCTTGCTTGGCTCGTCTTGTTTTCAATCTCGCAAACAGTCATGCAGCTTCCCTATCTCCATATTCTAGAACTGGGCGCACCTAAATTGATGGAAGCTATTTTCTCCAGCTGTCAACTTACAGTATGATCATGGAACTTATTTCAATAGCTGTATGGACAACACGGGCAAATGTGATGGAAGAGCTGGTGGATGGGGAGCTCTTTGGTGGACTGTTTTACATTTTGAATGTGTTCCTCCCTCCCACCCTCCCCCAATCAGTCCCCCTCCTTCTCCCTTCCTATTTCACTTTGGTCAGCAGTGAAGCTTTAAATGCCAAGTCTTCTATTCGTGTTGTTTTTTTTTTTCTTTTGGAAGCAAATACTACAAAAATGTCACTCATGATTGTGATTTACTCATAACCGTTAGAGATGCCTCTACCGGGATCATTTCCCTTCAGTATTTTGGCTTAAATTCATCATTTTGTTTGAACAGGCCTCTATCACGTGCCATTCTTCATCTATCCATCCATCCATTTTCAGCACTGCTGATCCTGAAGAAGGTTGTGGGGGTGGGGGGGGGGGGGGGGGCTGGAGAACCGACAGTACCTACAGGCGGAAGGCAGACTACACCCTGAACTGGGCGCCAGTCAGTCCCAGAGCACTTATAGAGTATAACAAACGTTCACATCCACACATACACCGTCACTGAGTGGGAACCGATCCCATGCTGCCTGCTCACAAGTCAAGCGACTGTACCACTACACCACGGGTGTCAAAGTCAAGGCCCGGGTGCCAGATTTGGCCCGCCACACCATTTTATGTGAACCGCGAAAGCAAATAAATCATGTCAAGTTCCATGATGCTTGCTAAAGTCTGAATCAAAATTTCAAATCGTCACATGTAATCCAGAATAACAGTCACTATTCTTGACTTCTGATTGTAAAACTAGTTATTCCCAAAATTCAGAACAGCCCTCCAAGGGGAAGCGTAACTACAATGTGGCCTGCGACAAAAACGAGTTTGACACCCCTGCACTACGCTATTCTTCATATTTACATGAAATTGCTCCATGGGACCATCACTGGCAAAGCGAGCTCTGGAAAGTGTCCTACGCTGCTGTGAAATGCTCAAATGCTTCATACTGTACGCACAAGCAAGAGCAGCTGTGTAAAGATATATTCTCGTCAACAGACTGAGAACAGTTCATTTATAGTGACATATTAACAAACGTGGGCATGATTTGCCCCACATATTGTTGCGCGGATCACATCCTTTAAATGTCACATGTCCAGTGTTGGCCAGAGAGGTTGCAGGATTACTTCAGTAGGTTTTAAAGATACTACTCACAGATACACCATGTCAGCATCTGCTCTGCTGTGTCTGACCGTTGAATCTGTCCTCATTTTGAATAAAAGAATGTTTACAAGGGCTGTGTCCCTAGCTCCCTATTTTCCGTTCTCAGAAAAATGCGTCTTCTCGAAACAGTTAACCACAAATACCTTTTTTTTGTATTTAGCAAACGTTGAATAATTTTGTATTTTTATTTTATTTTATTTTTTTACATCGGAGCTATCAGGCCCTATTTTAGTAGATTGGCACGCTGATGAAAACGCATTCAAAATCCATACAGGATTTTCTACTTGGAAAATGCCACAAGTCTGTCATAATCTGGCATTCCAAAACCAAAAGCACCACACATAAACCACTGCTATAAACAGCTACTTTCCATGCTACTTATTTCTGAAAGAGAAGGAAAAAGACGTTCACAATAATGCAAATAGCAAGTTGGGTTGTTTCTTTTGTCTGCTAATAAAGACTGCTTGGCTTTCTCCAATCTGTAATTTCTAGTTTCGGTAATTATGTGTATTTTGCCAATTGTACAAACACGCGCGTTTCTTGTCCTGTTAACTCCCATAGTGCCACATAACATCTTGTGATTAAAAGACAATATGAATCAGCATAAAACAGGCTTAGAAAAAACTAATTAATATAAGATGGTGGGACCACCAAACAGTTTTCACTCTTTGCATCACCAATAAACCAAGCAACCCTTTGCGTTCACACGAGTACATTCGCATGTTGCTTTTGTTAGACTGGCCGGGTGTACCTAATGACGTGTCTAGTGACGCGTGTATTCGAGCATAAGTTCATTATATTTGATTTTAGGGAGTTACAGTTGGTGACCAAGGCTTTGGCTTGGCATGTGTGTCATGTTTCTGGTGTGTGCAGAGCCGGAGTGACCTTGGCGCTTGTGCTCAGCACGAAGACACAAGAGAAAAGTGATTAACTTTAGAAAGACAAAGAGGGAGGTGTGCACGCAAAATAAATCATGTCGAGAGAGTGTAAAAGTAAATAAAGATTTACCTATAGAGCAGAAATAAGCCGAAGGCGCAAGGCAGGGGGGTGGGGGGGGGGAGTGAAAAGTCAAACCAACAGTGGGATGGAGAAAGGCAAAATGGGTCGAGAGGGAAAATAACTCATACTGCATCTGTTGGGCTTCTTCTTCTCTTCCCCCCCCCCCCCCCCCCCCCCACAGGCAATCTGGAGGTGCAGTCATCAAGAACAGGTAAGAGAGAGAGCAACGTGGCACTGAATGTTAATCAGACTAAATCCCTAAATGGAAACATAACAGTGCAATCGTGTTTTTCATAGTGACATTTGCGTGAATTTTTACTGTCGAGAGGTCTTTGCTACTTCATCAGCTGCACTTTAATGGGACCGTGCAACTCCACAGCTAGCCTCAACAATTCAGATCATTTAAAATGAAACCATAGTAGAGATTATTTCGGAGACGGTAAATTCCAAAATAGGACTCCAATGATTGCATGAAAACGGGGGACATTTTCAATGGGTGTACGCGTTAACCAGAGCAACATTGAGGACATTCTTGAACCGTTAAAATGTTTGTGCTTTGAGCGCAGAGTACATCTACAGCAGTCAGTGAAGTTGTGTTATTTAAATTGAAATTCTTAAGGCAAAATATGGTTTCAGAAAAGGCAGGAATCCTCTATTCTCTCACTCTTTGGCTGTAGTTTTGATCTTCCACAAATTTGGACACACAAGCTGAAAGTGAGCGACACCAGCCTGCCGAAATGTATTTTAGCTCTGTTGCTGCTTGATGTGTCCCTCCGTTTAGAGCGACCCTTTTCTTTCCTCCCTTTTTTCTTTGGTGTGTCTCCCTCCAGTCTTGGGGAAGAGTTCTATAAGGAGGCCATTGAACACTGTCGCAGCTACAATGCCCGTCTGTGTGCTGAGCGCTCCATGCGTCTCCCCTTCCTGGACTCCCAGACAGGCGTGGCCCAGAGCAACTGTTACATCTGGATGGAGAAAAACCACCGTGGACCAGGTGGGCGTCTGTGTGTGGGACTTTGGTTGTTTCATACATGGTGGCAACTGGCTACATGTGGCATTCAAACTATCCCCCCCCCCCATCCCCACTTAGCTTTTTTTTCTTTTTTATTACCTCTGGGGTGCTGATTGTTTCATTCTGACCTCCTGTCTCCTCTTTGGTATCATTTCCTCCATCTTGCCTCCTTACTCCCTACTTTCAGGCCCATCTTCTCCTCTTCCTTTACTCTCTCTAACATTTGTGTATTTTGGCAGAGAAATACCCCTGTGGCGATGATACGCCACTGGCACAAACTACCCCTGAGAGAGTACTTACATTATATGTGCTTGTGTGTGTGTGTGTGTGTGTGTGCGTGTGTGTGTGTGTGTGTGTTTATATTTGAGCGAGCAGGCTGTCTTTACTTTAAGCCAAAAGTGTTTTTGTCAGTTTGCTCAGTAACACAATATAAGTTGCTTCTACTGTGTATTTATGTTATTTATTTTAATTTGCATAAAGCATGCATGAAATCTCTTTTAAATGCATGTGCAATAAGTGTGACGTATACTGTGCACTGTGTTTTGAGTTTTAGGTCACGCACCAGGTCAGTTATACACATATCCCGCTCGGTGCTGGCGTAAGAAGAGGCGGTTAAATATCTTGGAGGACCCACGGCTTGTACCAATTGAGTTCAAAATTGGTAAGGAGGAAATTAAATGGAATCTATCATGATTCTGAAGTATGTTAGAAGTTTTATTTTTGGAGGAAGGATGAAGCCATATTGTTAATAAAAGCAATATTGTTATTCTCTCTGGTGAGTAAATTAGCTAGAATGCATGTGTTCTCATGACAATGGCTCCTTCTTAGACTACGAGGCCTCCCTAAAGAAGGAGGGAGGTATTCCCGATGGCCCTGTGTTGGAGTCGCTGCTCGCTGGGGATACGCTGGACAAGAAGGTTGAAACAAAAGAGGAAGAGCCTATGAGTGAGTGTCAGGTAAGGCATGTCCGCTTTCCTTCTCTCTTCAGTTTTGTTCTTTCTGATTTTCTCCATCTTTGTCTATACTGGACTGTACTCCACAAGGATCCACTGGACTTTGCATGCTAATTACTTTTGGAGAGGTATGCCCTCTGATGAGTGACTTTCTAGTCACTGTATATACTAAGAGTTGCCCATCCTCAGATACTGTATATATATTTTTTAACTTCACATAAATGTGATAAAAATAAAATCCATGTGTCGTCACTGACGGTGGTGATGTTTATTCTGTACAGAACTATCATTACATGAGGAGCGAGTGCTTTGCAATCATCTATATTTACTAACAGTGGACAGATCATACACTGATTACACTTCAGAAAACAGTATCAAAATGCGCTAGGTAAAGATTCACCTCTCTGTCAAGTGATAGTGTTTACAGTTTGAGAAAAAAAGAAATATAAAATCTCAGCAAGCTAACATTTGCACACCTCGCGAGAGGATTTTGGCCAAACAGGAAAATCTGTGCTCGTTCTGGGCCCACCGCAGTAGCGGGTTCTGCATGGTGGGAATTTGCAGTTTGCATATAAACATAGATCTCTCCTTTGGTGTTTGTAGCCAGTTTGAGGAATGCTAAAGCTAGCACTTCTAAATTGAATATCAGCAGCCTTAAAATATTAGTTGTTTTTTTTTTTAACAAGATAGAAAAATGCTGACTCATACAGTATTTTGTTGGAATGCAATAGTCTAACAATAAAATACAGAAATTAGTAGGGTTACAATATGTTTGTTCAAGGAATCCACTCAAATGTACAAAACGGTGACAATTATCTTGCCTGGTTGGAAGCGAATCACACCGAAACCTTTGATTTTAGAATCTCAGCTGTACTCTTTGCGTGTGTGTGGAATAATTCCCTGCTCGCCTTCAACTTTGATCGTGAAATTTGGGCCCAAATTTGATTCAAAATACTGCCCGAAGGCCGATTTTTCTCCTTGACTGGTTTTCTCTCGCTTACCTGCCCCTTTCAGAAATAAACGACAATCCAAATCAATTACGGTGACAAACTCATTTCCTTCAGCACACTTTTCATGTGTGCTGAAGTTCTTCTTCACGTGATGAGTGACTAGTTGATGTCACAAATTGATTCCTCGACTAGTCTGTACAATGCTTAGGGCATACTGGCCCCTGTTCAATGACAACCGTGTAGGCTATGTAAAATATGTTTTGGTTTTTTTTTGTTTGTTTGTTTTTAGCAGCAAAACATCTTATATAAAAATGCACAGCGTTAAAATTTATGGACCACTGCTGGTTGTTGTACTTCATACATTTGAATAGATCTGATATATTCTGGCCGCCAATGGCACCAGTCCACGGCACACCGAATTTCCATGTAATGATGGCAAACCAAAATTTTAAGATTTTCCTCTCCGTTTGTAACAATGTGGGCAACAATCCATTAAGCCAAATGTCTTCATTGTGCATTATGTTCGTGACTCATTCATATTTGACAGCTAGCACCAAGCGCACGTTCTTGTGTTGTGTTAATCCACACTTTCTATTTCCCCTACAGAAATTACTTGTTGGAGATTTCCCTCATGAACTGGAGGTGGACGAGATGGAAGAAGATGTTCCGAAGCGCAAGAACCGTACCAAAGCACGGGTAAGACCATCACTGACATTGTTTTTTGTTGTTGTTGTTGTTGTTTTGGTCATATAAAACGTACAGTTTACTTTTTCTTTTGCTCGAAAACTGGAAAGAAAAATCAGGTCACTGATGGTGTCGTGGTTTACTCACCCGACTCCATGCAAGCAGCGCGGACTCAATTCCCATTCAGTGACAGTGTGATATGTGAATGTGAATGGTCCGCTCAGTTGTTTTCCTTTTCTTCTCTTTGGGGGCATCCTGTGGGAATATAATCAAGTGTTAACAATGTATCTTGATTGTGATCACATGCACATACACACTCTTCACCAGGCGTGCTAATTGAAGCTGTTGGTCCCCTGCTAGGTGTCATCAGTCCCCTCCTGCTAGAAGTGAAACTTTGCACTGCGAGCAGATGATTAAAATGCAAATTTGCTTTTGTGTTGATACGTGGAGTGATGAGTGTGTTGCTCCACTCTTTTAATGTGTCTTTGCACATGTACCCGGATGTAGAACAGGGGTGTCAAACTCATTTTTGTCGCAGGCCACATTATAGTTACCATTTCACTTGGAGGGCCGTTATGGCTGTGAAACCATGTGAAGAAGTCAAGAATACTTTAATGAGGGGTTTGGTAAGAAGAAAACTTACAATAGTTTTCATGTATATTACATATGAGAATTTGGTGCAGATTTTAGCAAGCAACATAGAAGTTGACATGTTTGATTTGCTTTCGCGGGCCATATAAAATGATGTGGCGGGCCAGATCTGGCCCCTGGGCCTTGAGTTTGACACCTGTAATGTAGAAACTGTCCTGTGCTTTTCATGTGCCTGATGTCTAAATCGTGTGCATGTGTGCATGTGTGTGTGTGTGTGTGTGTGTCAGGCCTACGGGGTTGGTGGCATGAGAAAGCGGCAAGAGCCACCTACTATAGAAGACAGAGACAAGCCTTATGTCTGTGACAGTGAGTAATGCACTAATGGCGGTCTTTATTTTTTGGAATTCCCAAATTCAATGTAATGCTTAATATGTTTTCCATTGTGTGTCTGTTTTTTTGTTTGTTTGTTTGTTTGTTTTTTGTGTTCCAGTATGTGGAAAGCGCTACAAGAACCGCCCAGGGCTGAGTTACCATTATACTCACACACATCTCGCGGACGAAGAGGGCGAGGAAGACTCGGAGAGGCACACACTCCCCTTCCAACGCAAAAACAACCACAAGCGTAAGTCTGCTCATGATTTTTCCTTTTATCTCATTTATGACAGTGATTGTTCTAAGGCGCAGCACGGTTGCCTGGTGATGAGTGTGACTACCTTGCAGTTTTGAGGTTCGAGATTTTAATCTTGATTTGGGCTTTTCAGTGTGGAGTTTGGGATGTTTCCTGGGTTTTCACCAGCTTTCACTCACATGTCACAAAGACGCATGTTAAAGATTATAAATTCTTCATATGTGGTCTATCTATCTATCTATCTATTTATTTTTGACATTCACTTTTAAGTCACACTTTCATTGGCAAAAATGTGAAAACTATTTTAAAATAACGATTATAATTGAAAAGTCAATACTGTAGTGCAGTGTTTTTCAATCTTTCATTTCTTTCATTGAAAAAAAACTCCCGCGGCACACCACTAGCTGAAAATGTGAAAAAAAATCTTATTTTAACAATTAAAGTGTTATATTGTTATTGTAAGTGTTTTTTAATATTGAAGAATAACATTATATGATAACACCTTGAATAGGAATCAAATAAACATCAATCAAATATTTTATAATCGTTCATATTTATTCTCACTCAGTGTGATAAATGGTTTGGATGAACACAGATCTGATATCCTGGCAGCAATCGATGAAAGACACACGAAGCTCTTCCTCCACAACTCTGCGTCTTCCTCTGTTATTAGTTTGTACAGCAGTCAGGCTATTTCTTTAGCCGCTTCGGGTCCGAACGTCTAATTTTTAGTTTTTTAATTTTTTAGTTCGGCGACATGGTAACTTGCTTTCAGGGCTCATGAACGTTGCTTGTTTCTCCATGTGTTCACTCAGGCGAACAAAATACTCCACATTTTTGTTTCGAAGTGAAGGTTGTTTTGTTTGGAGATGAGGTTTAAGCTTACTTGGGACCATAGCGCTATTGCAGATCTTTTCACCATATACCAAGGACAATGGAGTCGGTGCCGTTGCGTCTCCGGTAAAAGCTAGCCTCTGCTGCCACCTACCGGTATGGAAGAGTACTACATAATTACTCTGCCAGGCGATAGACCGCACAGGCATACCAATTGGATAATTTCCCACGGCACACAGTGTTTGGAAAACACTGTTGTAGTGCATGACCAAATCTCTGAGGGGCCATTAGGGACATAATTCAGGAATAGCTCTCACATTTACGACTGAAACACTCTTATACTCACTAGTGATTTATTTATTTATTGCACATGCACACAACTGAAATGCTTTCACACATACTCCAGAAATGCTTTCATATATATATATATATACACACACACACACACACACACACACACACTGTTGTTATATATTTGAATGAAATGCAATTGATTGAAAAAAAGAAAGCAAAAGCATTGTTCACCTTTGAGTTGTGTAATTGTTTAAGTTTAAGTCCCGTTTCATTATTGGTCCAGCTGGTCCGCGGCCATTTTTATACATTACTGTCAAGAAGCGAAAAGACTTCTGCAAAAGATACCTCTGTGATTCCTTTTTTTTTTTTTTAGCAAGTCCCCAGAACCTCTTCAATGCCCGATCCTCACACCTTGATGCACAAGGCTCTTAATATGGCAGCGCGAGAACAACTTTTGGGTCACTTTTGATCAAGGAGACTCCTTTGCATCAAGGAGCCAGGAGCTAAGAATGGTTTAATTGAGAGAAATGAGATCTACAGCCCATGTTTTGGTCAAATGGAAAAGCCTAAGCATTTTAAGCATTTTCATTTTATGGGTGATGCTTTTTTTATTTTATTTTTTTCATTCATTCTTGTTTTTTTTCAGTAGTCGTTCCTAATAAACACAAAGACTCATACATACAACATGCGAATGAAACTTGCACATTTTATTTTTTAAATTTTAGAACCTCTGCAGAAGATAACTGCAATCGACAGCAACACCCATTTTGCAGGCAGCGTCAGTCTAAATTCCTTTTATAAAAGTAGACATTGTTATGCAACTCCTGTATTGGATCTGATTCGATTGTGCCAGTGTGGCTAATCAGGTGGCCATGACTACATTTTGTGGCACTGTAAGATAAGATCTAAATTCCCGCGGAAACTGTGGCGCATGCCTCTGAGTTGATTGGCAGTATTCAATGTTACATTGGCCTGCCTGTCTGAACAGACTACCCCATCCTTTATGCAGGGGTGTGGGCCTGTGTGTGTGTGTGTGTGTGTGTGTGTGTGTGTGCGCATGAGCGTATCTGTCTGTTTGGGTGTCTCGGTGTGTATGTGTGTGAATTTAAATCGTTTAATATCCTTCCCTGCCAAATTCAGTAATCACACACACACACACACACACAACAGATGCACACTCTCAGCCTTTGAAAATGCAATCTTCTCTGCTTCAAATGCATCAAGGAAGCTTAGCTATCTTGGTGGCTGTATATACTGGGTGCGTGTGGGTATGTGGGTGGGGTCATGTGAAGACTGTTCGCCCGTGCATGCATTCATGTCTATAGGGGTGTTCACACGGCACACATTTGCTCCGGCGCTGCACCGATGTATTTTGTTGCGATATATTTTGCACCGCAGCAAATTGTGTGGAGCGTTCACACATACAAAGCCGCTGAGCGTGTCTGCACCGGCACAGCGTCGGTGCAGCCCCACTTGCGTTCACACGGCAATTTCTGCAGCGGGGCAAAACGACAGAAAACAAATGAGCTGTCGTGTTGTTTCTTTTTAAAACGTATACACAACTCAAGCGACTACTGGACAGGCACGCCCTTCTCCTTCTCGGTCTCCGTGCCCTCTGCTCGAGAGTGACCGCCCCCGAAAACGTAAATCAACGATGACTTCAATGACACTCAGAAAAGCAAACACGTAATGCGCCAAACAGAAAATCAAGAGAGGAAATCACAAAATAAATTATATGGGGAGCGGGGGGTTGTGAACACACAACAAATGAACAAACTACACAAACAACTCCGAGACAGTCCAGTCTTCTACAAAAGGAAAGATGTTACCAGCCAAGTCTTGTGTCGTTATTAACTCATTGAATACCACCCCTTTTCACTGGAGCAACCCCCTCAATCCCTCACATTTTACTGAATTTCGACTGATTTGCAAGGCCCACAGAATTTTCTGTCCTATGGCTATATATACATGCAACCTGTCAAAAGAAAGGTGAGACTCTCTTCTTTCAGCAGAAAAAAAAGTTTGTTTCTAGCTTTCTCCGTTCGTTGGCAATCAGCATTAGAAAACTGCTAAATTTGATGGAAAATGCAGATTTTCTGCAGAAATCCAGAGAAAATGAGCTTTTTGTAAAAGCATGCATTTCAAGCATCATTTCAAGTTTTACACTATTTTTTGCTTTTGTGGCAGCTCAAATACCTCAATAATGTGTTCCTCATACAAAAGAACATTACAAATAATGTTTTTGTCGCAAAATAATTTATTTGCACACAACAAAACTATTGAACTATGAACAAAAGTGCAGCTGTGGAGAAGATGGTTTTTGGCTTCCATCCAGTTTGTCACCACATCGATTCATCCCACCACGTCCAGATGCACGACCTATAAATTATAGAAACATAAAAAGTTGCAAATATATCTTGCTGCAGAGTGAGGTACAATCATTTTATTTACCTTTCTTTCCACCACCAAAGCGAGGAGTCGTCATCTTTTGGCTTCTGGTTGGACAATCTGTAATGTATAGAAGTATGTACAATTACCACACTTTTATTTTTCTATTTTTTTTATTGTTGCTTTCCACTTACATTTCAACATCTCACACACACACACATACATGCTCGCACACTGCTATTTACACCATTCATTCCACGTTGCTCAGCATCCAATTTGAAATGAAATGGAATATGAATTTAACACTAGTAGTTTTAGCAGAGCTGAGCGGACCAAATGTGTCCTGTTTTTTTTGTTTGTTTGTTTTTTGAAAACCTATGGCGACATGCAAGTCAGCGCATTTACGGCGCATATTTTCATCCACATCTACGAGACGCATCAACCGTACATAAATGATGAGTGTTACTGGCAACTTCATAGTATAGCGGGGAATGTAGCGGTACATAAAAGTGACTGAGGAGGCATAAGAAGTGATGAAGTTTTGAATGGGAACTTGCAAGCTAGTCAGCAGTTACCTCCTCGTTCCAGCGGCTCTGGCGAGGACTCTCAGCTGCTTTCCGTTATGTCCGAAGGCACATATTCGTCCGACATCGGGATCCAAATCGCTCTCCAATTCATCGTTTTCGCCGTCGTCTTTACGAGACGATTCCAACAAATCGCTGACGTGTGCCCGGCGTCGGCCATGCGAAGCAATGCAGCCTCTTTGCCGGCATCGCTGGAAGACGCCGGGGAGACGATTTGTGGGCGACGTGGGGCATCGGGAGGCACAAAATGCTCTGCCAAGCGATGATCGCTGACGTGAAGCAAGTTCATCTTCATCAGATGAACTCGAAACTCGGCGTGAGCTATGCGGGCTGCGCGTAGCACGCCATGTTTGTGCAGGCCGACGTTCGTTTGACGGGTGCCGCTTTCGATTAGTGACCGAAGCGTCATTTTCTCTTCCACACAAACACCATCTCCTTTGTTGTTTTGTTTCGGGGACGCTTTTATACCGAAAAAAAATCATTTTTAGTTAGTTATTTCCTTTTCTCCATCGTTGCTAGTTGCTAATGTTCCAATCCACTATCCACATATGCCCCTCCTTCACTGTACGCCCTTTCTACTACTTCTGCTGTGTGATCCTGGTTGATTTTTGCACCACTGCCACCAGATGGCCATTTTTTTGCTATTTAACATTGCCGTCAAGCCTAATCCTGTGGTGAGAAGTTGCATCGGACTCTCTTGCACCCTCCCCCATGAAAACACGTGATTGACGTATTAATACGTCATGGGGAGGGAGAGGCTATGCGCAAATTGACGTATTTCTACGTCAAAGGGTGTAAATGAGTTAAACAAACACATGGCGGAAGTCCGACAGAGCACGAAAGCAACGCATTCTCGCCGTACGTAAACTCTTCACAAGCATTTGCTCTGGAGCAAATTTAACCCAGTTGCGTTCACACGTGCAAATTTACACCGGTGCTGCTTCGCTAACGAGCATTTGCTCTGGAGCAAATTTTTAAACCACCTCCCTGAGGTGGATCAAATTTGGTCCGGTGTAAGCTGTTTTCCGGGGCTACGCCGGAGCTAATTTGCACGTGTGAACGCTCTACTGGGGCAGCCCCGGCGTAGCGCCGGACCAAATCTTGCCGTGTGAACACCCCTTATGTTGCAGCATTATGGCTCCCCAGTCGTGTGAGTCTGGCGGAGGACACGCCACCATCCTTATGTACTACCCCATATGCCTAATAGTAATATCGCGTCTTTGAATGAGAACAACACGGCATGCATAATTCATCTTTTATTCTGGCTCTAAAAAAGCTGTCTGGACACTATAGGTGCTGTATGCAGCATCCACTGCGCAACATACAGAACTCAAAAACTGCTTTATTTGGGTAAAAGTCTTTCGTAATTTGCTCCCTCTTTTTCTTTTCTGTTTTTTTTTTGCATACATTTAGTTTTGTCTTCCTTTCTCATCCTCCTCGGAATCCTCTTCAACATGTTCTCCCTCGTGTCACTTCAGCCATCATCCAAATAAATCTTTGCTTTCCTTTGAACACAGACAATATGCTATTTACTTCAATTCACCATTATACATTCACGTGTGCTAAATGTTGTTTGTTGGGGGGGGGGGGGGGTTGTCTCTGCGGCTTCTCATTGTCCAAATATGAGGCGGACAAGAATGGAATTGCATGGAGGCAAAGAATGTGTCTGTGTGTTGGCAGTGATGTGATGGCAAGAGGGTTGAGAGTAGAAGACAGATGGGAGGGGGGGGGGGGGGGGGGGGAGTCGGGTAATGGGGTGATGGGCTCAGTGTCCAACTGAAAATTGGTTTAGTTGGAATTAAGAGGAAGGTAGGCCTATCGGTTGATGTGAACGGAAAATGAAACGGGCAATTGGCATCAGACAACTACAGTTGGACAGTATAGATGTAGATAAGGGAATAATAATCCAAAATGGGAGGGGCTTTATATACTGTAGTGCCCCCCCCCTTTTTTTCAGGATCGAGATTCAGGGGACCCTTTATGTAGACAGGCAACAAACAGACAGACGGAGTTGTGTATGTGTGTACATCAATGTGTTTGGCACGTAACAGAGTTCTTTGAAAGTCAGAGTGGGCATTGTCATCGTTGTAATTCTTTTTATACCTCAAAATGGCCTCCTCTTGCAGGGTCTATAGACCACCGGTTGTAGAGATGAATTCTGAGTGGCAAACCCCACATAACGATCACTAACAAAATGGCTGCTCTGTGTCCATTGTCACATCGGCTTCACTTTTTCCTCTCCTATTTACACCCTCCCATCTGGCGAACAAGAAGTAGGCTCTGTCTGTCTGTCTGTCTGTCTCTAAAACAACATTCATTCTATTGTTCTATTTTTACGATCAGTACTAAGCTTTATGCACAACATCCTTCTGTATGCGTGATGTCAAGGGAGCTTTTGCATCTTCTACTGTAATTAGTTGACATTTTAGCGAGCTCTTTATGAATTTATTCCGATTGTCGTGATTATTCTTTTATCATTTATGGATAGCATTTTATTATGGTTGTTGTGCAGTGCGAAATTATTACATGACATTCGAATTAAGAAAGACATTTCAATTTTTTTTAATTTTTTTTTTAAGGCAAAAGCAAACAAAAAATTATTCTAGCTGGGACTCAGTCTTTTGCCAAAAGTCTCATCAATAAAGAAATAGGCATAATTACTCCGCTGTAACAATCACACTCGGCCAATTTCTTTCTTAAGCCAGTCGACAACTTTATGAGAATCTGAATGTGTAGCCGGTCTGTAATTTTGCTGAGAAACCGAGGATTAAGTCAATAAATCCACCATACCTGCTCTTATCCAGGCTCTGCATTGCCCTCTCCAAATACAGTTTGTATATATGAAGTGACTTATGACGTGTGCGTGTGTGTGAGGACCAACTGTGTATCATCTCTTCACTCAAACCACAAGTGACATCATCGTTTCAGATGCCATACATAAACAAACCAATTTTAGTCATCAATAAGTGCATACTATTTATCCTGCTTATCTAAAACACACATACATTTTAATTTCTTGGTTCAAGTAGTTCATTTTTGCTTTCATGATTTTTATCCCTTTCAAGGTGACTCACCGGGCTGGAGGGCGGCGCCCTCAAACCCTCGAATGATGAGCTGCCGGTGTCATCTCAGTCACAGAGTCCAGGCCTTATTCTTAACCACTCATAGAAATAATAACAATAATAATATCAATAGTAATAATAATAATAAAATAACATTAAAAACTAAGATACTTTATGAGAATCTGAATTTTCCATCATTAAATTTGTGCATGGATCCATACATCTGCCACATACAGGAGACACACAATCGGCATTGATTCCAATTATCATTGAGGGTATTTCCTTGTCAAGTCGTATACGGGAATGCGTCACAAACATGCTGTTCCTATAATCCTTTGCCATGTTGAGATGTCCCATTCAGCGCCTTCATGGATGCGTTCATAACTTTTCATGTACTCTGTGATTTGTTGATTGTTGCCGCTGCTGCTTGGCTCAGGAGTGGAAGGGAAATGGCTGTTGCCTAGCAATGTGGTTTCCATGGATACCGCCAGGGCTCCCACCTAAAGACTACACTCTTATGTACATTGAAAAAAAAAATGAGACAGTCATGAAGAAAGAGAGAGAGAGAGAGAGAGAGACGCAGACAAACAGACAGAGACCTGGAATGAAATAGGAGACGTGTAATGAGGAAGGAAGAGGGGAGTCAGACACAGTGGGATGGACAAAGCCAAATTATAAGGAGGGGAAGCAGAGTTCATTAAAAATAACAGAAAAAGAAAGCTACGCGAGACAGAGAAAAGGCTACACAGACAAAGAGGAGAAGCAGTTTGAGCTGTAGCAACTGTGAGAAAAGCAACAACAACAAAAAAGGAGAAGAAAACAAAACAACAACAACAACAAAAATCTCTTTAGGATTCATCATATAGACCCCCCCCCCCCCCCCCCCCCGAGTGTTGGGTTGGTGAAAGCAGAGTAATATTGGAGTCTGCTTCATTTGGTATTCTGTCTCAAGATGCTGTGCTGCGGCTTGCTGGCTGCTTGTTCTGTGGTCCCACACTTGCGTCGGCCATGTTTGGATATTCTGCTCTCCCTAACCGCACACACACACACACACACACACACACAAACACGAACAGGGAATACAGCACTCCCAAGTGCGCTTCCGAAATCCCCGCTCACCCACAACCGATGTGTGTGTGTGTGTTGGCATCTTGTCTGGGTTTGCAGTCTCTATGACTGAATGCCATTAAAGTGCAAAGCCTCGCCATCAAATCTGTTAAAACACGAATGCAGAACGAAATACCTTTGACTGAAAATGATTCAAGTTGCCTTTCTTTGGAATATTTTATATTTATTTAAAGCTGAGAAACAGTCACAGAAATTGTAACCATGTCATCTTTTTTTTTTTTTTTAATCGTTAATATGAGCAGCAGTAGCCGGAAACAACTGGATCCTACCTGCACCGGCCCTTTTTTAGGACATAACCGCCAGACCACATTCAAAGCTATTTTACCTTGGAACAGAATAGGATTTAGATTTTGAATCCTAACTGAGGGGACAGAAGCCTGTGCTGTCGAAGTGGTGCTTTCCAGAGAGAGCAAGTAAGCGTGCACAAAACCCATGAACACCAAGACACTTTTTTTTTGTCTGTATTGCAAGACTGTAATGCGTCTTTGCACCCATTTTGGGCTATTTATCAAATGAGCTCACAAATGCAGATTTTGATCAATGTGTGGATGTCCCTTCGAGTTGGTGTGATAACACCGCAGCCATAGATCAAGTTTTACTCGGCACCAAACCTCTGTCTGTCTCCCTTTCTTTGCAGTGTCATCTCTGCACACACTTGTATTCTACACTCACACACTCTCCGCATGAAAATACACGCACACACACACACACACACACACACACACACACACACACATAGGCATTCCCTCACATGCTAGTGCATGCATGTACAGATACATCTTTGGGAGTTACGCAACCTGCTGAGAGTGTGTGTGAGTGTGTGTGTGTGTGTGTGTGCATCTATTGGAGTTGAGTAATGTATAATGGCTGCAGTGGACAAAGGACAGATATGGCCAGATACATTGCAAGACAGAATTCCAATTCGATTTTTGCAGGTAGTGTAGGGTAGAGTAAGAAAAAAGTAGGGAAAAAAAAGAAAGAAAGAGAGCCCGAGCACAGAGGTAGGGAGGAAAGCAGCAATAATGAGAACATATGAAAGTGCAAAGAGGAAGAGAGATGAGGATGGGGTGCACACTGTAGGCAAAGGAGAGGGAGAAGGGATGAGAGCGAAACGTGGCGCCTTTTCATCTGTGACTGACGGTTTCCATCCGACTGCATTCTTGCTTCCTCATCTGCCAAGAAAACCTGAAAACGTCTCCATGAGCATTTTAGCTATTGTGTCTGCAACGTGCACAGTATGCGCATGCAAAGTAAAATATACATTATCTTCAGATGGATTGGGTTCTGCATGTGTGTGTGTGTGTGTGTGTGTGTGTGTGTGGCTGGACAGACAAGGAGCACAGGAACTCTCATCACATGAGAGATAAAGTGGGGGATGGGATCGTAACTGGACAGCAGAAGTTATTAAGCAAAGACTTGGTTGTAAAATAGTGTGTGTTGGATGATTGTGCGTGTGTGTGTGTGCGTGTGTGCGCGTGCGTGTGCGTTTGCGCTTCTCTCCAAAGAGGTTCTCCTCATTAAGCAGTGAGGCGACAGGAGTGTAGAGTGTGTTTTCACACACGGCTGCTCCGATACAACCGGAATCACTTTATTTTTTTTTTTGCACCTCCCCCCTCCTTTGCACCCCTCTTTGTACCTGCACCCCATCTTCGCACTTTTTCTTTTTCTTCCCTTCTCACGATTCTACTTCCCCTTTGTGTCATCCCTCACTGAAATCCTTCCTCTGTTTCGTTCCTATCGTCTTCTCCACGATGATATTGGTCGCTTTAACCTTTCACCAAATTTCTTTTGAGAAATACATTTGCGAATAATCGATGCAATCTCATATCTTGCATGTCATTGAATATTTTATTCAAAGATATCTTTTCATTAGACGTGTGTAAATTTTGGTGTTGTGAACAAGGCCACTGACCACAACACTGTAGCACCATCTTTGAATGATGCAAGATTGATCGGAATCCCGGTAGCTCTCCCTTAGAAAATTCGACGCCCTCAAAGAGCTGTGCGCAACATCAGGTTTTTTTTTTGTCACATTAGTTCAATGCCCGGTGTATTTTGTTTTTTTTTGGTGCGGTGCTCATTGCTCATGAAGGGTCAGCTTGACTTATTATTCCAACCAATTGCATTTTACCCTGCTAAAAATCCAAACGCATAACATTGGCTCCAAAGTATTTCAAAGGTCAGATTCTCTGTGGGTGTCAAATATGAACAAGGTATTATTTGGATTTTTATTGCCCATTTCTAAAAAGGATAACAATGGCCCCTAGTTAAACGACAGTAAAATGTATTCTTGTGACAGTCAAATTGGCTGCATTATCGCTAAACTATTCAGGGTCTACATGAATGCATGACTCCATGTAGAATGATACGAATTCCGCCCATTTTTACTCAGCAAACTGTTTTATGTCATCGGCTGCAGTGGTTTCACTCAATCGCAACGAACTAAAAAGTTCATTGCGCCAATAAGTCAGAAATTTGAATTGCTCTTTTATTATTTCTAAATATCCAACAAATATTGTGCAAGCACTTCATATCCAGTTCAAGACTGATTAATGATATTAAAAAGAGTTTTGCTGAAAAGAATGATCAAGCGATCGGGTCATGTGGAGGAAGGGGGGGGGGGAGGGGTCAAAGAGCAAAGAGAAAAGAAGCATGGGGCTAAGATAGTACTGTATAGGTGTTGGGGGAAACGAGGAGGGGGAGAAAAAGGAATTGGAGGGGGGGGGGCTGAGGGTATTTGTGGATTCATCGCTTGCTGGATAAATCCCAGGAGGATTTCTCCCCAACACTTGAAAGCTGTGAAGTGCGAGGTTCTGCTTATACTCCTCCTGGTAATTGGAAGACGGGAGGAGGGGGGGGGGGGGGGGTGTAGGTGGAGATGGAGGAGGGAGGGGAGGTGGGGGGTCAGATAGAGAAGGGGAGGTATGGGGGTACAACAAATGGAAATGCAGGGAAGAAGGAGACCAAAAAAAAAAAACAATAACGGCCTAGTGGAGCACTGAATACACGAAGTTTTGGAAGAAGAGATAAAATTGACATTGTTTTATGTCCGCTATGTTTTTTGCCTTACGTTTTTGCTCATTACCGTTTAAATTTTTTTTTTTTATCCTCCTCATCATTTGTCTTCCTCCCTTGTATGGCCAGCAGTGGCGTGTTAGTGGTTGCAGGGCTGGTTCTAAAACAAGGCCACAGGCATTTAATCATTGATGGACTCACCCCCGCCCTCCCTCCCCCCGCCTCCCCCGCCCGCTATAGGCCAGCAGGCAGCCTTGACTCAAACGCACCAAGACCTGCTGATTCACTCCCTGCGGTCTTCAGACACGCTCGCAGGCTGCAATACAAAAAAAAAAATAAAGCGAGAGGAACGACACACATAGATGCGCATATATTACAGTTGCGCATGCTTGTAGCCGTAACGTGTTTCGATTGTGTCTGTGTTCGGGTGTGCCTGTCTAACATATCCCCATCAGGGATTCTGAGACCCAATCAGTGGCAACAAACAAACAAAAAAAAATCATAGTGAAGATCAAAGTATATTTGACCATAAAAAGGAGCCGTGTTTGCTTTAGCTCCAGGCTTGTACGACAAAGTTTTCGAATGCACAGAAAACATCTGGCTTGTGTTGATTTTCCTCAAAATAAAACTAGTCCAAAACTTGTCCCGGTCTCCTTCTCATTATGCGGTTTTAGCAGCAGCAACAAATTTGACACATTTACGACCTTAAGTATTAAAACTCAGTGGAAGCCCGCCAAATTAGATATAGCCAAGTGATATAAATTACAGAAAAAAGCCCCCCTGGGCATAAATATTTAGTATCTTTGGGGATTAAGTGCAGTCCTTGTATACGATATTTTATATTGTGTAATATGAAATGTCATATTTGGTTTATAAATGACTAAACTTAACATATCGAGTCTTAGTTTTGTTTAGCAAATTTGAGCAAATAAATATTTCTCATCGCGGCGGTTTCCATTTGCAAGCAAATGGGTTGTCGGTCGTATTAAATATGATGACGCTAAATCGTAAATGAAGTGATGACGTGAAAGATGATATTTTTAATCAACTCGAGCACAAACCGGGCCCTCGTGTATCTGTCGCCATCGCAGGTAACATTTCCCATAATGAAAAGCTGATGCCACCGATCTCCTAATGTTATCGCTGGCAAAAAGATGATTAAAATTGGGATAGGCCTATCTGTCTTATGAATTTAAGGTAAGACTAAGAAGCCGTGACCGGCAGAACTCTGCAAAAACATTTTAATATCTTCCGGATACTCAAGCTGTGCTGATTTAAATGTCTCAATTAAATTGTGGTAATAAGGATATTCTAACATGCGATAATGTATAATATAGTTTTGATCAGACCACATACAGTATGTTGTTATTATGTTATGTTTTTTTATTTTTTATGTATAGTTACGACCAGCACTTGTTTAGTGTTAGAGTGTGTAAAATACAGTAGCGTATAACGACGTTCAATTCTTCAAGAGCATTGATATAGTCATCCCAAACCATCTCATGCTCTTTTTCCCTCTCTTTGACTCTGGTCCAAATCAGAAACGTAGTTGAAATGATTGTTCTCCTCGGAGGATGAAATCTCGACCCTGCATGCGAGGTACAACAACAAATATGTCCCCCTCTTCTTCCCTTCTCACCCTCTTTTCAATTACATTATCACCCTCTCACCCTTCAGACAAAACAAAATTGCACCCTGGAATGGAGGGATTAATGACCTCTCGCTCATGCGCACATGCAAGTGCGCACATATATACACACACACACAAGCGCAACCGCATGCTATTGTCTTCACGCATGTCTGCGGGTGTATCTTTTGCTCCTTTTCGCGACAAATGCTTTCTTTATTGTTGTCATGAGTGCGTCTGCATTCATTCCTATCTGTAGTCCATGTGAAATATAAAAAGGACCACGCATTGGATCTACTGGAAAGAACACAAACAAAAACTGTGCAGAGGTCATGTGATTGCTTCCATGAAGTGTGTTATGCAACAGCAAGAGCGTAACAAAGATTCCACAATATTAGCGATGGACATGGAGGTTGGACTGCTTTGCTTCGGAGCTTGTGAGTTTTTTCACAGCAAGGGTTCTGTGCGCTCTGGTGGTGGGAGCACCTGGCTGGGTGTCAGGTGCGTACCGGACTAGTAAGAACAGCATGTGAGACATTAAAGGTTTTATTTTACCCTTTCATTTAGCGCCTAGTTTGAGCTCAGAATCTTGTCTGCCAGACACTCGGTCAAAATACATCCAAATTACATGACACCACCTGCGCCACAACTTAGACCTGGTTTCACCTGGTCTAAAGTCTAGTGCACTTTCAGTCTCCAGATTAACATTTTATGTTGAGATTGGACCTCATTTTGGAATCGCGTTGCACAAAAGCCCCGCCAAAAAAATTTTTTTTAAAAAGCTTGCAGAGTGAAGAGAAATAACTGGTCTTTGACTTTAGAGTTTACACTGAATTATTCTGACATTATTTTTCTTTTTAGTACAATGAATAAGTAATGATTAATTAATCATTAATGACCGCCAAGATCTCAGATTCATGAATTTCGTTTTCGTTAGATGACCAGGTAATTTAAATCTCTCTCAC
Organism: Hippocampus guttulatus; assembly: GCF_054856545.1. Taxonomy (NCBI): domain Eukaryota; kingdom Metazoa; phylum Chordata; class Actinopteri; order Syngnathiformes; family Syngnathidae; genus Hippocampus; species Hippocampus guttulatus. Next base: position 8,418,169 of record NC_141272.1, on the reverse strand, counting down.
ACACCCGCACAGATTTTTCAGGGGTTTTTTTGGGGTGGGGGGCATTTTGTGTTCGGTAATAACTATGAAACAGCATCATTTGCAGTCTTCAACTCTCTCCTGCTCTCTGTGTCTCTTTTTCTCGCTCTCTGTCTCTCTCACTCACACACACACACACACACACACACACACACACACACACACACACACACACACACACACACACACACACACACACACACACACGGGGCCCTCTGCCACTGTCCCTCTGAGCACATCATCTGTATACCAGGCGTGGTCCTTGCCAAAGCAAGCAGATGGAATAGTTAAAGAAACATCTCCTGCCGAGTGTATTTCATGTCTGCCTCGTCTGTTTTAACTTTGACTTTTTGTTGTCAGAAGACTACAAGAGACTTTTATGGTCTATTAGCCAATCTGTTGCGCTGTCAAGAAGCTGACGCCGCAAACTCGCTTACATTTTGCATTGACACTATACACGGCCCTTCTTCCAGCGTGCAGCAACCTGCTTCCTAATCCGCCATTTCTTCTTTGTCCCTCTGACAGCCAAGAAAGCGGCGGACGGCTCGGTCATCGCCAATGGATACTGCGACTTTTGCCTTGGAGGCTCAAAGAAGACTGGCTGCCCTGAGGACCTTATTTCCTGTGCGGACTGTGGACGCTCAGGTAGGGCAAAGAGGAAGGGGATGTTTGGAAGGACCAAGGCCGTCCTCTATTGATGCGCGGTGAAATATTCCCTTTGTTGATCAAAAAGGTCATTTAGTGTCGTCTTCATTACAGACTCTCACATTTTTTTTAAAAAGAATGGACCAGACCATTCTTTGTTTGTTTTGTTGAGCCCATCTTCAAACAATCATGTACATCAAAACAATATGCAAAGCAGTGACTCTAAGGCTGGATTTCTTAAAAATGCTCCACAGACATATGGCCCTCAAATGTTCTTCACTGCAGTGTAAAAAAACAACCCTGAGATTTTAAGGTGGCATGAACTTTGCAACAAATGACATCCAGTGAAAGCATAGGCTACAAACACATGACCGACATCATCAAGTCATTATTGAGGAAAACCAAATAAAGCCATGTACGCACTTATCCGTTTCAAACAATGCACAACAGACCACATCAGAAAATAATTTCCATTATTTAATGAAATAGGATGTTCATGTCAACACTGTTGAGCGCTCCTTTCCTTTCCAGGTGTTAATCCTATTAATGCATAGATGGCTGGCATAGCTGCAAGCACAGAGAGTAGTGGTGAAAATTGTGTGGGCATGTGTGTGCCGGCGTATGTGCTTGTGTGCGTGTGTGTGTGTGTGTGTGTGCGTGTCGTGCACCCAGGCCACCCGTCCTGTCTGCAGTTCACAGTGAACATGACAGCTGCAGTGAGGACTTATCGCTGGCAGTGCATCGAGTGCAAGTCCTGCAGCCTGTGTGGCACCTCTGAGAATGACGTAAGATTTCTCTCCATTGGAAATTTTTGGAAAATGTAGCAAAAAAAAATGTGAGCACTCTGCAGCACTGTAATTGGTTTCGAACTGAAGATTTGCCTAGCAACGGGAATGCCACTGCACCTGCTTTGTACACATGTGCAAACAGCAACGCCTGCTCTTGTGTGGCCCTGCTGGACACATAATTTGATGATTTCTGAATGAAAAGCTTTATGCGCAGTTACGTTGAAAAGCTTTATGCGCAGTTACGTTGAAAAGCATGTTGCGCAGTTACGTACTGCGCATAATATGGACCGCAATGTGCCACCTCCATTACGACCATTTCAGTGTACGGTTCGTGTTTCTCCTGAATACGGTGCTGCAAACACACATTACACACACACACACACACACACGCACACACTCTGGATTTTCATGACTGATAATGCTGCCATTAATTTATCAGTAGAAAGGCCATGACAGTCGAGCTGTGTATAATTCTAATGATTATATTTACTCTTTGGTTAAAAAATATATTCCAATGAGTAGAATAAATGTATAACAACTTTTTCATGTATTCATGTCAAGCAGGTAATCCCAGAATCGAGGTACATTACGACCACCGCAATCATATATGTTTCCATTCAAGGAAATTGAACTCAAGGAAATTGAACTCTGTGCGTGGCAGTGTGTTCGACCGATGATCTGATTTAGCAGCCGAGAGCAAGCCAGTGGCTCTACAAGAGCAAGGGCTGCGCCATTGTGGGAGTGGGCACAGCTGATTTCTCTCACAGCAAATAATGTCCGTTTTTTTTCATTCCCTGAGTCTCGACATGGCGTAAACTTGATGATTTGAAAAAATGTAATCCATGATGCCCGCTGGTCGCAAATTTATGAATGCGGTAGACCGGCTGGCTACGCTGTGCCGTTGTTTGATGTGGTCTAAGCAGTGGTAAGGTTTAGATCGACTTTCTGCCACCAAATTGTCACTCCGCCAGGTGCATCTCCAAGACACTCCTGCTGCGCCGGACCGCCCAGCTTGGCGGAGACCGGTTTGCCAACCACATTGGCAAACACGCTCCGCAAGCCTTGCGCTGATAAGAAAATCAGGATCTGCCGGCATTTGCGCCACGGCGCAGGTGCGCTGTCTACAAAAATCAAGGCCTTTATATTATCAGTTGAAGTGAGCATTCATTCTTCTGTTCCAGGATCAGCTGTTGTTTTGTGATGATTGTGACAGAGGCTACCACATGTACTGTCTGAGCCCACCTATGTCCGAACCTCCAGAAGGTATGTCATAACCTTTGCTTACCAAACCTAGCTTGCAAAAGTCTTCAAGGCATAGGATGTTTTGTTTTGTTTTTTCAAATTCCAATTTCAAGTGACACATCGATGAATCATCAACAAAATTATATTATAAAAAATAATATTATTTTTGTGGGGCGGCCCGGTAGTCCGGTGGTTAGCACGTCGGCTTCACAGTGCAGAGGTACTGGGTTCAATTCCAGCTCCGGCCTCCCTGTGTGGAGTTTGCATGTTCTCCCCGGGCCTGCGTGGGTTTTCTCCGGGTACTCCGGTTTCCTCCCACGTTCCAAAAACATGCATGGCAGGCTGATTGAACAACTCTAAATTGTCCCTAGGTGTGAGTGTGAGCGCGCATGGTTGTTCGTCTCTGTGTGCCCTGCGATTGACTGGCAACCGGTTCAGGGTGTCCCCTGCCTACTGCCCGAAGACGGCTGGGATAGGCTCCAGCACCCCCCGCGACCCTAGTGAGGATTAAGTGGTTCGGAAGATGGATGGATGGATGGATGATTTTTGTGGGTGCCCTCCCCTGAGGATTTTGATTTGTTGTCATGGAAATAAGTAACCTGTTGTTTCCTTGGCACAAATGTTACTTGGTAAACAATGTCACTTTAGTGCAGCGCTGCCATTTTCTGACCACACATTTTCTTGTTTTTTTTTTTTAATTTCACACAATTATCTAAGGATCGGATTCAGCAGTCATTCATGAACTGCCCCTGCGTCAAAGTAATTTTACGCACGCAGCACTTTTGAATCTTAATGAATGTCACAAACCGCAAACCCATACTAACCTACTTGTCAAATCCCTTCCATCCGCTAAACACAGGCCCAAATGCTTTCATTTACAGCATTACTTAACACTCTGAGATGAAGGATTAATCCAAAAGGCTTTACAATAGCAGTGATTAAACTCAATGATTTGTGCGCGTGTGTGTTTCAGGAAGCTGGAGCTGTCATCTGTGTTTGAGACAACTGAAGGAGAAGGCCTCAGCCTACATCACCCTCAATTAATCTGTAGAGCTAGCTTTGCGTGCCTCTCATCCTTTTGGCCCTCCATCCTGTCCCAAACATTCCCTCCGTCTGTCTGTCCCTCGGCTGCCCTTTTCACGGAGTGCCGATGCGCCTCAGCGTTAGAACCCTGCGACCTTTGACTCAGCGCAGGACCCCAGCGACATCCATCTGAACAGCTTCTGAGGAGAGCTATGCCGTAACTTTCACCATCCATTTGTCATTCACACCCCTCGGCTGTGAATGGACGACACAAAACACACACACACACACACACACACACACACACACAGCGCACCCTTTTGTCCTCTGGTGCAGAAGAATTCATCAGCTGGCAATAGGTTTGCTCACAAGACATACACTCCAGTCTGCCAAGGGCACTTTGGAGCAATACTACTCCACTGGAGCCCCCTTAAGGGCCCACAGAAGAGCCCTAATGATCTTTGGCTGCAACTCATTCAAGTAGTGAGTGAGAATTAACAAGACGGAAAGGTGCAAAGCAGAGGACGTGGCTCGGAAGACCCCGGATAGCAACGGGGGCAGTGACTTTTCGCTCATAACAAAACTTTGGAAAATGAACGTTGAAGTCTGACGCAATGAACTGGTGTCAGATCTTGCTGCCCTGAGCACTTTCCAGTAATTGTACAGAATTCAGTAGTCATTCTAAAAGTAAACTGTTGAAGACCATTCACCGTCAAGTGTGGAGCGCAAACCACCCTGTATGGGTTCCTCATGAATGATTTGGGAATGGATTCTGGAAGCTCACACTGTCCACTTCATATTCACATGTTGAAGAAGAGAGCGGATCTTCTCAAATCAGCGGTCTCTGACGAAACACTATTTGGGGGCGGGGGGGGCCGTGAAATGACTTTTTCAGCTTAGGAACTCTCCAAAAACCTTCCACTTCAGCGAGACAATGACTGTGAAGCCAATACATCACCACGTGCTTGCATATTGTCAGTGTGTTGAGAATGTAGGACCGTTGTGTAGATAAGAGTTTGTCTGGCCTCTTTTTAATTCTTCATTTTTATTATCATTACTTTTCATTTGGATGTAATTATTTGGGTTGTTTGGGGAAATGTTTTTAATTGAAATTGAGATGAAAGCACACTTAAATCGCAATAATGTCTTTGTGATAAGAGCTGTTTTGACCATATTAGGCGTGTTTTAAATGGCGCATGTGTGTGTGTGTGTGTGGATCCGAGCAGTGCGGTAGCTGTAGCTGGCTCCGCACCGGATGGGAGCTTCTTCATGTGAGGCAATGGCAGTTGAGTATCGGAGAGGACATTTGAATGTGAGGAAAAGCAAGATTTTCCTCTCTGAAAAAAAAGTTTTTGTTGAATTTACTCCCATTTTATTTTGTCAAGTGTTTGCACGAAATAAAATCTTCTGGAACCGCATACATTTTTCAACGAGATATGTAATCAACTTCAATGCTTTATGTGAATGAAATCTGGATAAGATAATATCTTCTGGAAGCAACACTTGATGAAATAAAATGGAATAAATTCAACACACAATTTTGCTGTTCAAGCAGTTTTCAGCAGTGATGCAAGTGAGACGCAGTCATTGTTTTAAGCAGGAAATGTCACAAGCTAAAGCTCAAGTGGTACATATGTGCAAAACCAAATTCAAATGACTGAATCTTGGAGTTCTCACTGTGACACACATTGTTGACCAGGCATTCCACAACACCAATTCTGTGATAAGCCCTGATTATTATTATTATTTTTTAATTTACTCAATTTTAATGCGCCAAGTGATTGCACAAAAAAAAATCATCTGGGACCAGAAACATGTTTTAAGTTAAGACAATACAACTAAGTACTTAAAAAAAATATACCTGGATCCAGATTATTTTATTTTGTGCAACCACTTGACAAAATACAATTCAGTTAATTCAAGACGCCTTTTTTTTTTTTTTGCACTGCATGTTTATTTTTGGCTCCTTATGGTGTGGTCTTTTCTTTTTTTGGTGTGTTTTTGCTACAACACCCTCAATATTCTGGGGCTCAAATTTTGGGCTCAAACTGCGGTTTTATCTTTAGTATTCAATTTACTTTGCCTAAAATAATGTAATCCCGGGGCGGCCCGGTAGTCCAGTGGTTAGCACGTCGGCTTCACAGTGCAGAGGTACCGGGTTCAATTCCAGCTCCGGCCTCCCTGTGTGGAGTTTGCATGTTCTCCCCGGGCCTGCGTGGGTTTTCTCCGGGTGCTCCGGTTTCCTCCCACATTCCAAAAACATGCATGGCAGGCTGATTGGACGCTCTAAATTGTCCCTAGGTGTGAGTGTGGGCGTGAATGGTTGTTCGTCTCTGTGTGCCCTGCGATTGGCTGGCAACTGATTCAGGGTGTCCCCGCCTACTGCCCGAAGACGGCTGGGATAGGCTCCAGCAACCCCCGCGACCCTAGTGAGGATCGAGCGGTTCGGAAAATGGATGGATGGATGGATAATGTAATCCCATGAGCAAATATTGCATTTTATTTATTAATAACAACCACTCTGATAAATCAAATTCATTTTGACCAGCTGAAGTTGCATCCAAACATGTCTGCTTATGCGTCACAGTCATAACATGCGCATCGATGGGCGTGGTGATCAAAGTTTCAGCGAAGCCTAATGTTATCAGGCTTACGTCCGTCTCCGTCTCCGTCCCCCCCCCCCCCCCCCCCCCGCTTCTCGCTCTCTCGCTGCACAATAAACCACTAAAACCAGCATGATCATATGTGTCATTCAACCAGAGGAAATGCCACGCCTCATTAAAGATGCAAACTATTACATACTTTGGGAAGTCTTATGTTGAGGAAAAAAAAATCTTATCCCGACCCAGCATATCTGGCTAACCTGGTAGGAAACGCTGAATCAAATTTAGGAAATTGATTTTAACCCGGTGGTCGAGATGGTTAGAGCGTCGGCCTCACAGTGCAGAGGTGTGCGTGGCTTTTCTCCAGGTATTCCAGTTTCCTCCCACATTCCAAAAACATGCATGGCAGGTTAATGGAACACTCTTAATTGTCCCGAGGTGTGAGTGTGAGCACGAATGGTTTTTCGTTTCTGTGTGCCCTGCGATTGGCTGGCAACCGGTTCAGGGTGTCCCCGCCTACTGCACGAAGACAACTGGGATAGGCTCCAGCATCCCCCGCTACCCTAGTGAGGATAAAGCGGTTTGGAAAATGAATGAATGAATTTCATCTTTGAGATGCGCAGTGTCTTTTACAAACAGAGCGAGAGGGACATGTAATTTTCAATTTGCAGTCTTGTGAAAGAGTCTTCATCCATTATTAGATTTGTTGGTTTACCAATGCTGCAATCAGCGTGTGGAAGTAGGACGTCACCCAGTACAGCGCAGTCTTCTGCCAAAGTCAAACAAAAGTAACAAATAACAACAAGGAACAATCGGTGATGTTCTGTTTGCGCGACTAGTCATTAGTGAGATTATTTCCGAGTTTATGGTGGGTGAACAACCAACTGGCGGTGCCATTATCATTCGGGCGGCTGGGAGATGCGTTGATGCCACGCAAACTCAAATGGTGAAAATGCAATTCTCTGTCTGTCTTACTAAGTTTGGTTTGGTACATTTTGCATTATCCTGCATCCGTCCAAGTTTTACTTTGACAAAATGACTGCTTCGAAAAAAGGTCATTGAAACAATAGCAAAAGCGGAGGATACTGTCGCACCACACTGTGTTGTACGCATGCAAATTGTACGTTTGTTCGAAAGCCTACTAAAGTCTGCCAAAATGTTTGGGGTAAATCCACCAAGCAGTCGACTGGATGTGAAATCATAATTTAAGTGGAAATAGCAGATTGCTCCTTGATTGAGAGTTGGAATGTTTGCATTTTGAGGAACGGATAAAGACAAAGGTAACTGGAAAGGCTTTAAAATGAAAAGCTTCCCTGGCGCTTGAAGGTGGAAAAGGATCCGGCAGCCATTTTGTGGGACACACATCATGTTATTGTAAATTGGAATCTAAAGCAGCAAAACTAGACCCAATTTCAAAAAATGTGCGGTGGCAAGGTCAGAGTTGATCCCTCCTTTTTGCCATTCTTGGCTTTTTTTTAATTTATTTTTTTGGTAAATGCTCAGTCTGAGCTTGCACTTTTTAATTTCCCCACCAAAAAGAAGGTAATTGCAAAAACTGTATGTGTGTGAGTGTGTAATGATCATTTTTGCAGTTTTTCCCCCCAATCTGATTGTCCTCTGTAAATAACCCTGGATAAAAAGTTTTAATTTCTATTTTCTACCTTGAGAGGAAGAGGAAATCTTCTTCGACACTTTTTATTCTCATGCTGTCATTACTGCAATCATTGTCTGTAAATTCAACATTCTCCATTTTTTTTCTTCCCTTGACTCCGATTTTTTTCATTAAAATGATGAGACTGAAAAAGAATGCGCTGTATTGTCATTTGTTGGTTTGTATGCACGCATTTATTTTATGGGAGCATATAAATGGAAATTATTCGGTCTGGGGGAAAATGTTTCTTTTTTTCCTGGGTGCAATTATGAAGCTATGGTGACCACCATTTCCTAGAATAGGTTATAAAATGCCAATTCTTCCCTCGCCCTGCGATTGACAGGCGACTAGTTCAAGTTGATCCACGACACGTTTGAAATCAAGCAGTTTTTTCAGCATTCTCCAGTGCATCTGAATAACCATCACATTTGTCAAAAAAATAATGTCTCCAATAATATGTATCATGGAATTGTTTTGGTCAATAATGGCCGACTTGAAATCTCTGAAAAAGGCAACATCAGGGGTTTGCAATTGTCTTCTGAAAACCTGCAGAAAAGGGCAAGCAGACTTTGCTATTCAGGGCAGGTCCACTTGTTTGTTTGTTTTTCCTCTTTGTGATGCATTCCTGCAGAAAAGACATTCATCACAGTGTCTGTGTTGACCAGACCTGACTTTGCAACAACAGCAGGGTGTAGTTGAGCTGCTCAACCATTCCCTTTTCCCTTCTCTGCCTCCTTCCACAAGCCAGACACCAAGCTGCTTCCTTGAGGGAGTAGAGGTGTTTTAGATTTGAAATGGGCTTTGAAAACATGTTTAAATACTTCCTGCATTCGATATTTGGCACCCTTTCCAAAACCTTCCAAAGCCAACCCCCACCCCTGCCACCATCTCCGAAACCTTCAAAAAAAACCGTGCCTGAGTGAATGCAGCACACTCGCATACCTACACACACACACACGCGCACACACACACACACACACACACACACACACACACACACACAGCCGAGAACCGCCATCTTCAGCTTCATCATGCTGACCTCAGTTTCCCTTTGATAACTATTAAAATATTTGTGTGCGCGTGTGATTTACCAGCCAATTACCACATCTCCCAGACAGACTGAGACTGCCAATCCTTTGCCAACCAATCAGAGAGGGGCAATCCGGTGCTAGGCCGGGAGGTGGTTTCTATGGTAACCTGGAGGCCTGTTTGCATGGTGACTGATGGAGGAGTGATGGATTACAGTAATGGGATGGACTGGGGCAGGGGGGGTGGTGAGAGGGGAAGGCAAAGATGAAGTCGCGGAAAGAGGTGAGGATGGAGAAAGAAAGAGAGGGTGGAAGAGCAGAGTTTAAAAGAAACGGGGGAGGGGCTGTGTGTGTGTGGGTGTGGGGGGGGGGGGGGGGGGTCAGGAAGACTCATACATAAATATATTGAAAATGAATGCATCTGAAATGAAATGACTGAAAAATTAAAAATGAATGAGGCTGGACAATGAGAGAAGTGGATAGAGGAGAGGAGGGGGCAGAAGAAGTGGAGAGGGTTTGTATTTCTGTTTGTAGATTGGTGGTGGCGGGAGGGGGATTGCATCAGTTTGAGATGGAATTGTCCTTCTTTCTTCTGTCTGCCTCGAAATTTCGGTCGAGCCAACTGCCTTTGGTGGAGGCAGACAAGTAAAAATTGAAAGACAAAACATACAACATTTTACATGATAAAGTGGACTAAAACCTCTCATTTGCTTGTATGATGATGGTGGGGGAAACTGGAAATACTAGGAGTGCTGTACAGTACTTCAGTATTTCTTTTTTTTCTTTTTTTCATGACTGTTGGTGGTGCATTAAAGCAAATAAATGAGTTTATTTTACCTTGAGATGGTGTCTTGGTAGTTGAGAATAAATGGAAGCCAGAAGCTCGTGAGCCTCCGTATTTTCCACCGGAAACACGTCATGACCATTGACCAGTGAACATTCATTCATTCATTCATCTTCCGAACCGCTTCATCCTCACATTTGATGGAATTTCGCGTTTGTCGCTTGAGTGTAAGGGCTGTTTGTGTTGTCAATTCCAGCTCCAGCTTCGTCTCTGTGTGCCCTGCGATTGGCTGGCAACCGGTTCAGGGTGTCCCCCGCCTACTGCCCGAAGACGGCTGGGGTAGGCTCCACTATAACCGCGACCGTTGTGAGGATAAAGCGAAGTGTAAAATGGATGGATGGGTGGATGTTAGTAATGTTTTTTTGTTTTTGTTTTTGCTCTGATAAATGTAATGATTTGTGGAACCAAATCCATAAATCTTTTCAAAATATAACCAAGCAAATTATAAAATGATTATAATTTTGTGCCATTCATGGTTATCTTTAATGATTATCAGCCCCAGACAGTTTGAACTCATCAACTGTTCATGATTTGTATTAGTTCTGATAACACAGGCCAGCAGACCAGATCATCAATTTGTCGAGTACATTTCACTGGTTGAGGAGGAGCAATTGAATAATCTGCAATAGCAATTTGAAAGGGGAAAAGAACAAGCGGGTGAAGTGGAAAAAAAACCCCCCACAATTCAACACTGCAACCTAGAGGCAGCCTTAAGTAACATCCACTTTCTTTCCCTCAGGCAAAAACAGCTCGAATGCATGCAGTGCCTGGATGGAGGGGTAAATATTATTCAAGCCAACTAACCACAATTCACGAGGAAATGTTGATCGTGATAATTCAGGTGAATGCAAAAATACAGTGGTTGCTTGATTTCTTCTTTGATCAGTTCCAGACAATAACGTTTGATCATTCAAACTAATTGCCACTGATTCACACTTTATTATCTGCCCGCCCTTTCTTGTTTATTGTGTTTAAAAAAAACAATCAAAACAATACGTGTCATTAAACAATCGTTTCATTCAGGGACCTTCATAATAAAGGAATTAGACGGCGCATACGCAGTCACAACTTCACGCGTTGTCGCCAAATGTCTCTCAGACAGATTTATGCTGAGTACTTAATATGAAAAATGAATACAGAGCAAAGTAATGGGAAAATACAAGGCTGATTAAATAAAGCTCGGTTTGTTTTGTCTAATCCCCAATGCTCACTGTCTGTTTTGGCTCGCCTGCATGGCTTTCTTTGGCTTCATTTCAAATTAAACCTTATCCAATCTTCAGGTGGTGCTTTTAATTCAAATGGCCGTCAACAACTGAATAAATAAACTTGACTGATATTGGGGGGAGAGCAAAAGTCCATCTTTTATCCTGACTACCTGGCCAACATCCATCGACAACCTACAATTGGCACGCAGGTGCATCTGGTGAAAACCGAATATGTGTGTTGGGGGGCATGGGTTTTTCATTCCCGGAAAAAAATTTCAGCACAGCTACTACGTGTGTTCCTCAGACGATGTTTAATACTTCAGTCTGTGTTTGCTCCTCACAACATGTCCTCCTGTTTCAAGAATAATAGCCAACTCTTGATCATTCAGTCCAGAAAATATTGCCACAGCAAAAACGAAAAGAAAGAAGGCATTGCAATTCCATTGCCATTTTTTCCAGAATGAAAATACGGTAGCTCAAGTCATGTTTTAACAGAATCCACCCCGATTACATGTCTATACAATAAGATAAGATAAGAAAACCTTTATTAGTCTCGCAATGGAGAAATTCCAGATTCACAGCAGCAAAGTTATGAAAGGAAGAAGTAGAACAACAAAATATAGGAGCTGCTTGAAAGGCAGCCACTCACGCGGCGCCATTTTGAAGTCAAAATAACAAAAATAACACAACACATAGGACACAGACAGTCGTGCAATCTTCACCACTTTTCTGCATACACTTTGTTCTCTGAAGCAGTTATAGATGAAAGAGGAGAGGATCAAAGTGTCCATAGTTTGGCTAATTTAACTTAATTGGGTAATGTGATCATGTCGATGCAAGTAAGGGCAAGAGTTTTGAGCAATGTTATCACACCACCTGTGTCGTGATCGTGGGAAAAACAACACCTGAAGAAATCGATAACCCGGTGCTGCCGTGTGCAAATTTGTTAGCAAACCTGCTAAGCACACTGACGCATGTTTTGCACCACTCGGTGACACATTTGTTTCAGCTCTCTATTGTCAAACAGTGTCAAATGAACATGCCTCCAATGCATTATCAGTTTGCCTCATGGGTTTTTTTTGCATTTGAAGTGCTCAGAGTAATAGGAAAGAAAATATTTCAAATCATCAAAAAGTCATTTTTAAAAAATTGCGTACCATAATAATTTCCGCAGTGGTCATACGTGTCTGTTAATACTTGAGTACACAATTACCATAACCGCAAAAAAAAAAAGCATCAAAATATTTATTTAGTATTTTCTTTATATCTAGCAGTTTGAATTGATTACACCTAATGCTGGCGTAAAAGAATACACAGACACACACTTTTTCCTCACGTGTTGGCTTAAGTCGAGATAAAGAAAGTTAGCAAAGAAGGTGAAAGGTGATGTGAAGCCATGTACTGTATATATGAAAGTCCCCCCCTCTCCCCTCGGTGCACACTGCGGAAGCTGACAAGTGTGAGGCGTGGTGAGTGGACATACACACATGAACTGCAAAAAAATATCGCCCGGAGCTACACGGCGAATAGTTCATATTTGCTCTTTTCAATCAAGGAAAACCCAAAATGGACACCTTGGCAACTCTGTACACGCTTCTGTCCCTCTTACTTTTTGTTCACGCGGACCTTGTGGAACAATTTGAGGTTTGTGTGGTTGCATACCATTTGGCAAAAGCAAGCATTGAATGAAATAATGTGAATATGTTTGTGCTCTCTGTAATTGTATTATCTTCATATTTTGCCTCAGGATGTGCCTGAATGCCTGAAGTATTTCTACAAAAGTAAAGTGCCGAGTTGGGGGTCTTCAACACCTGGCGCCGCTCGTCTCTGTCAGCGATTTGTCAACCGGTAAAAAGTGGAAGTATAACTTCCATATGACAAAATATACGTTTTGAGACAGCTGATCCACACTCATTTTGCAAGGTCAGAGGTTAAGAATTTGGATTAGGGTGTAGCTCATTATTTCTGTTCTACTTTATTCCGAATGGTGATCAGGTGTTGGCTACAAAAAAAATTTTTAAAAATCACACGAAAACTCATCCGAGATGAGTTGTTTACAATGTGACCGCTAGCCAAAATGGGTTGTGTAACTTTTTTGGACACACCTTCTCTTCCAAATCATACGCAAGTGTGTCCAAAAACATCATTGGTCAGCACATGAAAGAAAAAAAAAATCTTCTTTTCAACGAAGGAGCTTCTTTACACTTGCAGGTACCACTTTGCCACATTATACGACACAAACCATCGCATCGCGGTTTACTCGGCATACGTGTTCCAGCCCAGCAATGGAGGTGGACGGGAGAGAAGGTGGTTTGTAGAGCCTCAGGTTGGTACAACGCAGAACAATACTCATCATAATAATAATTGTATACCGTATACACTCTTAAGTCTTTTGATAAAGCCAACACATGATGAAGTGCAGCTAGTTACAGCGGTCACCCGCTTTTTTGAAACTGAGAGCTACTTCTTGAGTGCTGATTAATTTTCAAGGGCGACCAGATAGAGGTACATTTTTGAAATAATACATCTGCTGAAATTACCTTTGAATTGTATGTTGTTATTAATCATTTATTAATCAGTTATTAAGGATTTCTCACAATAATTTACCAACAATAATTTTACACGGTAGGAACGTGAGCAACATCAACATATTTTTTTAAATGATCACTTTTACCTAGGAAATCACAATGTCTCCTCACGAGTGCAACTACTTGCACAACAGGCCTGTGGGCTGCTGATGTGGTCCATGGGGGGGGGGGGGGGGGCTACCTGGTGCTCACATGCACCATGTTAGTGACACCCTCAGCTCATAAAAGCAGAGGCAGCTGTGTCTGTAGTGACATCTGTTGAAAGTGGAGTTTGTGATGTTCTTCTAGCTAGTCAATAAATCATGGCAAGCAGAAATGAAGGATGGTTACTGGCTGGGGCGAGATCATCCTGGGATCTACCTAGGCGAGAAACAGGCTCTCAATGAGGACTACACACACTCTGGCTTTGACCGAGGTCACCTGAACCCCAATGGACATCATGCAGGTAATCCAAACGCTGACATACAATTCATGTACAGACACATTTATTTTCTCACCAGCCTCAAATAGACAACGCAGTTAGCTGTTTTGAACAACAACGTATTCAGCGCGTATTCAACTGGTGGTGTCAGTCCTCCATTTTCTGTACGACTGACCCTCCATTGGGTCGTGGGTGGGTTGAAGCCGACTCCAGCAAAAGCGTGATGTGGCATACACCTTTGACTGTCACTAACGGGGAACATAAAGACTCCAGGGGTGTAAAACTCATTTTGGTCACGAGCCACGCCGTAATTATGATTTCCCACCAAGGTCCGTTTTGAATGTGAACATGATGATCGCCTGACATGATCGCAGATAGTTCTACACAATGAATTGATTGATAACTAGTTTTGAAATCAGAAGAAATATGGATCAGAAAATGGATGGATGGTGTATTTGGAGAATTAGCTCATTGTCTTCTCAGTCAGGGTTGCTCCCCCTTTTTAATTGCTCTCCACTCCTTTTTGACAGTTCCTGGACGCAATGCCACTTTCACCCTCACCAACGTGGTTCCTCAGAACCCCAAATTGAACCAGAACGCATGGAGAATCCATGAGTCTCAGCTGAATGATCTTTTCCGCCAAAAGTGTTCCAAGGCTTATGTTTTGGTGGGTGCAATACCCTCTGCGGACAATTGGATTGTCAAGAACAATGTGAGGCGTGTCAACATCCCAGACTACGTGTGGAACGCATACTGCTGTGTGGACAACAACGACAGGCCCGTTCAGGGTGGCGCGGCTGCAGCCAGGAACACAGAAGACAACTGGGTGGAGAAATTGTCTTTGGATGAATTTGGAGAGTTCTTGCAGCAGTTCTCAAATCAACCAGTAGGAGAGCTTTTCCACAACAGCTGCAACATTTGATTTGGTGATGGATTATTTGGGGGATTTTGCCAAAAGATGTCATGCAAATTGTGAAGAACTATTTTTGAAAAACGGCAAAACAAAACGGTTTGTCTTTCCCTTTCGCAGCATGGCGGCTGTGCATTGACTCAATGCTAACAAATGAATAAAAAGGAACGTTCCAATTTTTTTTCCACGAGTCTTTTCCCACTGACCACAAAGACATAAAATCCTCTGCACTGTTGATATGTAATGTAACTATTTGCTACATCGTAATATATTTTTCCAATCGCGGAATATCATTGATGGAAATGGCCACAGCGAGTATTAGGGATGGGAATTGATCATATTTTTACGATTCCAATTCCATTTCGATTGCGTTTAATGATTCTCATCTTTATCATTTCTCATATCGATATTAAGAGATATTAAGATTAGCAACACTTTTGTTTTATGTCCTAATTGTATCTGTAAAATACATTTCTGAAAGCAACATGAGCTGACAAACCCAACAGTGTGGTTTTAATCCTCCGATTATCCTTAGGGTCAATTTGACCCCATTCACTTTTTATCATTCAAAAAATAATAGCTGACAATTTTTTTGTTCTATATTTCATGATTGTAAAATGCAACCAAACTTTTGACCATTAGATGCCATGTTTCTTGCAAGCCAAGCTAGCTAATATTGTTGCCACGCATGTTGTTGTCCGAGGCCAAGTGCCTGGTGACGTCATTCTTCCCGACTGGTACAGATAAGGGAACTGTTTGCAAGAAAAATGGCAAACCATGCCAAGGACTTGAGACTCTGGGAACTATTTCTCAACAAGAACCGGTTATCGATTCCCATCCCTAGCAAATACAATACACGTTTTTAGACATTGCTCACAGTTCAAATGAGTGGGCCATCAGGGTTGAGATTCTACCTGTAATCAGATAATTCCCACGTTTAGTACAAAATCCCCCCAGACGTTGTCATGACAATATCAAAAAGTCGAAACGATAAATCTGTG
The DNA here is from genome assembly GCF_054856545.1 of Hippocampus guttulatus. Lineage (NCBI taxonomy): Eukaryota > Metazoa > Chordata > Actinopteri > Syngnathiformes > Syngnathidae > Hippocampus > Hippocampus guttulatus. Next base: position 8,402,202 of record NC_141272.1, on the reverse strand, counting down.
ACTCATACATCTTAATTTGTTTCATCCTAAAAAATACGATTCCAAGTTCACTTAAATGAAAATCTTTGCTAAATTGGGAAACAGGAATCAGTGCAGTAGCGTTGCCATGCGATAGAATGCAGCGGTCACTCTGCGTAAAAATTTGCGAATCCTCTTCAACATGCTCTTATTGGACTCAAGGTCAACATTTCCATCCGAGGCGGGGATTCGTAGCTGATCAAGCGACACTTCTTTGTCTGTCACAGGGCTCAGGCTGCCACTGTCGGGTTGTTGGGCCATCGTAATGAAAGGATGTTGCAACGCTTGTGAGGCAGAGATTCTCTGATGTCCGTCAAGATGCAACATCTGTTTGAGCAGGTCCAAGAAAGCCTTCCTGTTGTCCAGCTCGCCCTCCCCGCAGTCTCCCCCGGGGGGCAACTGAATCATATCTTCCAGGGGTTTGGGAAGCTCTCTGCAAGTATCCTGGTTTTTGGGTTTCTCATTGTTTGCCGCTTCAAACTCCTCTGCTGTCATGAGCCTATATTGAGAAACACCAACCTCCTCATCTTCAGTGAAATAGTTCTCGGTGTATTTCCCAGCGTGAAGCAGGTGGTCTTCGGGCTGGCCCAGAACACAGATGATATGTTTCATCATTTGATATTCACAGTTGACAGCGAATAGGTTTCCAGGCAGGAACAGGAAGGCCATGATGCAGCCGACGCTCCAGACATCTATGTTCTCGTTGTAAGGGAGGCCGAGGGTAATTTCCGGCGCTCGATATCCCACCGGTTGAATCTCCAACCCGAGCTTAATTTTGGATGCTGGAATCGCATTGCCAAAGTCAATCAGTTTCACCTTCAAGGGCTGTTCTTTCCTATTAACAATCATAATGTTGTCGGGTTTGATGTCAGTGTGCAAGATACCGACACGCTTCAGAGTGACTAAGGCCACGAGAAGCTGATGGGCAATGACACGTATTTCGTCCAGAGACAACGGCTGACGTTGTCGCTCTTCCAGCAGATAAATGAGATCACAGTCCAATACCTCAAAGACCAGACAGATGTTTCCCTCGTGCTCAAACTGCTCAAAGAACTTGACCACGTTGGCGCTATCTGCATCCATATCACGGATCATCTTCAGTATGGACAGCTCTTTGTCTGTGTCCTGTTTGATGGAAGGGTCATTCTTCAAGATCTTAATAGCCACCATCTCTGACGTGTCCAGACTTTTGCACACTGCCACTTTCCCATAGCAGCCTTCGCCGATGAAATCAAGGACCGAGTAAGCATTGGACTTACTGTACAAAACCTTCCCTATCTTGACTTCAGATCTCGTCACTTTCACTGCAAAACAAGGACACACAGGACATTACTGTCAAGTCAGTAGTCAAATCTAAGTGAAATAGAATTGAGAACACCGTAAGTCTGTGAGCAGCGTGGTGCCTCTGGACTTGGTCCATATGTAAAGGGCATAAAACTGTCTATTATATGAATAAAATGTACTTGAAAATACAAGTGTTTTATAATAAAAATAATAAAAGTAATCATGTTAATCCAGCCATCCATCCATTTTCCGATCTGCTTATCATCACAAAGGTCGCGGGGGGTGCTGGAGCCTATGCCAGCTGTCTTCAGGCAGTAGGCGGGGGACACCCTGAACCGGTTGCCAGCCAATCGCCGGGCACACAGAGACGAACAACTAATCTGACCCGAACGCACATAGGTGCGTATTAAAAAAAGTGTTTCCTTGCAAAAAATAAAAATAAAAAATTACGTTATCTCGCAAACTTTGCCAGGAAAAGCAATGTTTTTTCTTCCAGTACACAAAAAAACCCTCTGCAATTGCAAAATTGTTTTTGTTCACAACATAATAATTCAAAAGATAATGAACAAATGAATATGAAATTACCGGTAATAATATTGGTTAAAATGCGGTTGCATTGGTGCAGCGGTAAGCGTAAACATGCTTGTGTCTAAGGTATCAGATGATAACATCATAATTTAAGAAATCAAATGAGTGATGACATGAATTAAAGTACAGTACAGGCAGGATAGTAGAACAGCGCGATGCTCTGAAGCCCAATGAGGACATGGCTCCATTTTTTTCACATCTCCCTGGCCCTCTTGTGTTTTTTTAAGTGATTTTCTTGATTACAAAACGATCTGTATTGCTGCAACAGCTTAAAATAGATTGTCTTAACCTAAAATGCGAGAAAACGCGACTACAACGACAACAACTACTATTACTACTACTTCTAATAATAATAATAATTTTAAAGAGACTTTACGTTTGACCTATTGCCATTGTAGTCACCGATGTGCACTCACTTGAAGAAACGGATGAGGCTGAAGACTCCGAGCTTGTCCATGAAGACATCGTACAAAGTTCCGCTTGCTTTTCGGCGTCAGCAGTTCTTCTGACGGCTAACCCTTTTTTCTGGAACTTTCAATTAACTGGTCGGTGACGTAATAGAGAGCTTCTTTGAATTGAAAAGCCCCCTTTCGAGCAGAACAGCGTAGAAGAAATGCAGTTGAGGAGATCCCTCAACTTTCAAGACGGCCGAACTGCTCTCTGGAATCTGTGAACAAGTGCATTTAGCATTGCAGATATTCGGAGCGTCATAACGGGGCATGATCAAAGAATATTTGTTCAACTGTGGACATCCGTGGACGCAAAGTTCCCCTGCAGGCGTTTGTGAGGTTTTAGCTACTGTTCGTATGCTGGCGTTGTCTGTACACAACTACCACAAGAAATGAGCTCTTCTGTGTCTGTAATATTTTGTACACTAAGTGACGTTTCAAAGTGCGTGCGCTTTTTATTGACAAACGAGCCAGCACGTAGATAGATAGAGATGGATAGGGGGCATATCATATAGTTTTGTCAGCGTTTTTGCAAGATTATTTGCAGTACCCCCTACCCCCATGCATTTCAATGGACGTCCACTGTAAAATGTAATTTTCATTCCGCACCCCCGTCAAATGCAGACCTCCTCGCCGTTTCTGTATGTTTTTGCTTTCAACTGTATTTTCTTGTCCTCCGTTTCTTAATTCTTGTTGTGAAGTGTCTTTAAGTAGTGTGAAATTTTCATTTTCAAATAAAATGTGTTATAATAATTCACCACACGATGGCAGACATGGATTATTTGCGTTTGTATTGGGTTGTTAACTGCCCTATCGGCCTACTGGTGCAAGTAGGCCGAATTTTTTTTTGGAGGATTTGGAAAGTTATGCAAGACAAAGATAGCATCTGAGTAACAGATATTTTGAGTCATTTAATTTTTTAATGAAAAAAATGCACCAAATGACTGCTTGCACTGTATGTGGTTTGTCATTCAAGCAGTTTTGTGCTGCTGTCTCTGAAAGGTAATTTCTATGCACTATGCAAGAGCCCTTAGAACAGGAGGGGGAAAAAAATCCCAAACCAAAATGTTTTTGGTTGTTGAAACTCTTTGTTGTTGAAGACTGGATCTTTTATACATGCGTTGAGAAATTCATTATGAAAAAAATGTAATATATTAACAATAATACAATAATCACATACAAAAACAGACATGATATACATGTGTTTTGTGCATATCTAAAATGGCATTTTTGTCATACATCTGATTAGGAAGTGAGTGATCCGGCGTGTGCCCAGTAGCGCTGATGAAAATTGTGGCCCCCTCCATTATTTAAGTTGCCCATCCCTGGTTTAGATATTAACTGATACATTTACCCTTATCATTATGAAATCTGGAAAATAATTTCTCCACGACTACAGAATTTGAACACAACCTTAATAGTAGCGGTTCGTTGTTATCAAAGGTTTTGCTTTAGGCGCTTGCACCACACCTACTGTGGAAACAAGTTCTCGATGGGGAACTTAAACTACATCCTCATTGCTTCGTAAAAGTTAATGACTGTATTCATTCTTGAACAGAGTAATTAGAGTCATGACAACCGCAGCCACAAATTATTTATTCTCCTCACCTTAAAGTGATCAATCATGGCATTAAACTCATGCTTGTGAGCACACGTATGCATCCAATCGCAACTTTCATAGGTGCTCAACATTAATTAAGCTCAACAGCAATTCCTTTCAAATGTCATGCAATATCCATCTAATTTATTTCACACTTGTATTGTTTAGGGCAAGGATCCCCAACCTTTTTTGCACCACGGACCGGTTTAAGTCATACGATATTTTCAGGGACCGGCATTTAAAGTGTGGCGGATTGATACAACAAAATAATATGGTATAAGCTGCATGAAAACGGTGGTGTTTTCGAAATACTGTATAATAATAAACACAAGGAGCGTCTAATCTGGTCGCAACACTCTTATCGCTATGGTAATGTTTAATGCCTTCAAAATACGATACAACGCAAATTCAAAGTGCATGAAATTGATAACTCACCACACCCCCGAGCTTGATTTTCTGCAATCAGACAGTCCCATCTCGGGGTAATAGGAGACAATGACACCTCAAGTGTGTGGTTTATGTCCAGTCTACTTCGTAATTTTGTTTTAGTCGCCGTTGCTGCAGAAACTCCACTACACTTCACACAGGTAGGATGTCGGAAATAGCAACAGTGCTATTGTGGCGATCTCAGAGTATTCAGCCATAACTTGAATCCAGTTGTCTCGAACGTACTTTAAAGGCCGCCGTCATTTGCGATCTCCAAGCAGCTTTTTTACTCATTTCGCGGGCTTCCGCGTTTTGTTTTTGAGCGTCATCGGTCACGTGACCGAGAAGCGTGGCTTGACGCGAGTCAAGCGTGACACAGACGGATGTAACGGGGAATCCGTTAATTTTTCAAAATAAAACATTTCGTATTCCGAAATAAATAAAACGGAAATAAGGCAAGTTCTTTCTGTGCGGCCCGGTACCCAATGCCCTGCGGACCTGTACTGGTCCGCGGACCGGCGGTTGGGAACCCCTGGTTTAGGGTGACAAGGAGTTCAAGCTTACCCCAGTTGACATTGGACAAAAGGCAGACCGGACTGCCTTTTGCTATACAGTACAACAGACTGTTATACTGTACTTGGACTATGAGTCTGTCAGCCTCCAGTCTTATTTCTGCTCACAATATTCACATGAAGCTAGTAAACTTGATCCTCATTGTCATTATCTTACTCCGATTTATTGGATGTCAATGCTATGGATTGTTTTTAATGGATCCTTGGTTCTCTTATTTGGCTCAATGGCGTCCTCATAAATTCTCACATGCCCGGTAAATTCTTGACAGCCTCGATGTATTTTGTGGGTCACAGTTGCTATTATCAGTTTACATTTGGTATTTAAAAAAAACAACAAAAAACATCTTCAATTTTGTAAGCAATAAACTCTAAAATGTTTTGGTGACTATTCAACAATCATTTAGATTTAGATTAATCATGCAGAAACCGTTGTATAAATTAAATTTACATTCATCCATTTTGTACTTTGAAAATATAAGACGCAAATGTTTATGTAAATGCATCATGAAAACGTTTATTGGACCTTTTCCCATTGACAGCAAAGACATTGTGCCATTTAAATGGCACACAAACACACACAAATACATTAAAAAAACATTGAAAACAGGATTAGGTTATTTGCAATTGTATCGTTACTTTTAAGTGTTTCAGCATAGGATTCTTGCTCAAAGATTTCTTGTTTTACTACTCATCCGGAAAAAAAAAACAATTCTGTGAGAAAGGGATGAATTATTTGTCATTATTTCATTGAGGGTTGTTATTTGTTTTGGAGCAGTACAACTAAATATAATCAAGAGTCAATTTAGTGATGTCAAAAAAAAAAAAATCTAAACACAGCTCTCTATATTTCAATCAATCATCCCAAGATTCAACCAAACTGGACCATGGGGTGGTCCACCCAGCTTGGAAGGTTGGCTAGTTTCTCCTCAGTAGCCTTCTCGATGGGCCAGCTCCAGGCTTTAAAGAATCCACACAGGTTCATTCCCACAGTTTTGGAGAAAGTCTCTGCGTACAGGTTCATCTTGCCGCCGTTGTCCTTCGGATAATTAGTTATCTTGTGGTAAGCAGCAAATACCTTCTTGAAGGCATCCCATCCAAATCTCTCCTGGAGCTGCGTTAAAAGAGCACGTTTTGTTCATCAGCATCGATTCGAAATAAGGTGTAACGGGTGTGTTAAAGCCTCTCAGACACATCCGCTTTTTTTTTTTTATTATTTTGAGATGTACTCATATCTCAAAAGAATAAGAAAACTATACTAGGTCCATGTCTCTTTCCTGTCTCTCACCTGCAAGTATGTTTCAAGAGCCACCCACACCTCCCACTTGCTGAGTTGCCTGCCCCCTTTGACAAATTCCTCCAATCGACTCTTCCTTTTTGCTGAAGCGACATCGCCGTGAGCCTGTATTGAAAAACCACTGATGTGAATGTAAAATGACATAATCCAGGACCCAGTCCAGAGAAGAAAAATGAGTTCACCTTTTCCCTGTTGATCCCCAACACCTCCTCATGGATGTACACTGACCAAATGTTGCATGTACACTCTGTGGTGTGTGGCCGGAACTCCCAGCAATCTCTCTGCTGGTTGTGCCCGAGCTCGTGGACTGGGCCCCATAAGCCTTTAGTCTTGGCCTGCTCAAGGTTGACCAGTGCCTCTGCCGAGGCCTTGTGCATCATGACGGGGTAGCCGGCGTGCATCCAACCTGAAGAGTGACAAAAGCAATAACTGTCCATGATGTGCAATAATTCTAAATTCACTCATCAACATAAAGTTGTTTTTCCAAAATGCTTTTCACTCTGTTCCTGATTTAGGGCCTTGTGTTGTAGTAGTACGATAACGATAGGCTTTGGCTAGAATCCATAAAACTGTCAGTCATGCATGCAATGCCCCAAAGTGTTATAGAAGTGCAGTGCAAGTCTAGTGAAAGAGACACACTTCAACATTGATGGTGCCCGGCATACAGGACAATACGGACATACCATAAGAAATTTGTACATCTGTTACAAAGCGTTCTTTGCGGGGAAATTTGTGTGGCTTGGCAGCTAGGTCGGCAATGCCTTTCATGATTGAGTCCCAGAGCGCTGCCAGCAGATCTGGTCTTTCCAGATTCCTAATGGTATCGGATGGTACAGTGAGTACGATATTTTCAAACTCCAACTCTGCCCAAGGGGAAGGAGCTGTTCGCAGCATGGCCCAATCGGCGGGTGTTGTCATACCTGAAAAGAGCAGAGGGAGAAATAGTTTGCTTTCCAACTAGGCGGAGCATCATTTATGCTGTCAAAGCAGGCTCAGTCAAAGTGTCTAGTCAAAGTCTAGCGTCTAGTCAAAGTGTAAACAAGACATTTGCAAGGACTTGCAGAAGTTAACTCTAATGTACATACCAGGTGAGGCACACAGTTACCGCGAAACATACCGTTTCTCATTTGATTGGTTTAGACCCATGGCCGACAAGTGGTTTTTATTCTCACAGTAGAACATTTTCTCGCTCCAAAATGCCATTATTGAGTGTATGGCAAATAAATATTATCTCAGTGTCAATTGGAATGCCGTGTCATGCAAATGGCACCTGATCTAATTGAAATACAAAACATAATTTTTCTGGACATGAACGTTTTTCTCTACTTCAGTCTATAGATGGCAAATTACATCACGAAATGTTTTACTAACCGCATAAAGGACATACAAGTAAGGGAGGAAAAAAAAAGTGAAGTCAGACAAAACCAATGACATCATCCTCACCAGATTTATAATAAGGTGCCGGCACAGCTACCTGCACTATGACCTGTACCCCTCCCACTTGGGTTTTAGGTGGGGCCACCAAGTAGATGAGACCTCCCCACAAGTTCCACACCTGCATCATCTCACTGTCAATGGGAAATTGCTGATGAACATTGGGCGCTCTCTTCAGCTCCTCAGCCTTAAGATAGTCGGTTTGACAACCGATTTGGACCTGTTATGGAATAGAAACGATTTTTACAGACACCATTATGAAGCAACGTACGTTGAAATTCTTTCTGTAAATCTATCCATGGCAACACTTGTCATTATCAGGATTGGAGATGAGCCGGCGCTTATCCCAGCTGAAACGCAATAAATCTAAACAATAACAATTAGTTTGTGTTTATTCGTGCATCATACCTTCCATCCCTTGTTGACGATCTGCTCAGGCATTGCTATATAGGTTTTCATGCCTTGAGAAAGGTAGAGCCCGGTACTGACCCACTCTTCTCTGTCTAATGCATCAATAGAAACACGCAATCACGTCAATTTAATATAGCACTGAAGGTTGAACCTTTGAATGGTCAAACTAAAAAGGCCGTACCTGCTGTGTTGACATTCAAAGTGACCCTGTGATTATAGACGACGGGCAACAGGGGGTTCTCATTGATGAGGTAAGGCAACAGGCTGTCAGGATTGGGGCAAACCTTAAAGACCTCTGAACCCATGTTGAGCAGCAGATGGTCTTTGGGACTTTTCACTGGGCAGGTGTCACACACCTTGAAAAAGAAATGAATAAATAAATAACATTGGGGGCAGTGGTTAAACGCAGTTCATCCATTTACAGTATGTGATCAAATCTGTACATCAGGCAATATCAGCAATCAAAGACCTGACGGGTACACGGAGCTTTTCCTTAAGTTGTCTACCTACCTGAGGCATGCCCGATTTCTTCAGGACGTGCGTAAGGGTGGACAAGACCTGAGCGTATGAACAGCGATCATGGGCTTCCATTTTTAAGAAGGAGGCACAGTCCTTGCCAAACTTTTTAAGGCATTGCTCCTCGTTCTTGGTAAGATCCTCTCCCTCAGTTACATGAGCGGCAAAACGCTGTAGAAGGTGGCAGAAGTGGTAGCTGTCTTTGCCAGTCTGGCTGGGTACAGGAGCTTTGAAGAGACCGCCCCCAATGGTTTCAGGCAAAAGGCTCAGGCCCATTTTATTCAGGATCTTGTTCCCTGCAATTACAACCAGTTTCTATTAGGATGTTCAGAAATGATCATATATGTAGAGTACAACAACAGGAGCTAAAAAGAACCTCATCGCGCTTGTGGTACAGCGTAATACCTGCGAATTCTGTCAAGGGATTTCCGCCTTTGTGGGACTGTGCCCAGTACCAAGCATGGCCACCAATCAGCAGACCTCCTCCCTCTGCCACAAAGTTGTGGATTTCTTCTGCGTGTTTGTCACTGTATGCCGAACACACAAACACACTCAGGTCATTCCTGAAGTTGCTCTTCTCACACCTAAACCCAGATTTCTTGAGATTGTCGAGGGCTTTATGTTGCAGGACGCCCACAGTGCCACGTCGCCCCGCATCCAACCAGTGAAGAGCATTGGTCCAAAATGGGGCCAGCTCCTGCGGTACACCGAACAAAATTTGGCAGATCGACACACGGCTCTGTTTGAAATGATGCGTACTCATACACAAAAAGTGACATAATCAATGTTTATTAACGTTACCTCTCGATCCAGATATCCTTCATGGCTCACAACAATAACACGTCCAAGCCCATAATAGGTGCCTGCCAGAAATGGCCGTCTATCTTCTGTCATTCCGATAGGGAAGGCCAGTCGTCCATGAACCAGAATCTCAGAAGCAATCGCGCCGCCGGTAATGTCAAACTCAGATATTCCCTGAAGTAAGAATGTCAGGTCATCCTCAAACTCCTTGTCCAGTCTGCATTTTAAGAACAAAGAAACATTTCAGTGGACCACATTTGGCCTCTGACTGGCCCTCAGTTACCATGAAATGATTTGTCAGTAGTAGTCTGAGCTCTGTCTCTGAGAATAAGATGTTCTTTTGTATTTCACTTAGAAATGTAAACAGTAAAGATCAAGGATAATTTGACAGAGGTATGGAAATAATCATAATTGCAAAAGTATAATAAATTATGTAGACTGGAGAGGTCTAAAATATAATAATGCTAGTCATAATAATGCGAATCCACAAGCGATCCAGTCTCCAGTACATTTTACTATAAAATAATCTTAGGATTTACATACACCACACGCAACCATGAGGCTGGAATCTGAGGGTAGATGGGCAACAATTCAGCTTCACCCGGATGTTGAGAGAAGTAGATGCCGGTCACAGCAGACACTTTATTCCCTCCGAACCCAAGCAGTGCGTTCTCCTTTGGGTGGTCTGCGGCCCAACTCCAGGCATGCCCTCCAATCAACACCCCTCCGCCGTTTTTCAGAAATGCCACCAAGTCCTTCCCATCTGTATTCAGGCTTAAGGCGTCTGTCACATAAACACCAAGATTCAGATTCCTCTGGAATGCCTCCACAACTTCAGTTTGGATTCTGGATCTGTTGAGACTATCAGCCACTGCCTTCACACTCTTGTTGACCCCCACTGACAGGTTGCGTGAGCCATCTCCTTTCAGCCAAGTCACTGCGTTTTCTACCAGAGCAGGAAATGTTGTCAAGTACCCTTCATGTCCCAGGACCACGATTCTTCCTGAGCCGTACTGGGAGGCAGCCATCAGGACCTGGCCTTGGCTGTTCATCACCAAGGGAAATGAATGTTCTCCAGTCAGAAGGAGGGCACTGGGAACATAAGAGCCACGGAGGTCCAGCTCTCTCACACCACTCATCAGGGACAAAAATGCTCCCTCATTTTGACTTTTTTGGGTTGCCATGGTGTAAAGTGAATCTCTGCAATTAATTTCAGTCACAGAAAAAGTGAATTAAAAAAATGTTCTCATAGATTAAAGATATTGTTAAATCTTACATCACATCAACCACGAGCATTCCAGAAAAGTAATTTAGTAGTTCTCTCTCAAGTGACACCAAAGTCCACACACTCTCACAAAAAGTCATGTCCTTACCTGAGATCTTGCAGCTGAAGCCAAGGGGCTGAAAGTGTATCGGGCCACTGTACTTTATACTGAAGAAGTACAATAGAGGCGGGACGTCAGGGGCGAATAACCCACTCAGAGGCTTTTGACGAAGAGCAGGAGCAAACACAATTGGATGATAACATGTCTCTCAGCTGAAGATTCTTTGCGTTTTATCTTTTTCTCTTCCAGCGACACGCCCTGTTAAACCTGCTAATCCAGTTTTATTTTGATGTAAACCAGGTAAGGCAAATAAAGTAAGATCTCCCAAGGTTGGCCAACACCGCAGTCCAAACACAAATGCAGGATTTTTAAAAGCCCGGACTGCAATTAGCTCTCTATCTACACACAGTAGAGTCAAAACAGTTCATTATTACTTCACAAGTCAGGTAAATAAGGTGTGTGCAAGTGTTGTTGGTGTTATTTTAATGTCGCCCCGTCCAAACTGAAATTGCTATCAAGGTTAAACATTTGCAAGAAAAAAAAGAAACATGAAGCTACTCAAAACAGTACAGTATCTACTTACTTAGCTAACTGATTCCTCTTGTCTTGTTCATCTTCTTTTCCTCGTTAAAGAAAGTTAGGAAGGCCGTCATATTTAAGTGTCAGATAGCTCTCAACGGAAGAATCCACGCGCACTGAACAAAACTGTAACGTCGATGTCGTTTGACCAGAATTAAATATTTATAACAATGAATGCCACGCAAGAAAGAAAAAAAAAGACTGTAAACCAAACAGTTTATCTTAATTATGTTTTTCTTGGAATAGCTGAAACGCCAGCGTGGTCGGAACACAGCAACTCAACGCGTTTCAGGGTGGAACTATTATTGGGAAGGACCGATGAGACAAACAAGCACAGCCGACAATTCACACTCAAGTTCTGCTCAAAACAACCGACCGTTCTTCAAGTTTTGAATACAAATGTTGTCGTCGAGATCTTCGCCACTTTAGTCTTCATTTTTGGAGCTGCGTTGCTGAAATGTCGTGCGTTTTGGTTGGTTCATCTGGGGCTCAAATCCTTCTGGAGGATGGACGAGCCGTGTTGTTGGGTCGCGGACCCGATACCGGAGTCGTCGACAAAAAGTGCTCAAGACACCAAGGTGATTTTAACACTCGTGCGTTTCATGCTTTCTCTACATTGCTCTTCAAATGGATAATGTGTCGTGTTTCATAACGTTAATTGTGGTTGGCTTGAAGGCTACTGATCAACATTTAAAACAGCATTTAATTGGGACTAGAATTGTGTGTGGTGTTTTGGTTATTGTGTCAAACAGTACCACAAATTTGAATTTGTTTAAACACATGCGTTATGGTAGCCTGAACTGCAATTGAAAATATCACCGGCTTTCGTTAGTGTGATTGATTCTGCGTGGTTGACAGTCATGTTTCTTTCAGTGAAGGTGGTGGCTTGCTTTGCAGACCAGGATGTGGTTGTCACTCAGGTACGAAAACAAAACACTTTAGAGGCGGCAGTTGTAGCTTTGTTATTCTTGAAGTTCACCTCTCTTGTAAGACTGCAGCTCATTTTTATCTTCGCCTCAAGTATCATTGTGTCCAAACAAGTGGTGATATTGCACTGCCTTTATGTACCCTTAATTTTATACATTTGATGACTGAATAAAATCTATAACACCGATATTGGTATTCTTTCACAGTTGGGTCCCAATCCCAGTTTCCTGGAGAGTGAGAAGCTTAGCCGTGGCCAGTCTGGTAAACTCAGTCACGGTGGCACCCTCTACCTGGTCAACCATGAATACCCATTCAAAGTGTGCTTCACCTCGAGCTCAGCTGGACCTGCTTTCATTACGGTACAAGGAGAGCTCAACAATTCGAACAAAACAAAAAGTGGTAAGAATGGGAATGAAAAAAGTTCACCGTGGAGTCCACCTAAGCGCAGTATAAAGGATTTCTTTCCTACCTCTCCCATGAAGGTAAACTAATTTGTTTATTTTTTTTAACTGCATATTGGAGGCAGACTTGTGACTTTCATCTTTCTAGTCATCAAAAAGGCCGCTTAGCCCAGAGAAAGGGCATCCTGATGCGAAGCGCCAAAGAGGAAATGAGGCCTCGGGTGAATGGGATAGAGAGGAGGTGAGCGAAGATGAGAATGAGAAACGAGCAGAAGAAAAGCTCAGGCAGCTCCAGGAGTTGGCAGAGTCAGCCATGAACGAGAAACGGAAGAGGAGCCCAGCAGAAACCGGAGCCCAACCTACAATTTCTTCTTCCTCGGCCTGTGTAAAGAGCACTTGGCAGCAAATTGGCAACCTCATTCTTTATACTGCAGCAGGCGTCAGAGGGAGTGACAAGGTGGGCCCTGGTTGGATATGCCAACCTAAAAAATAAATAAATAAAAATAAAACATTTTTTACATTTAAGAGTACAACATTGGAATTATTTAACTGAATTAAAACATTTGAAATGCTATTTATTTGTTTGATTTTTTTTCAGCATGAAATGTTCACTTTATGTTGTCAAATTAGGTCGTTTCCTAGTTTCGTCCATCTGTCAAGACACGTGGTATCAAATGTTAGTGTAGGTGTTATTAATAATACTCATTTTGTTGCAATGTCTTCCTCTCCAGATTGCTGGGTTTGACATCGATGGCTGCATTATCACCACTAAATCAGGCAAAGTCTTTCCCACAGCACCGGATGACTGGAAGTATGTCTGTTTTCCTGAAGCCCCCCAAATTCTAAATGAATCTTCTAACATCCCAAGTGGATGATGTTTTGTCTTATTTCTGTGTATCATTGAACAGGATACTCTACCCTGAAATTCCGCCTCGGCTGGCCAGCTTAACCAAGAAAGGATACAAGGTAGGGGGAAGCAAAATGATTTTAACTTGACATATTGTTAGGGTATTAGCTATAGATAAACCACAGGCATTAAAACCTATTAAAACAGTAAGTTTTAGTGTTGGTTCCCCCTTGCCCCACCCATTTTCGTCTAGGTGGTGTTTTTCACCAACCAGATGGGGATCGCCAGAGGAAAACTGAGACCAGAAGTCTTCAAGTCGAAAGTGGAGGACATCCTCGCCACACTGGAGCTGCCTGTGCAGGTAAGGTTTCGATCCCTGGCTTTTGAACAGGCAGGACGAACAATACCCACAGACGTTCCACAACTGCGGCTGAAATGGTGCATGACCATTTGAGATTGAATTCAAACGCATGATCAAAAGATTCTGCACCAGTGCAAACAATACCCACAACGATCCATCCATCTTCTCATCCGTTTATTCTCACAAAGGTCGCGAGGCATGCTGGAGCCTATCCCGGCTGACTGCGGGTAATAGGCGGTGTTTTGGCAAGTTTTCAATCATACGCTGGTGAAGGAAAATTTCAACGCGCACTCGCCATTGGTTGAAGTTGTTGTTTGATAGGATTCGATGAAACTTGATGTTGATGGCAAAATTGTGTTGGTGGTGTCAAACAGTCAAGGGTTAATCTTAATCGTAGACATTTCAGTCCAAATGTCATGCCATGAAGTGAGGTTAAAAAAAAAGGGGGGGGGGGGGACTTGGTGTCTTTCAAACTTCAAAATCAAAATAATAAGCGTGTCTGCGGTAGTCTATACATTTTTCTTTTATCATTCCTTTATTGTTTGTGGGTTCGTGTCAGGTTCAATGCACGTCTGTATGTCATTTTCGCTTGCAAGGAGAATAGAAGAGGACTGTGCACAATTCTCTCAGCTATCCTCAGCAGCTAAGAATCTTTTATTTCCTCTAGAGATCCCTAGGTTACATGAAGGTGAGGCCTCTAAGGAGGAATTGGTGTCATCAGCAAACCGGCCACACCTTAAACTATTAAACCAAAATACATCATCGTTCTCATTCTAACACACACACCCACACCAAAATGCATATACCTGATATACACTTTTAATATGTCAATTCAGCATATCCTCAGAAATGCAGAAAGGGTCGCCTCTGGCAGTTTCCTCATATCTGATCGCCGACTGCAGATAACTTGAGACCAAGTGGAGATGAGCAGGTTTCGGTTCTCCTGCTTCTGACCTTTGCACTCAACATCACTCGCATAGCAGACTCCAACGTTTGATACTACATTCACGGCAACAACAAATGTAAAATAAAACACCATAAGTCATACTGAAATCACGTGTTCCCAATTTTATTCCTTCAGTTCGTGTGGTTGAAAACGGTATCTGACTAGCGTTCCCACACACCTGTGCAGAATTCATGATTGATATGAGCACACCTACTGATGGCATTATCAATTGCCCAAGTGGTGGTATTGCTGCCACATTGCATGACGCAGTACAAAAACCGCTCCAATAGGCGCGGTGCACTCTGAACTGGTTGCCAGCCAATCGCAGGGCACACATAGTCATACAACTACAGTATTCGTGCTCACACTCAAACCTAGCGACAATTTAGAGTGTTCAATCAGCCTGCCATGCATGTTTTTGGTATGTGGGAGGAAACCGGAGAAAACCCACGCAGGCACGGAGAGAACATGCAAACTCCACACAGGAAGCCCAGAGCTAGAATTGGACCCTGCACCTCTGCGCGAACCAGTCGACCACCATGCAGACCACCCACAATGATAAGAATAGTTACATTTATACATCTGGCAGTGTCAATCAAAACGAAGCATTATTTTTAAAGACTGAATGTTTCATATTGCCGATGTTGGTGAACACTTTAGATTGTACAAATGTACCTAATATTATTAACAATTGGTATACAGCCTTTACAGACCTCTTGATGAGATATACCTTGCTTGCACCAGTTTGAACTCGCTTTTGCACTCAATGATTTTCTTGGGGTTTTATTGGCCAGTAGATTGTGGAAAATACTTTTTGGATGTGGTTAATACTGAGAATCGTGTTACTGCATGTACGTTTTGGTTGGCAAATAAAGTAAAATGAGCTGTCTGAATGCATTATGGATTCAAAATTAGAGCGATGTTCTTGTTGGTCGTGCATTAAAATGTCAAATCAAGGCAAATTAAGCTTTGCCGTCAAATATGCTCAATGTGCAACATCATTTCTTTTTAGTGCCCACAAAGTTGATGTGTGAATTTTGGTCTGTTTCAAAGGTGTTTGTAGCAGCTGGTCCAGGAATCTACAGGAAGCCAGCAGTGGGAATGTGGAATCACCTGTGTGAAAAGGTACATGACAGTCAAGCTCAATCAGACGAAAAACTGAATTTGACACTAAAAGGATGTCTTGCAACAACTCAGATCAGTTTTGCGTGGTAATTTGAAACCATTCTATATACATAGCATGTACTCGTGTGTGGGTGTGCATTTTGAAGTTTGTTCTCTTTGTTATATTATTTCACTGTTTCCTGTATAGGCCAATGATGGCGTTCCTGTGGACAAGACACAAAGTTTTTATGTTGGAGGTGAGCCTGTATAGGATGTTTAATCCTTTAAATGCAACTAAGTTAGACTAGCATATAACAATCAACAAGACAGTGGCAGAATTGCATCCTGGAGCATATTCCAGCAGCCAAAGCTATCTTCTTATTTTTCCTTAAAGATGCTGCAGGTAGACCTGAGAACTGGGCTCCAGGGAAGAAGAAGAAGGACTTCTCCTGCAGTGACCGACTGGTTAGACCGCTTTGTACTCTGCATGTTTTGTTGTTGTTGTTTTTTTAATTAAAACAATTATTTTTCATGTCTGCAGTTTTCCCTGAACCTTAGCCTGCAGTTCCACACTCCAGAGGAGTACTTCCTGGGCTGGAAGAGCGCCCCTTATAGTCTACCACAATTTGACCCTGTGAGTGAAAATTATGCCTCGTCATCTTAAAAATGCGAAGATCGCCTACATGGCATGCAATACCAGATATATTGCACATATCCAAATTGTCAAGATTTGTTTGCAATTTGAAATATGCGTTTTAGAGAAAAGTGGACTCCGGCACCAGGCTATATGACCCGCCGTCTGCGTCTCTCACCTCGAGCACGACAGAGGTCATTGTGGCTGTGGGTTTCCCTGCATGTATGTAAATGCTGCAAATGTTTCTCTGTCTGTCGAGCCTGCATCAGTCAACGGCATCCTCCAAATCACATGGCTTTTTTTTTTTCCCCCCAGCGGGCAAGTCCACATTCTTCCACACCCATATCATCCCAAAGGGTTATGCATACATCAACAGGGTAAGTCGTCAGTGTGCCCCCTGCAAAATTCTAGACAATATCTATATCCCTCTCAGTGGTTATATAGCGTTGCAATGAAAATGATCCTCAAAACTCACTGCAAATTACATTTACAGGAGGTCCTCGATTCATGATACAGACAAACCTTTGAGATTCCGGTTTTATTGGATTTAACTGCAACATTTGATACAGTGGATCACAGTATTCTGTTGGCTCGTTTGCAGCACCTGGTGGCTATTGGCGGTAGCGCCCTTGAGTGGTTTAGGTCCTATTTAGCTGACGGAACCTTTTGTGTTAGCCTTGGTTGCTCTGAGGCACAAGTGTTCTTACTGTATCTGCTCCCATTGGGTTCCATCTGAAGGAAACATGGTATTTCCTTCCACTGCTCTGCTCAGATATACTGTATGTCCCACTGAGCAAAAAATACGCTTTCTCATTGAGACCACTTTTTTCCTGTACGGAGGAAATCAAGACCTGGATGGCACAAAATGTCTTGAATTTCAATGAAAAGAAGACAGAAGTGATGGTTTTTGGTTCCAGTGGCCCTTGTCCATCCCATCCGGCGGACTTGGGGCCCCCTGGCTCCTTATCTTAAGCCAACAGTCTCGAACTTGGGTCTTAAACTGGACAGTGTTTTTAAATTAGACCAGCAAATTAGCGCCATTGTGAAATGTGTGTGTGTGTCTTCTTCAGGACACGCTTGGTTCGTGGCAGAACTGTGTGGCAGCATGTAAGCGTGCTCTGCAGGAGGGCCGCAGCGTCGCCGTAGACAACACCAACCCAGACCTCGAGTCTCGCAAACGGTAGCCCACAACTTAGCTTTCTCACAATACTCTCTTCTCTTTATTACTGTAGACTACAATGTAAAGCATCCAGCAGCAAATTCAAAAGGTTCATACTTTTCTTCTATACTGGCTGCATCAGACTGCCGTTATCACTGGATGCCACGGTTAAATGAATCATTTGTGTTTATGTAAGCTCAGATTCCCTTTATCTTCTTCAGTTACGTGGATGTGGCCAAGGCCGCGGGTGTATCCTGTCGCTGTTTTCACTTCTCAGCCACTCTGGAACAAGCCAAACACAACAATAGAGTATGATTCACCTTTCCACAATGTCACATGTGTTCTGTTGATGAAACTGTTACATTTTCTTTCCTAATGCTTTGTTGTTACTGTTGTTACCAGTTCCGCGAGATGGTGCCCTCAGACAGCAAACATGACAAAGTCAGTGACATTGTTTTCCAAAGCTATAAGTGAGTAACACCAGACAAGAACAATAATCTTTATTTTCCCCTCTTTTATTCCAGCAGTGTGCGAGTCCTTTCTAATGAACTCTCTCTGTCTCTCTTGCTTTCCCTTGACGAACAGGAAACACTTTGTGGCACCTGCTCTCTCTGAGGGATTCTCCGAGATCCTCAGCATCCACTTTGTCCCTGACTTTAAAGACAGCCAATCAGAAGTCCTCTTCCGACAATTCTCTGAAGGCTGATGGTCCCAAACACATTTATGAACAATGAAAGAATAGGATTCTAAGCGGCTAAGATGTGAGTGGTGGTATTGTGCCAGAAAGCAAGACACAAAGAAAAAATGGCAAGGTTGAGTAAAGCAGAGTGTGCGGAATGAACACCTTCATATTGCAGTGCATTATTTGTTTGATAAAATACATGTCTTACAACCTGACTGTAAGAGCTTTGCTGTAATACTTTGACAATAAGTACAGTAGGGATGCAATTATTCTATCAATGGGCTATCAATGAATCTCAATTTTTTTTTCAATTAATCGCTCGTATGGGTTAACCGGACAGCTCTTTTCATATCTTGCTGGGGAATTGGCAAGTACGGATTTTGTTACCGTGATGCCTGTTGTACAAAATGTGGCTTCCGGCTTCTTTAAATGTATGCAATATTTGTTTCATTTGGATTAAATGTATGCATTGTTGAATAGCGTCCTGAACAATAAAACAAACGCACACATTCTATAAGGATGCATATTGTGTGTGATTCAATGGGGGTCATAACAAATGTAGTGAAATATATCCGCAGGTGGTTTGCCTTTTCTACTAGCACTTCTAATTTCACCATCGTGAATTAAATTTTAATCTAACAGATTACACGCGCTGTTGGCGGGAGTTTGCGCTTGTCATCTACAAAGGTTCACCCCCACTTGCCCCACTCTAAAATTTCAAATAGCGGGCGTTAAAATTGCGCGTCTACTCACTCATATTCGGCGCGCTGTTTGCAATAGCCGAAAATGGTGGAGAGCGTCTGTAGTGTCTCAGGGCGAACACAAGGGGCGCGAGGTAAAGGTAGTTCGTAGTAATGAAGAACAAGAAGTAACACGAAGAAGAACGCGGAGTCTGGTCGCTAAACAAGTTGGCGACACCGATGCTATGTTAGTGTTTTGCGCCAATAGTAGCTCCGATAGTTTTCGGCATGGAAACTTTGGAAGAGAACCGCAAGCGCAAAATGAAGTTTGGAGTGATGGAGTTGGCGGTGTTAGTAGAAGAGGCAAACAAGCACATTGGTGAGTTGCAGCAAAGAAATCTGAATATAAGCAGAAGAAACGCAATATGGGAGACAATCTGTAAGAAAGTCAATGCTGTAAGTAAAACAAGAAGAACGCTCGATGAGGTTAAGAAGAGATGGCAAGATATCCGAAGAAGAACAAAAGAAAAAATGGCTCAGAACAAATCGGCTGCCAATAAAACAGTTGGGGGGTCGGTGCAAGACATACCTCTGTCTGCGATTTTGGAGCAGTTGCAGTTGACCTTCTGTGATGAGAACATCATTGGAATCGAAGAGTTTGACATCCTTGAACCAAAAACTGAACGCAAAGGTAGGCAGGCAGGCCCATGTTAAGTTCCTTTTTTTTCTTCATGATTTCACAGGATGTTGAATTTGCCGTTTGCTCAAGTATTTGCTGCACGTACAGTTATTGTATACTGCACATATGTACATGTTAATTTTGTGCAATAACGACTTGATAAGTCAACCTGTTCAGAGCACTTGTGCTTTCAATTCTGTCCTATTCAATTAATTTTTTTTGTTTTGTTTTTTAGAGACGACGTTAGAAGTTCCAGAATCAGCGCCGCACTCTAGTCAGCCAAAGTCACCAACTGGCATCTCTGCAGAGCCACAGAAGGATCCACCTTATGAGGACATAGACAAGGAGTTGCTACAGCAACAGAAAAATCAATCTGCAGCACTTCACAATGGCTTACAGTCCATTGTACAGGAGGTGAGAGCTGTGTCCTCTGTCATGCGTGCATCCAGACGGGACACCCAGGCCGTCGTTGCACAGACTAGGCAACTAGCCAATGCTGTATCTGACCTGACGACGGCCATCAATGTCCTGACAAGAGTGATAGAAAATGGGTTACGCGCAGTCGGGACCCAGAGGGCATTCTGTTCCAGTAGCCCCTCCACTGAGCTGCCGGCAAATGAAGAGGGACGGGATGGCGAAGGAGCAGGTGAAAGTATATTACGCGCAGGTGAACCCCAACGTAACCTGCGGAAACGGAAAGCTTCAATGGATGAACCCATATCGACAAAAAGAATGTAGATCTCAGTGCGAACATTAGTTTCACCATTTAGGCTGGTTTTCCAGTCTTCATGACTTAAAAGGGCCGTTTGCAATTTTCCCTCAAATCACAATGCCATGTTTGTTAAAACTGTCGGTATTGTTGCCAGTGGCACAAAGTACATGTTTAAAATATGTCGAAAAAAAATCAGCCCTCTCAGGGCCAATCTTGCAATTCTAATTTGATTTGCAAGAAAGCTCCGTCCATCCATCCATCCATCCATCCATCCAATGTGTTCCTCTTTTTCGAGGGCGTGTCGTGAGGGTGCCAGTAACCGAAACAGAATAGCCAAGACTTCCCTCTCCCCACTTCATCCAGCTCTCCACGGCAGGGGGTGGGGGAGTTTCTCCAGCATATCCTGTATCTTCCACAGGGGCCTCCTGCTAGAGGGTCATGCCCAGAACACCTCACGAGGGAGGCAGGCCCACCAACAGCGCCTGCTAAATGACTGAGGTGAGCACTGTAGTTTGTTTTGTTTTATGCCTTCTCCGAGTGGCTCTTTGCTTTGCCATATATTGTAAATCAAACTGACCTGTCCTTGGATGCCTGATGTGCCTGCTGAACAGAACAATGTGTGAGAAGCATGGTTATCCAGCATCACATGGTTTCCCATGCCTTCTCTAAACACTAAGATCCTGGATCTTAGTGTTGAACAATTCAAATTGACATTGCAATGTAGTAGAATGCAATTTTCAACTCGGAAAGGCTGCAAATTCGGTAAAAAAGAAGGCTCTGATTCATACAGTGCGCGTGTGTGAGTGAGTCTCTCTCTCTCTCTCTCGCTCCCTCTCTCTCTCTCTCTCTCTCGCTCTATATATATATTATCATCTAGGTATATTTTGTGCTTAATATTCACATATTGTTTTATGAAAAGGTGAAATGGAAAGAAAAAAAGCCTTTGTTTCGTATACTGTTTGTGCGTCGATATGTGTATTTATTTATTTATTATCGAGGTAAGTTTGCTGCTTAATATTTGCATATTGTTTGATGAAAAGTTGAGGTGGTACAGTCACAGATTTGGCTTACTGTTTATGATTTACTGACTTATGTTTACGCCACACCTGCGCTTTTGAATCTTGTGTATGTTGTCGTGAATGCTGAAAAGACTGCAAGTCAAAGTGTTTGGTAAGTTAACAACTCTAATGGAAGTCTATAAATAAACTGTCATTTCTCAATTCATGGTTCGGTTGCCTTTATTTTAATGTAGGCTTAACCTATAAAACCAAAACATTTATGAATATTGTTAAAAAAATAATAATAAGAGCAATATGGAAGGGGTTGAGGGGGGCTGCAATTAGATTGTTTTTCCAAATCATTTCGCCCCACTTAGATTCCTGCGCAGAGCAAATAAGGTGCAGTGAGCAGCACGAAGTGAGTTCTCCCTTCAATTAAAATCAGTCACCTGAATCTCCGTGTTCACCTTGTCTCAAGATTCAGGTCGTCCGTTTCCCCGCATTGTGTCCTGAAGCTCTTATTTCAAAAGTCTCAGAGAAGCCGAATGACATAACTTTGAAGGGTTGGCTGAGATATGACACGCGGAGATTTTCACGTACGATTCCATGTAATTTACACCGAATGGTTCTGTCCACACCTGCCCCGTATTGAAACATTTAATCCGCCAGGTGAATAAAACACACTAGGTGATTTTTAGCAAATCTGGGATTATTGGGGTTTAACGGTTAGCCCCACCTTTCCGTGCCCCCCTTGCTTCAGGGCTTAGTCCTCTCAGCTGACTCAGCTTTGCTCAACCCTGGGAAAGAGTTTTAAAAAGTATTTTGGAAGCTCTCTCGCCAAAATCACAAACCATTAGAAGTGTGCAGATATTGCGGAGGTTTTGACATTTTTAACGTTTCTACCTGGAACATGTTGACAGATAGCCAACCTTGTACTCCTCTGATGCTCGCAAGGACTCTCATCACTGGAGCTCTACATTTGGACTAGTTCTTTAACAATTTCTAATGGACACATGGAGTGTGTTTGGGTTCGCTAAGAGAGGAGCAGCGGACCAAAGATGTCGGCTCTCAACCAAGTTGTCATTGACTCAGACGCCTCAGACATTTACAGGGTGAGAAAGGTCCACCGTGATGGTGATGCTGCTTTAATAAGATAACTTGAATCAATATTCTGAAATGAGAAAGATAAGAAAACCTTTATTTGTCTCACAATGGAGAAATTCACAGATATGTCGTCTGCTTAAGTGCCTCGGTTGTATTTTTCAACCTTTATAACAATGTTGTGGTCAACATTTGCCTGAGAAGTAACTTTTTCTTTTTGAAAAATCGCTTCTGATATGAAACAGAAATTATTTAAGTCTTGTGCAGGAAGATGTAAAATAGGAGACTGCTAAGATGTTTTCCAGTCTATACAATCGTGCTAATATTTTATATTGCGTACTATGGCCTTGTAATATCCCTGAACTCACTCGCAGAAAAATAACTGCAGTGTTGGACTATACCAATACCTTGGGGGGGGGGGGGTTACAGTGATTGAATATCAGATTCGGGGAGGAATTGATTTATTATTTACTTATTGAGCAACTTTATGTCCAAGCTAATTGTTCGAAACTTATTGCAGTATCTTTCGGACGGTGACAAATATGACACCGCCCCCTTTATCGAACAATTTAATCACAATATTGGAGGTATAACCATCGTTTCCAGTGTTTGTGTACAATTACATATTTTCCGTCGTCCTTTGTCCAAGAATGTGTTCTGCAATCCTGCCTTTGAGCTGGAGGAGGAGCGGGAGGGATTTCCAATGACCACATCCACCCCTGAGCCAATCAAACCACCCACAACTGGTAGCGTTGCAAGTAAATAAAGATTCAAACCAACAAAAAAATGTGTGTTACATGCGTCAAATCGCCTGAGTACAGTATTTTAGCATACAAACTGTTAATATAAGAATTGTTTGCAGGCCGAGGTTGAGGTCTCTTCGTGGTGTGTGTTCTTTGCGGAATGCAGGTTGTGGCTGGGGGAAGGTGGTGGTCCTTGCTGCTGCCCTGCTCCTGGTTGCGGCTCTCGGCCTGACACTGGCCCTCATCCTCACACGTGAGTGTCTGCTCCTTCTCAATTTATAATTGTCCAATAATTTGGCACCTGATCACAACTATATATAGTCTCTATGCAGTCCTTAACAAAGTTATTGTACTGCCGCTCTTATTTTGTCCAAAAGATGATCCATCCCAAGGAAGTTTTTTGTTGCGGGCCTCCTTTCATTTTCAGTGAATTCTCCGCGTTTTACCTTTTTCAACGGAATTTGGAATTTTAAACTGAACTCCCCTTTCTATACCTCCTGTAATTTCCTGTTCAGTAGCCTACCCAATGATTGGTTGACCTTCATTTCATATCTCCACTCTTCTCCATAATGAAGAAGTCGTTAAAATCTTGAATTGCGTTCTGTTCTTGGGTGTAGAGATAAAAAGTCAAGAGGTTGACGAGCAGCTATTGTCCACCAGCCCTCCAGACCCGTTGAGTGCAGAAGGTGGCGAATTACCCTCCGGTCCTGCAAACGGAAGCCCGCAGGATAGTTTGCCAGTGCCCCACCCTGCCAGCATCCCCACGATTGAAACACGTAGGACACACAAACATATGCCCGCTGACATCCCCTCGTTATATTATAAAGGCTGTTACTTTTCTGCTTACGGGGCAATCAGCTTATGCATCCTTTCAGGTTGTGGCGGAGTTTTGACTGATTCCGAAGGTTTTTTCAGCTCCCCAAACCACCCGGGCTCCTATCCCCCCAACACCTTGTGCGTGTGGGTCATTCAAGCCACACCCCCTCACTTTATTCAAATCCACGTGTCCTCTTTGAATATTGAGGGTCCGTCTCGCTGTTTGTTTGACTGGCTGGAGGTACAGGAGCATGTGGAGCACAACTCCGTAGTCACGAGGTCAGTGGACCATAATTAACACATGCAGCATTGCACGAATAGAACTCACATACCGTTGTGTGAAGGCTGTTTGTGTCCCTCCTTTAGGTTCTGTGGTGCCGTGGCTCCACCAACAGTCAACACAAACAGCAGCACAGTATGGGTGACGTTCCGCTCCGATGGCAGCATTGCAGGCAATGGCTTCACAGCTCAGTACAGGGCCTTGCTGCCTGGACACAGTCAGTGGTTTGTGTGCATGATAACAGACTAAAGGAAAGCCCCTCCTTTGATTTGTTACCTGCTTCTATGCACTATGCACAAGCGCCGTGTTCGTTTGCGTAATGGGCGGCTGCGTGCTTGTTTTTAAGAAAGTTGTTCCAGAGACGAGTTCATGTGCGACGGTGGTCGCTGTCTGCTGCCTGCGTCTGTGTGTGACGGCCATCCCAACTGCCATGACCAAAAAGATGAGGCCAACTGCAGCAATAAACACAGTGGTGAGAGATTGTTCAATAAACACTTTATTCATTTATTCTATCGTTATTTAACATGCATTCTGCCAAGATAGAATTTACACGATAGAGTGGCAGAATCCGAATCCGTTGCTGGCAAATGAAGTGACGACACCTTCTTGGGGGCACTGATTACCTTGTTTTGTTTTTTATTTCCAACGATTTCGGTTTGCGCAATGACACCACCAAAACAAAACTCGTGTCCCAAGACTTTTGCACAGTATTGTAGCTTCAATAAATTCCTTCAAGATACCGTGTGTAGAATTTAGCGTCATCTAGTGCTGAATTAATACAATGCGAGCCATCATAATGGTGGTAATTCCTGAATGGCCACTGATGTTTATCCACAGAATGTGGCGCACAGAAAATTGGGCCATACGGCTACCTGGCAAGTCCAAACCACCCCAGCCCATACCCTCACCAGCAGGTACATTCACAATTCTGTACTGGTAACCTAACTTAAAAAAAACCATTAAAAGACCATTCCAGCTGTCCCACATCCCCTTGTTTGCCCTTAGTTTTGTTTATGGCACATATCTGTTGAGGAGGGTCACGTCGTCATGCTACGCTTCAAAAACTTCAGTCTGGAGGCTCAGGACGTGTGCAAGTTTGACTATGTGGAGGTGCATGACGGCAGCAACGCTGGAGCTGGTAGAGTTCTGGGAAGGTAACACGTATCAGTATTGTGGTATTAAACTGACCATTAATTGAATCCAAAGTGGTCGAGTGTGTCCTGGTTGACGAAGAGTCTCTCCCCTCAACACCTTACGTGCTTGTTTCACTTCCCTTAACTTTGTCACCTGCAACGTGATAGCCTGATGATTCCGGGTTGCGTAATTGTGTGTTTACCGTGTCAGGTTTTGTGGCACCACCCTCCCACCAGACCTGACCTCGTCCGGCCAGCACATGACTGTCCTGTTTGTGGCTGATGAGGGAGTGGCTGACAGCGGCTTTAACGCGACGTATCAGTCCGTGTCCCTGCTGGATCGTGAGTTCTTCCTCTCAAAGTCATATTTTGTACATCAGGGGTGTCAAACTCATTTTTGTCGTGCGCCACATTTTAGTTACCGTTTCCCTTGGAGGGTTGTTATGACTGAAACCACATAAAAATGTCAAAAATAATGGTTTATTCAACGATTGTTTAAGTTGCTGTAATGACGGGGTTTGGTCACAAGAAAATGCTTATAATATGTCTCTTATTTATTACATATGAGAATTTTAGATTTTGGTTGAGAATTTAGCAAGCGTCATGGAAGTTGACATGTTTGATGTGCTTTCGCGGGCCGCATAAAATGATGTGGCGGGCCTGATCTGGTCCCCAGGCCTTGAGTTTGTACATAGACGTTTTCACGCCGGTTCTTTATTATTATTTTTTTGTTGATATAAATAATGTTCTTGGGCTGCTTCCTTCCACTCGTACTATGTGAATATACAGCGCTCATAGTTGAGGCTGTTGGGTGAAATTACTGCGTAAACCAAAAATGTAGTGAAACCTTACAGGTGAACTTACTTTCATCTTCTCTGAAACTGGACCGCATATGCCCAGCTATTCTAACGTGCTCCGGTTCTCGAGCAAGGAAGTGTATTGACACTCATGACAAGTGTTTGATCAATTAATTGACTAGTTTCTGGTCTTTGGATTTTGAAAGGGACTTGCGGGCCGAGGCAGTTTGCCTGCAGTACCGGCGAGTGTCTTCATCCACAGTGGTTGTGTGACGGCTGGAATGACTGCCCCAATGGAGCAGATGAACAGGATTGCGGCAACTCCACCTACCCTCCCTTCAGTGAGTAAATCCGACCGCTGACCTCGATCAGAGTCTGTGACAATCACATACTTTTTTTTCTTGTTTCTGTCCCCCGAAAATGTGGGCCCTGCCCTTTTTGTAATTCTTTTGAGCAGAGGTCTTTACTTTGCTGGAATAAGCTATTTTCTCGATGCCACCAGCTTCACCATGTGAGTCAATAGACGTGGAGATGTGTCTGGGTCTCAGTTACAACCTCACCTCATTCCCCAACATATGGCTCGCCATCGCCGATCAGAGAGAAGCTGCCACACTTCTGCGACAGTACAGGGTATCTTGGCTACCACTGCATTCTCGTTAAATTCTGCTTTTTTGGAACAGTGGGCGCTACTTATGCCACCTTGAACACACGCATCAGTTAAGACTTCAGGTTCCAGGACAGAAGTGCATCTCAACTGAAACTCTTTCCTCTGTGGTCTCGGCAAAGGTTTTGATGGAGCTGGCCTGCTTCGACCCCTTGCGGAAACTCATTTGTGGGATGTTCTTGCCGCAGTGCAGCCCTCATGGAGGCGTCCTGCAACCCTGCCGCTCTGTCTGCTCGTCGGCTGAGCAGCAGTGCAGCCAAGCCTTGGACCTTTTCTCCTTCAGCTGGCCCTTCAACTGCCACCTCCTGCCCGACACACAGGACCCCATGGAGTGCTCACTACCTTGATCACCACACCAAAAAAAAAAAAAGGGCGGGGGGGGGTTTCAATTGTTTTTGGGGTCTGGTTGGAAGCTTGAGGACTGACAGATTTCAAGTGAATACAAAAGTTTTCCCGCAGTTCTGATATTGTCATTTATATCCTGGCCAGTGAATGTTTGAATGACAGCAACCTCCCAGATGAGTATTGTAATCGCGAAAGGCACTGAAAACAGCAAATCAACGGTGGGTTGAATGATTGACTTCAATATCTACCCAAATAGAAATTACAAACTCTATTGTATTCATAGTGCACATAAAAAAAATCGACAGCTGAAAAAAAAGTCTATGTTCATCACAATCAAGTTCAACGTTAACTTAAAATTAACCATCGATGTAGTACAAAAATCGGAGTCCTCACAAAGAGGTACAGCACTAAAAACAATAGGAGCCTAAAGGAGTCAAGTCATTTTGGGAAAGGTAAAAAACTTAGATGACCAAAGTCCCCGCAACCCCCAGAAAAACAAACACAAACTTGAATATCCACTGAAATTCCGATGATTATATCGGCTGGGCTCTTATCTGCAAAACCTGTCCAGTACGGTATTCCAATTGGTCTATTTGCACCATTTAAAGTATGAGGAATAAAAACGACATGCAGAAAATTTGTTCAGATTATCTTTAATGCATTTGTGCTTGAACATGACACATCATGACATATGTTCTTTAACGGTAGAGGTTTGAGCTTATGTGAGGTAAAAAAACACGATCAGGGAAAATAAATAGCTGCGAATCATTGAGCACACAAATTGTCTTATTAACTTATACAACCAACGGGAACTCATTTAATCAATTAATTCCATTCCATCAGTCAGCAGATGACCTTATAGCAAGATGTGTCACAACGCATAAAACTGTTGCATGTGGTTGACTTCAATCAAAGAAACTCTGGGAAAACAAGTAAAAATGTCCAGCAAAAAGAAAAAAGTTTAAGCTTGATTGCACATTAGTAAATATGAACTTTGAGCAAAACAATGAATGAGCTTCACTGCAGATGTGACGGAATCAGAAGTTTTAGGGTTTGATCTAAGGCAACGGCGGTGAGGCCCCACACACGATGCTTCCCATTACGAAACACTGGCAGGGTGTATGCATACTTGTCCCCTGTGCGAAAGTGCGTGTACCCGCGGTTTTGAGGGTCACATAAATGGGACAAAGACAAATTAAAAATCTCCTCCACCTGAAAACCAAGGACAAAAAGAGAATGTCTTAAAAAAAAAAAAAGGAGAAAAAATGTGAGCTGTTGTTTCATTTTTGACATTATTAAAATGTGGTCTGGATGGGGGTAGACTTGTGCAGCAGTGTGGACAGCATTTAAGGAGTTAAGAAAAAAAAAACATATTTGTACTGAAGAGCCACCTGGAGCTATTCAGTAAGCGGCATTTAAAATGCGTGACTTTACCTCTCCGGGATTTGGTTTGAAGGACAGCTCCTCAAGAGGGCCGACGTAAGCCAACACAGGAGCCACCAACATCCCTGACTGAGAAAAAAATCACAAGTCACATGATAAAGCGTCATCATCAAGTGGATGCACGCTTTCACACAACTCATATGGAGTCCGCATTTAAATAATGACAGTTACAGCTTTGATAACTTGGCCCGATGGGTGGAAATCTGGTTCGAAGTTCCCATTTGGGGCACAGATCGAGTAGACCGATACTGAAGTCAGTTTCAACAGCCCATGGGTGAAGATGAGCCGTTTTTGTTCCAAGTGTCCCACATGAATGTAAATCTAAATTGTCTTCCTTAAACTCACCTTGTCCCTGAGAGGCTTGAGGACTCCCCATACACTTTCTGTTGACACATTAATGCCAAGTTCTTCCCTGGCCTCCCTCAGCGCAGTGGCCACCACATCACTGTCTGACGGGTCACTCTTTCCCCCTGCAAAGCTACACAGATGCGGAAATGAGGACATGCTCTGTGCGAAAGATTTCCCACTCGCTGCTACTAACCTGACATCTCCCTTGTGCCTGCCCTGCAACATGCTGGAGCGCAGCGTGAAGAGAAATGCTGCATCTCCCCCTACACTGCAGAGTGACACCAGAATGGACGCCCATCTCCCCTGATTCTTTCCTTGGCTCTGACCTCTTCTCCCCGTCTCCACATTATACATCTTCAAATTGGGCGCCAGGTCCCGTCGACACCTGTTTTCATTTTCCAGAGCGAGACACTGACTCCAGACTCCATGAACTGCTCTGGTTTGGTGAGAAGAGAGGCTGTAGGCTTGTGTTCTATTGTGAACATTTTCTAACCACTGCGAAGCGCTAACAGCTGTCGTCTTTCTGAAGCAGGAATGACGACAGTAAATTGTATTGTTTAAATTGTGTAAAGCATGACAAATGACCCCAAATCTGCTTCGAGGTAGATGGCAGGTTGTGCTTGATAAGCGGTCCTGAGTGTTCACAGTTTTCTTGTGCTTCGAAGGAGACTTGGCCGGATCTGTGGATTTCAGGTTTTGTAATGAGGCCTCTTCCCTTACTTCACTGTCACAATGCGAGTTAAAAAGAGATGGTTTTGTTGGACAGGAGGCAGTCTCTGTGGAGAGTAACCATAATGTCCGTTTTCCAATGACGCCTTCAAGCCTAAATCCATTCAAAAGCCACCGAGCGTGGGTACAGGTAGACACATTCCGTCGTAGATGTGACCTTAACGGACAAGAACTGGTCACGAGCTGTGTGCCCCAAAACATGCTGTAAAAATAAAAACATGTTAGTTTGTAAAGCTCATCAATTGATAACATAAAAGGTCTGTCATTAATCTAATCCTTATTTTGTCAATAAAGGCTCGTTACTTTTTCCAAACTCTGCGGATGACTTAAATATTGAGAAGTAAAGTTAATTACAATTAATCTCTTGATTGTCTGTACTTTTTACTTTTACGTCAGTGAAGGTGTAAAATCAGTATTCTATTTTTACACCCGTGTCTTTGCTTCTACTCTAAGTATGGGGTGCGAGTACGTTTTTTTTTTTCGTTGCTCAGCAAACTACGGCGAGTCAAGTAATCATATAAAAACTTGAATGAACGTCTTGGTACAACCGAATGCACGTCCTTCCGGAAGAGGTGAGTTGAACTCTCAAAGCCCGTTGGTGGTGCTCTGGGGTTGCCCTTTACACAGCCAGAAAATATATCCAATTCGTGTCCGAACATGTCCGCAAAACGGTGTGTAAGTGTGTAAATTCCCACCTAATCACACGACTACAATTACTGACGAAAATAGACGCAATGTTTACTAATCCGGCGACCAAGTTCATGTCAGGTAGCTGGATAATGCGTTAGCATGATGTGAAGCGGTTGGAAGTAATTAAAAAACGTAAGGTGACGTGTAACAAGGTTCCTGTATGCCGCGTAAGGCTGCATAGTCGGCAAAAATCATACCGTAGAAGAGGATTTATTTGGAAAGAAACTCACCTTCGTTGAAAGTTGAAGCCACAGCATTTAGACGACTGCAACTCTAATAGTGATGGCGCAGCGAAGCTTCGAGGTCGTCACCGTTGCCATTACTGCGCAGTAATGACGCAAAGCTGGTGTAAAAACATATTGAAGTCACCGTTATTTTCATAGCACATTTCATACCGCATAGTCATAAGGAAGGATAATACAATGGAAAAAGAACGTGTAAAGATGCATAAGGATGTAAAAACACAAAAGTAAAAAGAGATCTTGCACAAAAATTTAAATGAATGAATGAATAACACAAAAGTACTCGTACACTAAGATGACATAAACCAGCGCGACGTTGCAGCCCGCCCTACCGACGTGCCTATGTGGTGGCCATGTTGGGGGGGGGGACAGCGTTCCTATCAACGGCAATGCATTTACAATGATCTTAAGTCGTAACCTTCTCACATCGCAACCGATTTTGACAAGTTTATTTGGATTGGAAGTACTGTCATTTCCAAAGCATGTGCGATGATTTCTCTCTCTTTCTCTATCTATCTATCTATCTATCTATCTATCTATCTATCTATCTATCTATCTATCTATCTATCTATCTATCTATATGGAAAACGGTTTCAAAATACTGTATAAAGAAAGAGAAGCCTTGACGTGTGTGTGTGTGTGTGTGTGTGTGTGTGTGTGTGTGTGTGTGTGTGTGTGTGTGTGTGTGTGAGAGAGAGAGACACACACACACACACACACACACAGAGAAAATTCTAAATTTCATGAAAAACATTTTCATCATTTGCACTAAAATAAAACAAGAGTTTTCCAGGATTACCATTTACTTCTTTCCCCACAAACAATTCCCCAAAACAAACAAATCACCATTTCCAGAAACTCAGAACAGGTTTTATCAGTTTCACGCCAAGTCAAACCTGTTCCAGTTTCTAAGCAGTGAGTGAATCACTCAACGTTGTATTTTATTCATCCAGTGTGTTTTGTCCGTCATAAGGAACAGTTGGGTTCGGATAAACTTTTACCTTGACAAGCAAACCTCTGGCTTGCATCACAGCACCCCATGGCCTCAGCGTGGTCTGAAGAGGAGACCTTTGTCTGCTCAGTCTGTCTGGAGACCCTGAAGGATCCTGCAACTCTACCCTGTGGACATTCTTATTGTTTGGCTTGTATCCAGAGTCATTGGGACAAAGGGAACAGCAAGGGCCAGTACAGCTGCCCCCAATGCAGGCAGATCTTCAAGCCGCGGCCGACACTGGCAAAGAGCACACTCCTAGTGGAAGCTATGGAGAAGCTCAGGACCAATAGTCTCAAGCAAAGTCCCTCTACGACTGGTTCCTCCGCTCCGCCATCAGAACCCATCTATCTGGAGATTCTTCCAGATACTGGCACGCGGCACGGCAGTGTGTATCCTCAGCTTCCTGTCATGGCTGCCAGGCCCTGCCCTCAGCATAACCAGCCCTTGGATCTGTTTTGCCACACTGACAGGGAATGTGTGTGTGTGGTCTGTTGCCAGCATGGACACAAAGGGCATCGTGTACTCAAACCCGAAGAAGAGAGGAAGGAGAGACAAGTATGTGCAAATTGAAGAATTTTGAATTGCTTCAGCTACTAAGTGACTATTTATTTTATTTTTTTTAGAAAGAGCTCACTCAGATGCAGGGAGAGGTGGTGAGGCGAGGCCGGGAAACAGAGAAAACTCTAAAGGAACTCCCGAATGTTGCCCGTCAACACAAAGTATGATTCATTCGAATGTGTATATCGTAAGATAAATTTTAACATCCTCGGTTTTCTCTGTCTATTGTGTCAATACATCTCATTTCAAGTGAAATCATTGGTAGTGAATTGATTCTCATGGCTGACTTTGGATCACAAACGCCTGTTGTGGCGAAGCAAGGGTGTCTGTCATCCACCTTTCAATTTGCGGGGGGAAGCCAATATTAATCAGATTGCCGTGTTTAGAGTAGTGGGGCACATAGAACGTATTATTGTAACAAAAATTTGGATGCGATTTCACCTTAAGCCTGCTGGGCTGGGCGGGAAGCTCTTGCATTAACTTTAAACGTGTACATAAGCTGTATTCAAAATGGATAGATTGATGTAAGTTGTTGTAATTCCTCATCTTTCGATTTCCAGGCTTTGGTCCAGGCTATGCAACAAGAGAGACTGGATTTATTTTCTGATCTTGTCGATGTCATTACTCTCACCGGCACTCAAGTCGGTGAGCTTCTCTGCACTCACGAGCGATCTTTTGGAAGCCAAATTGAGGGCTATATTCACAGACTGGAACAGGAGATGGTACAGTTTCATTGGAAGGGGGAGGAGCTGAAGAGGCTAGCAGACATGCAGGACCATATCTGCTTCTTAAAGGTAGTAGAGCGTCAAATGGTATGCTGTATCACTGATTTGGTTTTCACTGACCTTTTGCAGATGACCGATCGTTGTTTTGGCCAAGTCTAATGTCTATGTGTGTGTGTGTGTGTGTGTGTGTGTGATTAATGTTGTGCTGTTGAGAATTTCCTCACAATGGAGAAGGCAGGTGCAACTGACGGCACCCAAGAATCGATTCTGTGCAAAGAGGACGCGGTGGTAGCCGATGTCCGCTCGGTCTTAAAGGAGCTTCAAGAGTCCATTAAAGAGCTCTGCCGATCCAGTCTTGCCAAACTTGTCACTTTAGGTCAGTTTAGATTTTCCGCCCTCACTCCTGTCCCCTCTTGATATCAAGTGGACTTTTATCGCTGTAGTGAATGAGGACCCTGTGGCCTCGAAAGCTGAAGGTGCCACGGCCCCGGACATAATGACAGCCGATGGCTTTGTGCAAAACACGGGTGAAGGTAAAATAGCACAGCACCAAAGTTTCTCTCAATATTACAAACAATAAACACTAAAAATCGTGTTTTTATTTTTATTCCTGTAGTGTATGAGATGCAAAATCCTGCACCTGCACCTTTACAACGACCCCAAGGTAAGTGATAATCGTGAAGCTGTATACGCTTGACTATATAACCATTTTTTTTAAAGACATGAGCCATGTTACCCTCATCTTATTGCAGCACTAAACAGTTCCCCATATGCCAAAAATATTGACATTGTTAGGCTTCCACCTTTGTTTTATACACTTTGGTTAAGTTGTCTTCCATGAATCAATTGCAAGATAGAAGGGGAAAGTTAATAATGGGACCCAATTTGGATGTTTTTGCTTTAAGGGGTGTACTCACTGAAGTGACCTTAACGCAGAGTTCAGACATGAATGGCTGTGTGTTGAGGGAACATTTGATTCATACTGTTACACAATCTGTACACGGACTACTTTGCAAAGTGCCATTTAATCAGTGTTGTCACCATGTAAAGATGGAATCATTTCAAACATGTGAAGTGCGTATTCACTTTTATGAGTTGCTGCATAACCGTATGATGTGAAGCGGAACGCTAAGCCTCGCGGTGTTGTCATGCCTTTCTTCATTGCTACTGAATACAATTGACTTGTGATGCATTGAATTGATTCAGCCTCTGCCAATGAAGCGTCAGCACCGCCTCCACCATTCCCCCAGTCTCAACCTCAAGGTGACGAACAAGGTGCAAGTGGCTGCCTTGACAACCTTGTCACATTTAACGCATTCACCCTCTCCTTTGTGTTCTAAGCACCTCCTGTCACAACAATGGGACTTGTAAGCCCAGAACCAAAAACGAGGGAAGAATTGCTGAAATGTGAGTCCATTTTTTTCCTCCATTTTCAAGAGTAAAAGAGATCATCTATGGTGTACTCCTTGTGAAGAATTTTAGGTGGTTCCATAGTCTTAATTAAAAATATATATATTTTTTTACCCTTCAGTTCACTTTGAGCCCACAATGGACCCCAACACAGTGTATCGCAATATACAACTTTCGGAGGGCGGTCGTAAGGCCACACTGCGTGCAGGGAACCTGAACCCAGTGGACCACCCGGAACGCTTCCTCTACTGGCGACAGCTTCTCTGCAGAGAGCCACTGGGAGGCAGCCCATACTACTGGGAGGTGGAGTGGACTGGCTCCAAGGTGATCTTAGCTAGACTACACATCAGCAAAAACAAATATCGTCCACACCGTTGAGGATTTGATGGGGGGGAAGAAAATCTACAGACTTCCAAACTATTGAAAATGGGGTTCAGTATGCTGTAGCTGACTGCTGCTTAAAATTCACAGCGGATTATTTTTGCACTAGGGATGAGACATCCATTTGCAGGTAGAGAGTGTTTCCATCTTTATTCAAATTGTAAAAAGAAAACATGAATTCCTCTATTCACATTTTTCCTGAAATGGGTAGCAAAATGTAGTCACATTTTTTTTCAAAGCAGGTGGCAGTCCTGAAATGTTTACAAATATCCGTGTTGTAGTTTTTGCTTTATACACAATTCTTTTTTTGCCAGGAAGAAAAATTGGAATTAGAATTTCCGCTTTCTCATTATTCAGATTACCATTGGAGTAGCGTACAAGGATATGGATCGCCAGTCTTCTGATGACAAAAGCCGTTTGGGCCACAATCCTCGTTCTTGGAGCTTGTACTGGTCTGGGACCAGTTTCTCCTTCTGGCACGATGGCCAGGAAAACCTCCTGGGTTCACCCAAAGGCAGACGGATTGGAACCTATCTGGACCAGCATGCAGGCATTTTGGCTTTTTATCGCATCAGTAACGAACAAGCTCACCTCATCCACAGACATGTGACCCAGTTCAGCGGTCCGCTGTACCCGGCATTCCGGTTCTGGGGTGGAGTTGGTGCTACTGTAAAAATTAGCCAGTTGGATTGAAATACAAATGTAAAAAGAATGTGCAGTTGATTGAAATACAACTTGGTTGCAATCGCAATATGATTCCCCACCCCGCCCTTCTGCTGCACACTGTGTCCTAATTTATGTACCGGTAACAAAAATATACTGATAATAAACAGAAATAAAAGAATTCACCGCATGCAACTTATCAGTTTTATTTTATTTGTTTATTCTGATCAAGCAAATGATATAAACCTTCAAACAGTGAACCCTCCTTTATCACGGAGTTCATATTCCAAAAAGAACCCGTGATAGGCGAAATCCGTGAAATAGTCAGCTTTATTTTTTGTTTCAAATTATTATTAAATATTATACTACAGAATGTAAATATTTTCTTACAAATAACTATGATTTTTTTTTAAATAAATGCTGTAAACTAATCATTTTAATAGTCAATACGAGGTTGGACACATTGTGTCTCATGCATATTTCACAGTTCCTCTGACTTTATTTATTTATTGATTATTATTATTATTTTTTCTGTTTTCTGAATGTGGGAGGAAAAAACCCACGCAGGCACGGGGAGAACATGCAAACTCCACACAGGAAGGCCGGAGTCGAACCCTGCACCTCTGCACTGTGAGGGCAATGTGCTAACCTGTCAAATATCACATCAGTGAAAAATAAATAAATAAATAAATGTGAGAGAGGTTTGATTGAATCTGAATACTTTATTATTATTGTTGTTGTTGTTAAGTAAGGGTGTCATGTTTTAATCCTGGGTCGCATCATAGTTATGGTTGCCGAAAGGGGCAGAGACCGTTTCAACGGTCACACCCAGTGATGAGCGTCATTTCCTAACAAGGCCTCCTCCCTCTGTTGGCCTAAATGCTGTCAAAAGCATTGACCTTCATGAACAACTTATATCCTAAAATCTGTTTCCAAATATCCATACTCATCATTTCACAGCGTTACTCTTGGCTGTACTACTACAAGGGTGCGCTGGCAATTTTTTATGTTAGATTTTTATTTTATTTATTTCCGAGGAAATAAGTCATGCAGACGAGTAGAACCTTTTGAACACTGTGAATTATTATGCTATAAAAACACTAATAATGCTCCCCCCCCCCCACACATACAGTATGACTTGTGACTAGTGAAATCTGCTGAGCCACTCTGGGTGTGTTTACGGACTAGACAAGTAGTTAGAGGCATTTAGACTTGCCCTTTACCTAATATGTTCTTTTGGGAGCACGAATAATCACCCCACCATATTACATAATAGTCTCTGGATTGATGATTATCATTTTCACTGCTAGTTAAGTGAGAGAGCAGGGTGACTCTTGGTTTTTTTCACTGTTAGTATTTTTTGACGACACTTTCTTCACATTTCAAAATTCTACACACAGCACCCCACGATGACAAGATGGAGAAATATTTTGGGAAAGCTTTCCAAATGTATAATCTGAAATTAAAAAATACATGCGCAGTCACATAATTATTCCAAATGTGAGGCAAAACAAAAATGTGCATTTCAAACACATACAACAAACGCACGATTCATAGACAAACTGCCCCCCATCTGTCGCTATAACCCTTTGATTGACAGGAGGTCAGTGGAGGATTTATTCCCGTTGAAATCTTAAATCAGGCATGTCCAGCTCCAGTTCTCGTGGGTCGCTGTCCTGCCTGTTTTCCTTCGCTCCCTGATGCAACACACCTGATTCAAATGATCAGCAAGCTCTGAATGAGAACGATCCTCGTCATTTCAATCGGGTGTGTTGCAGCAGGGTCAGATGGAAAAGAGGCAGGACGGCGGCCCGCGAGGACCGACTTTGGACGCCGCTGCTTTAAGTCAAGTGGGACAGGCTCACCCCCACCCTTTATTTTGTTTTTGGAGCATAGAGCTGCGCAAAGATATCTCTGTAATGGAATGTCATTCTAACACCCGCACCCACACACACACTTCAGACCCTTGGAACTATTTATTATCAGCAGGTAAGGGAGCGCGTTGACCTGCCGGTTGAGTTGAAGCACCTGTGGCTAAAGTCAAACTGTGGCAGCGTTTTGACCGAGATTTGATACCTCTGACAACCGGACACAGTGCGCTCACATGACTTCCAACTCTCTCATGCAGCCATAGCCACTCAGAGTGATGAGAGATGCAGTGCAAGTATTTCGGGAATTCCCGTTGCGCGGCTACCGCCTGCGCTTCGCATGGAGGAGCTCTACCCAAATAAGGCTGGACATTTGTACTGCGCTGATGGAGTGGGAAGCAGTAGCAGGGAGCTGCTAAAGGCCATGCCCTTTTTAGGATGAACTTTCCTTTTTTCCCCTTCCCCATCCAAGCCCTCCTATTTCCACTTGACACGCCCTCCATCCACCGCACCCACCCGCTCAAATGTTTCTGTCATTAAATCGTCTGCCCCTTTTAAGCCAGCATTTTTAAGGAGGGAGATCTCCGTAAAGAAAAGAGCCACACTCCACTACCCGCTGCACAGTCGGCCAGCAGAGAGCAGATCCATTCCCTCACCGTGAGTAGTAATTATCTTCATTCACATCTTAACAAATTTCTGAGCACACTGATTTAAGTAATTGATGGCCTATTGACCGACAAAGGAGGCAACAGGTCTGTGTCAAATGGTCACGGGATGCAGCTGTACGACGCGACCATTTTTTTACCTTTATATTGAGCGGAGTGCTGTATTAGGCAGAGTGTGTTTTGCTGCTAATTAACCAGGGCCTCTTAAAGTCCGACACGTGCGTTGTCTGCTTTAGCAAGCCGGGTCTTTTAGGTGTTTTTAGTGTGACCGCAATGACCCGACCCGGACATGCAGGCTCACAGGGTTTCCAGGAGGGGCAAGGAGATGACTTGTGAGAGATGTCTTCATCTAATCAGGGGGTTGGCAACCTGCGGCTCAAGAGCCGCCTGTGGCTCTTTAACCTAGTGGCTCCATGGAACATTCCCAAAAATGTTTGAAAATTGAAAAAGAAGGGGGCGGGAAACATTTTTTGTTTTAATATGGTTTCTGTAAGAGGACAAACAGGACACAAACATTCTTAACGTTTTCCAATGCTTTAAAAATGTGTAGAAATGTGTTGCCTTCATTATAAGGCTTTTAATTTTTTGCGGCCACAGACATATTTGTTTTTTGTTTTTTGTTCCAATATGGCTCATTCAACATTTTGGGTTGCCGACCCCTGATCTAATCTAAGCAGACAATCAAGAAAATGGCCTCCAACAGTTTTGTCCACCATTGGAACAAAGTGATGAAGAAAAAGAAAACCAAGGCCCACGAGCTCAGCTGTCCACATTTTTGTACATTATTACCTCCTGTTAAGCACACTGTGTCCATATAGGATCATCAGGAGCTGATATGACTGTGGTGGCTCGACTGCATGACGCAATGCAGCGAATGCCTCATTTACCACAGCTGGAAACACCGGTTTCCTGTCCTAGCTGTTGG
The DNA here is from genome assembly GCF_054856545.1 of Hippocampus guttulatus. Lineage (NCBI taxonomy): Eukaryota > Metazoa > Chordata > Actinopteri > Syngnathiformes > Syngnathidae > Hippocampus > Hippocampus guttulatus. Next base: position 8,363,255 of record NC_141272.1, on the reverse strand, counting down.
CCGACTCGGCCATGGAAACGGCTGACCGCAGCAGGAAAACACAGCTGCACAGAAACGGGGAATAAAAAATAGCAGAAAATTATAAGCAGGCCCTTTACCATACTTGCTTATGCGTTGCCACGGTGCAACTGATGTGCTTTCTAGGAGATGGCTTGTGGTGTTTGAGGATGCGGCCAGACCACACCAAAGTTTGTTGGGCTCGGGCTGTCTTGAGTTATGGGCTCAATCACAAGAATAACAACATCCTCCCAAAACCACCAAGAGAGACACTACAGTATTTGACTTAGTCATTTTTTAAAATTATTTTTTGACACCGACTGTAAAAAAAAAAAAAAAAAAGTGGTGTGGGGTTGGCCAGAAAGTAACCATGGCTGCCCTTCTCCACCCCTGGCCGCCATTTATCTCCGCCAGTGACACAAAGCAGTTGAAGGCGGTGTTGCCGGTCTAACATTTGGTGTGTTAACCCTGACTATTTTGAACCTACCCAGGAACAGGAAAGTGAAGTGACCTGACGTCAAGATGGCAGCAAAGGTTGGATTGGTTCAGACAGCACCTTGATTCGAGTTGTGCACAAAAAAAAACAAAAAAACAATCGAGTACATGAAAAACACTGGCAAGCATTTGTATGTATGTTGGCAGAGAGCAACAAGTCATGTGGTGTGTATGACAAAGAAGATCCATGCAAAGATGGCTGATTTTGAGCTCCCTCTGTGCACCACATTGCCATTGGACGCCTAATAAGACAATGATGTGCAGGAGGGACTCACTCTGCTGATAAAGTCACCCTAATGGCAAAACGGGAGATCCACTTGAGCAGCTGAGCATTTTTGCTTCATTCCACGCTTGGGACACGCATGTCTAAGATGTTTTGTATTTTCAGATGTATATTGTTTGTAAACATTTATTAGTTTGGCCACATGCATGTTGGAGCTTTGATGTTGTTGCTCATGTTGTTATTGTAATGCCTGAATACCAAAATTAAACGGCACACTGATTCAGAATTTCACCAAATTTGCAGACTGGGCAATGACGTGATAAAAGTGAATTCTGTTAGCTTTGAAAGTTAGGCAAACCGCTCATGGCAAGGTTACTTTTGAAAAACATTGCAGTGAATAAATGATGCGTTTTCCACATCAGCAGGGAGCTGGCATGGCAAACAAAGGTCCATCCTATGGCATGAGCCGGCAGGTTCAGGACAAGATCGAGAGCAAGTATGACCAGGAACTGGAGCAGATTCTGGTGGAGTGGATCGTTCGCCAGTGTGGCTCTGACGCCAAAAAGCCAGAGTCAGGAAAAACGGGATTCCAGGCCTGGCTGAAAGACGGATGTGTGAGTGCACGACACAATCATACTGTTGGCTTTTTCGACTGACCCACATCTTCCGTAAGTCACCCACTTGTGGCGAATCTTGACCATCATGATCTTTCTGTATCTTTTCCTTGTCATCCTTCCCTTCGGTTCAGGTCCTGAGTGAATTGATCAATAGTCTTTTTCCTGGAGACAAACCTGTGAAGAAGATTCAGAGCTCAACCATGGCTTTCAAACAGATGGAGCAGATCTCTCAGTTCCTCAATGCTGCTGAGAAGTATGGCGTCACGAAGACTGACATGTTTCAGACTGTCGACCTGTGGGAAGGTTAGATGGCTGGCTCTTCACTTCTGTTACCGGAAACGCCGCACTGCTACTGTCATGATGGAACGGAAGTGGTCGAATGTCTGTGAATAGTAAAATATACCCTCACGCTTGAAGTTGATGAAGGATGAATCATCAATATGAAATCTCAAAAGATTTTCTGATGTCTCACTCGATACGTGGCGGTCGTGTATGCAGCAGGGATATACTGTAGTCGGGTTTTTCGTTGTAGTTGGCTTCTAATTCCGTTTTGACTTTAGTTTTGTAAATTTCGTTTTAATTACTCTTTCGGGAGCGTTTGTTTTTATTAATTTGTATTCCACCTCCCGCCAAAGTACTTCATTGTAGTTTATTACTATTTATAGAATTTTTTTTTTTAATCATCTTCCTAAAATAATGGCCCAAGTCATGTTTTGGCAAATGTATACATTTGCTTTTTACACCTTTTCCTGATATTGGCCACCTCTGCTAAAATCGAATGTGGTTAAACAGGTTACCGTAGTAATTCAATTCCACCCCTGCAATAAAATTATTAATAAATGTGATCGGTGTTTTTGTTTTCTGGAGAAAAAAAATTACTTGAGCCATTGTTTTCAGGAGGTGAAGTTATGGAAAATTTGCAAGATTAAAAAAAAAAAAGTCACAATACATACTGTGCAATAAAGTCACCTTCATTCTTCTATATAGCTCAACAGTAATAACCTGCAGGATTGCCACAGTTACCTTGAAAAAGTAACTGTTTTTTTTGGGGGGGGGGGGGTTTCCTTGTGTAACTCGATTGTACACTGTAATAGATCCAAGGGCGGTGTCTCTGTTTGTCGGCAGGTAAGGACCTGGCAGCAGTGCAAAGGACCCTTTCAGCTCTCGGCAGCTTGGCTGTCACCAAGGATGAGGGCACGTACCAGGGCGACCCAAACTGGTTCTTTAAGTGAGTCCTGTCTTAAAATAATGTATACATTGTTCACCATCAAGAAGCACTCAAGTTATTTTTTTTTTCCTATGTGCTCTTGTAGGAAAGCGCAGGAGAACAAGCGAGAATTCTCAGATGATCAGATGAAGGCGGGCAAAAATGTGATTGGTCTCCAGATGGGGTCAAACAAGGGAGCCAGTCAGGAAGGCATGAGCTACGGAAGGCCGAGGCAAATCCTGTAAAATCCCTGAGCCACAGGAATGATACAACCCCGATGCCCGTTACACCATTTGAGAGCCTGTAAACAGTACAGTGGCCATTCAAAAAGGTCCTCCCAATTTCTTTTTTTTCCTTTCCCAATTCAGCAACCCCCTGCCGCTTCATAGGGCGTTTACTTTCAAATGAATAACCCAAGTCTCAACCCTTGACGCAACCCACACTGTTCACTTTTGCAGAGCCTCACCTTGCGCTATTTTGTCAGTCCCAGTTTATTAAGAGCTGTTAGGTGCCATTGGCGAAAGCACTACATACATCTTATGATCCTGGATTTGATCACAAAAAGTAACACCTTTTATCACCCATCTTTGTATGACAAGACTACCACCATGGGAAACTTTCATTACTTAAAAAAAAAACGATCCATATCTCCTGCTATCTATGTATGCCTGCTGTATCAGCACTGACATTTTGTACATTTTCATATTAAATAATGACTTGGAAGTATATGTGTGGAAAAATAAATGTGTGGTTTGTATTTGTCAGAGTTGATGGGTAATATAAAATCGAGGTTCTTTTCAGTTCACTGCAAAATTCAGCATTAAAAAAAACAATCACAGCTGGTTTTGCATCAAACCCCAAGACGATATTTCAAGTCCTTTATTCTCATTCATGTGACTTGCACAGCAAAGCACAAATTGCAACTCGTCTTTAACTGTACAACAGTAAAGAGAACTCGTACATCTTTTTTAAAAAAAAACTGTATAAAAACATTGTTTCATAGGCAGCACAAATTATGTACGTTATATAAGGCATATATAAGCAACACTTCAGTAAAAAATATAGGTGTGCACAATCCACAATTGAAAAACCCACGTCAAGTTTTTTTCAGTAGTTGGTTGATCATCAGCCACAAGTAGGTCTCCTGGGCTTTAACGTCTAATGCAATTTATCCTCCATCAAAAATACATTTTTATTTTCATATCAGATTTTTTAAATGAGGCCACTTCTCACACCAACCAGACTCAAACAACTGCTCGCTCACAGCATATTGATACCTTTTTATAAAGTGCATACATTACATTCCCCACAAGGAATAGCAAATTCTTCTGTAACAAATGGTTGTACTGAGACTCGAATTCCTTTTGGTTTTCTCTCAAGTGTTTTGTGAGCGATGGCTGCACAGTCACATTCCAAAAAGATGTTCACAGAAGCCCTCGCGTGTCAATCGCATTTAAAACGCTCCGCTCCACAGTGAACTCCATCCACAGTTCAATCAACAGTCTACATTGCACAGTAAGACAAACCACAGTGAACTGGGTGGAGAAGGTCAAGGTGGAAACCTGAGACAGCCAAAGAGAACCTTTGTCCCAACTTCGGGCTCTGTCATGTCGTCATTATGTCTCGATCGATAAGTGGCATTTTGGCCTCCGAGTCATGCACTGCATGCAGCTCGACCCCAGATTCCCGCTCCTGACTGCCTTCGTCCTCCTCATCTAATGCCTCCTCCACTCGACGCCCATTCCTGACTCTGTGACCTGTTTTCCTCCAGGACAGGCATTGGAGGCCTCTGAGGTCCAGGTGGGCCATGGCGGCCTCCAATATGTAGTAGAGAGACCAAAACAATGCAAAGCAGCCAAGCAGGAGCAGAAACTGGACAAGATATGAAAAGATAGAAGTCAAGAGACACAAAAATATTAAGACCATAACCAGCAGGGAGAACTGTAATTGCACATGATAGCCGCTTCATAAAGTCCCTTGCTATTGTGTGTAGATAAACAGAGAGAGAGAGCTAGCTAGCTAGTTAGCCAGCTAGCTAGCTATCCCACCAGCTAGTTAGCTAGCCCGACAGCTAGTTAGCTAGCTCGCCAGCTAGCTAGCTGGCTGGCTAGCCACCTTGTTCCTGAGCGACTTCCGGAAAGAGGCTGCCAAGTACCACAAGAAATTTAGGTAATACAGACCTGCTCCTTTTTGATGCAGTTTGAGTAGGTAGGTCATGGAGAATGGACAGCATAAAAAAAAGGGTGAGCTTTGTTTTGAGGCAACTTACCCTGAGACTGCTTGAGGTGAAGGGACTGATAATCTCTGATGGAATATCAAGGCCTGGGGAGCAAGGCAAGGAGAAGTTGCTGTGCAGATATTTGCCACTCATGGCATCCCTCACCAGCCTGCCGTTTATTGGAAAAGTGGTGAATAAAACATGATACAAGCAAGTCATGGAAGAGAACAAGTAATAATAAATCGATAATGTATGAACAACAGCTCAAATTGTTTATGATCCTTTAAAACTTTCTAGAATGATTCAACACAATAATCCACTCAGCTCAAATGAAACGGTTATTTGTCTTTTGAATTGACACTGAATCAAAAGGTGCTTCGTGGATTCGACGCAATCTGTTCGCTCCATTTTTACCGGTTAACGCAAAAGCCACACAATCCTTTAGTGAATTCGGCCCAAGGTTTGCACATTTTGCAAAACACACTCTAAAATGTGGGCTCAGTTTAGACAAAATTAAAATGGCAATTATTTTAGCTGATAAAGAATGCCGATAACGGCTTACATTTGTCTGTCCTTGACATCCTTGAAGGTCAGAGAAGATCCATACAGAGTCAACTTCCACTGCTTTAATTCCCCCACACTGGCACATTGTTGAGATGATGGTTCCTCTACATCAGCACAGAGATGGGTCATTGTGGGAGCAAGTGGAGCGCATTGCATGGAGCAACAAAAATGTGTGCAATTCAAAACGTGCGTGAACTGAGCAGCCACAGCTTACTATGGTCAGATAGCTTGAGGTAGTATTGACCGTCAGCTCTCTCCCCCCAGCAACGCACAGTGGAGAAGGTCCAGTCCTGGTAGCCTGCAGAGTCTCTGGGTGGGGGTGGAGGGGAAACGGCAAAGGCAGAGAAGAATATTCATTTTTGAGCACAGATATGGCTTGGATGCTCCAATCAGAATATGTGAGCTGTTGCGACGGTGGGGCCACCTGTCAATAGCCCGTCGAGCCCCAATGACCGATGGAATACCGCTGGGACAGAACAACACAATCTCCAGGTTGCCACGACAAGGGTGGGTTATTGTCACCGTAACAGCCACATGTTCCAGTGTCCGCATTCCGGACAGTGCCAAGTCAGCAGCAGTGACTGAGAGGAGAAACAGACAGAGAAAGTGTGTCTTGTCTTTCCTTTTCAAACATATGGAGGATCCAATCGCTCATGTGCTGGAATCAAAGCCTACACAAAAAAATTCAACTGGTCAAAATGATGACGGTGCCCATTTGCAAGGGGTACCACAGTGCATTTCAAGTTTGTGATTTGCACCCAATAATATCCAAACACTGGAGCACATGTATTATAATACATTTATTATAGAAAGAATAAAAAAAAAAGTTTTGTATCTGCTGTACCTTTTATATTCATCAGCCCTAAAACATTTACAAGTCGCAGAAACTGCACAGGCAACCGAACTGATGGTGCCAGAATTCCACAGGTCTGCCTTTACTTTTTAGGCCACAATCAGTTGATGCATTATCATTAAAAAATTGTGCAAACAATGTAAGCGTTTTCATTATCGTTTTACACAGTCTTGATTTGGATTGACTTTTAAGTGGATTAAATATTTGGGACAATCAGGACCGAACCTCACCGACGACTCAGTGCTCACCCAAGAATGACAGCAAGGTGTTCTTTTCATACTTCCTGGACGATGACAACTAATGAGTTCATCTGCTCTTTGACCATGTAAGGTTGCAAAACACCCTGAGGCTGAGGAGGGACATGAGTTGATGGAAAGTATAAACAAAGGTATAGACTTATAGTCAATGGGTAGTAATTTTCAGAAGGGTAAGAGGCTCGGGAGATGTAAACAAAACCATTTGAAATGTGGGCTCATGAAACTACAGAACACTTTTCCACTTTGCATCAGTCCATCTTAGATCGGCTCGGGCCCAGAGAAGTCGGCGGCGTTTCTGGGTGTTATTGATAAATGGCTTTTGCTTTGCATAGTGGAGTTTTAACTGGCACTCACGGATGTAGTGTCGAACTGGGTTTTCTGACATTGGCTTTCTAAAGTACCTGAGCCCATGTGGAGATATGATTTACAGACACACTGATGTCGGTTTTTGAAGCAGTGCCACCTGATGGATCAAAGGTCACGGCCATTCAATGTTTTCGGTTGTTTGGCCTTGCCGCTCACATGCAGTGATTTCTCCAGATTCTCGGAACCTTTTGGTGAGATGATGGACCATAAATGATGAAATGCGTAAATTCCTTGCAACTGTACATTGAGAAAGATTTGTCCTCAAACTGTTTTCTCATGTCGTTGTTCACAATGAGGTGAACCTCGCCCCACCTTGTGAATGCCGCTGATGATGTAGTGGTGCACTCGTCTGAATTGTGTTCGGGCAGCTTGGGATCAGTGACCGTGTGGATGTGGGTGTGAATGATTGTATGTCTCGACATGTGCCCCGACGGACTGGCGACCGGTTCAGTGTGTAGTCGGCCTTCCGCCCGAAGTCAGCTGGGAGAGACTCCAGCATCCCCCTGTGACCCTGTTCAGGATAATCGGTGCTGAAAATATCAATTTTCTGTGGATGGATGACTGAGCAATTCCATGTAGCTCGTTTTATATCCAATGATGGCACCCGCCTGTTCCAAACAGGTGTTTGATGAGCATTCCTCAACTTGGCCAGTCTTTTTGGGCTCCTATCCCAGCTTTTTTGGAACGTGTTCTAGCCATAAAATTCTAGGTTAATCATTATTTGCAAAAAATAAAAAATAACCCTAATTGGGAATTTCTCCATTGCGAGACTAATAAAGGTTTTCTTATCTTAAACAAAACAAAGTTTATCAGCTTGAAAATTAAATATCTTGTCTTTGTCGTGTATTCAATTCAATCCAGGTTGAACATGATTTGCACATCATTGCATTCTGTATTGATTTATGTTTAACACAGCCTCGCAACTTCATTGGAATTGGGTTTATAGTTCAAGGGTAGAGGTAATGTTGACTGAACAAGCAGGCCCCTCTGGCAGCGAGCCTGACCTCTAAAGGGCCCAGAAAAGTGCGAGACGACAGACGGAGAAGGAGTAAGGAAAAGAGATGAGGGGCAGGAAATGTTTCTGCTACAGTTTGATCACCACAAATTCAAGATGTGGAAAAAGAAGACAATAATAATGAGGGAATCTGAACATTGAGCAGAGTTGCTGACCAACAAGTGCCCAAACGTAAGAAATGAGAGAACAAAGAAACACGGGCCATTTGGAGCCACGTGGTTCAGTGAGTAAATGTGGACGCCTCAGTATAGAAGCAGCAGAACATTACCTAATATGGACGCTTAAGTCAGACTTGAGGAAATGAAAGGAGGGAAAGGGGGGGAGGTGGCTCCACGGTGTCGTGTAGAAGTTAACCATTGAATGCCGAGCTGAGAGAGAGAGAGAGAGAGAGAGAAGAGAGCAGCCGCACATTCAGGTACCTGTCCAGGTGCGAACCAGCTCCTTAGGATACGATGGAATGGACACTTTCTCGTCGAGTACTGAGCTCTGATAGGATACAAGAAATGGCACTGGCTCCCATACCTGCAAACCACAACAGGACAAGAAATATACAGTTCATTTCCTTGATTCAGCAATGAGGTTAACATGTGTTTTTTTTCATTGATTTTAAATGCTTGGTGGTTGGAGCTCGACATGTGTATTTATGTACCTTGGCTGCGTTAACAAGTTTCCATGCGTTGAGGAGACCGAAACCATGCTGATGACTGTGGTGGAAACCGGCTCCGTTCTCCCTCCAGTCTGAACTGTTGTCACACTAATGGGTGAACGTTAGAACAAACAAGGATACCGTTTTGTTCAATCTACAAGGAGAAAGACTCTCCCAATGAGAGCAGGCATACTGCTAAGAGTGGCACAAGACATCAGTTGTTTTACCTTGGTGGCAGTGAAGGCGATGATGTGCTGGACGTCCCTCCAACCGAGGCAAGGTCGGACCTGGAGCATGAGAGCCACCATGCCGGCTGCCAAGGGGGCGGCGGCGGACGTGCCAGTGTGGCTCTCTGTACAGCCTGTCCCCTGCTGCATGAACCAGTCCGACGTTACCTACACAGACAGACGGGCTGAAGCTATACAAACCACGGGCAACCTGGTATGGCGTAAACAGCCAAGCGGTGGGAATAGCGCCTGTCCCAGCCAAACAAACACACAGCTAAGAATGTTTCCATCAATTGCCTTTGTCACAGATTTGTGGATCTCAAACAGGACTGCGTGACAGTGTTAAGACTAAGTCAGACTCAGTCATTGGTGTCTGTCTTGGATAAGCAACTATCCCTAAACGTCTGTTGAAGAGCGATTGAGATCTGTGTATAGAACTCTGACGATATGACATGACCAAGGCAAAAATCGATGCTGTCTGATCACTTCGAAGGGGACGACAATAAAATATTTCAAATTCCGGGTCCAGTTTTATTTATTTATTTTGTGCAGACAGTGGATTTAAGAACATTCATTGAGGATTAGTTTTGAAACCAAGGAAGCCAGGAAAAGGAATTTGTCCAAATAAAACTCAAGAGCCAGGAAGTACAATTACTTTAAGAGAGGATAACAAAGAGAAACCAAAACTCGGGAGGAATCTAACCATAAAATATAAACAGTAAAGTAATAGGACTCGACTCCTAATGGATTAGGGATTAGACTGCAACGCTGGCAAACTTTCACTTTGGTGAACTACTAGGTCCTGTCACTGAACATCAGACGCTTCAAAATTGAAAAAAATGTAAATTCCACTCGCAGGAAACAGGAGGAAACTACTCCCACTTTTATAGCACTGTCCGTTCCCAGTTGCGACGCTTTTATCTCTGTAGTGTACAGCATGAGCGCTAAACAAGTGGCTCATATATGATGCTGACAGGAGAGTCCACTCACGCTCATTGCGTATAAGTAAAAACATTTTCATCTCGGTGATGTGCAGTTAACAACAGGCAACATGATAGAGGGGGGAATTCGCAGCACTCTCAGTGTTTACGTGTAGAGTAAACACTCTTCCGAACAGCTGTGCAAGCTGTTGAAGATTTCAGGCTCCTAATCGCTGCTCTGTGTGTGCCTGAGTACACGATTCTTGTTGACCAACCTTGTATGAAGTGGCACAATGTCTCACGTTATAATTGCATTCTATGCGAACAAAGATGTTAGTTTATTTCACTAATTGTGATGGAACCTGTCAATCATCAACTCAGATTTAAAAAAAAAAAAGACCAAATCTAAAACGGACAACAAGGTGCACTGCACAGACATAATCACATTTCCCAGACTCTTCTTTAGTTGTACTGTAGCCTGTTATTATAATATCTTTACACATAATTATTTCAATTTTTGAATAAAGCATTTTTTAAATTCAATTACAGCGATACATTTGCAAAGATGTTGTTTCCTGTGTCAATCCCGAATGGGCCACACAGTTAAATTTATAAATGCCAGTGCAGGGTAAAGACTCGGCCAATAAGTGCACTGTGGTCAGCTTGTGGCTCACTCTCCTCTCGAGAGAGGTCATTTTGTCAAATCGCTTCCCCCCCAGGAAATGGCATTCCTGTTTCTATAGTGACAAGGAACAAACACCAACAAATAAATGGCTGGCTTCTATAAGTCCCGGCAGCATAAAAGGAACAAAAACAAAAACACTAAAATTGATGATGTGCTAACTGCTAAAAACATAGGGAACAAATTCAAACGATCAGACCAATTGAGCTACAATTTGTAAGTTGTGTTCACAAGTAAAACTTACAATGCTCCTGAGCTTATTCCCTCCGCTGCTGAATGTGACAGCCAACATGGATGCACACTCTTCAGCATAAAAGGGCATCCTGCCATTCTCGTCAACAGCTCCTATGTCCAAAACAGTACAATATAAAAATTCCCTTTGGGACATTCTGCAACGATGTACACTGAAAACTCAATTTTACCAATGGTGACGGTGTAGATGGAGTTGGCATAACCATCATAGTTGCAATTGTCATTGTATTGACCTCCATTGCCACTGGCAACCACAAAGATGCTTCCAAAACCACGTCTTCCTGCAATGACTCCGTGCTGAAGTGCAGCCTGTGAAGAAAATTTAATATACCGTAACTCACCAACTACTGTATACGGAGTACTTTGAAAAAACGGAATATTCTTTTATACAACAAATATCACATCTATTCACAGACGCGAATACTGGCCAAGTAAATGTTGAGATGTATTGCCCTCTACAGGAGAAAAATTACACTGCACTAGGTCAAACTGCCGAGCCACCCTTCTCATTTACCTAATAAATGTTCTCCACAGTGGAACCTCAAAATGCTGATCATAATCGGTTTTTGGACACTGGTCCAGCTCCTGCTCTGGAAGTAATTCTTCTCCTACAAAATAATTAGTTTGTAGGTCCAAAAAATTAACCACTGTAAAACCTTTATTAAATGTTAAGGCAAATGAACTCTACATTTTTCGTTCCAGTATATAAAAAATACTGTTGGTTAATTACAAAAGTAAGTCAAATGAACAGAAAGAATAAAACAGTAGTCTAAAATGATGAATGCCACAGGTGTAATGTGTGGTGCAAGGGGAACTACTGTACATCAATGAAAAAGCCACCTCAAATAGAAGAACATCACTAGCAGTTCATTGCAAAAATCAAAGTAAAAGCTTGGGTTACATCCCGTAGGATACAACAGCAAATGTAGCAAGAAAAGAAAAACCAATAATCTCAACAAGTGAACATTCTGACCTTGCCCAAAGGATGGGGTCCGTCCACAGTGTGTCCATCATCATCAGGACCCCAACTAGCAAAACACAATTTACATCCCTTTCACAATGTGCGACGGATTGATTAAATACAGATTTTAAATTATAATTAAGACCAGGCAGACAAACTAGACAAAAGGATCAAAGTGACACACGTGTTGTTACCTGCAGCTGTAGATGTCGTTGACTTGGTAGTGTTTGTTGAAGGCTATGGCCTCCAGGCTATCCGTCAAGGGGCCGTCCAGGACCCTTATGCCTGCAGATGCAAGTGATTGATGTTTCAGCCTATACCTCACTCAACACATTGGAATGAGGCATTAAAAACAAACTACATTCCTATTGTGTACCTGCCACCTTACTGCCATACGCCACGCCCACAGCACAAAAGCTGTTGTTGGGAACTGCAGCGATTTCACCAGCACATCGAGTACCGTGGTGGTTGTCACTGTGCACATCCGGGTGAGGCATAGGGTCTGGGTCATTGGAGTTCAGATCATAGCTGCCCTCTGGACTCTATTACATTTGGGTAAATAAATGTGTGCGGAAAAATCATGAAATAGGAATGATTCAGTTGATACATATTCATTTGAAAATTCATTTACACAACTACTGGACCCATCCATTTAGATTAGAAAAATTCCACAGATTAGGTGTGGTAAGAAGAGCTGATTACGATTGGCCTCATCTACAGCTATGTGGCAACTTGTTTCTGCAGTCACAATAGCATTTTTTTTGCCTCAAAAGCTGGTAATTATTCCATATTCCAGTATTTCATATTTTTTAAGAAAATGGGGATCCTATAGCTCAAAAACCAAGATCAGTTTTGGATTCGCATGCAAAAATTGGTTTGAAGAAGCTGTCTGACCTAACTTAACAAAAAAAAATTGTGTTCCCCAGCGTAATTGGGTTAAGAAATTACTGCGGTGAATAGAATGAATTACAGTGACTTACATAATTGGGTTCGAGGTCTTTATGGTTGTGTTGTACCCCGTCGTCGACCACCACCACAGTGACTCCTTGGCCAGTGATGTTGTGCTCCCATATGCCGGTCACATTGATGTCCATGTCCTTATTAACACCATTGTGCTTCAATGCAAGCATGTAATGCAAAGGGAGGACATAGACTAAAGTAAACAAGAAGAATGCGTTGTCTGAAGACAATTGCAGCTAATGATGTACATAAATTAGGGGGGTTTATTTGGGTCGAACACGTTTCGCTTAGTGCTTGTAAGCATTTCAAATTTCACCTTGCAATGTACATACACATTGTGACATCATTTACACAGAATGAAACAGTAACATGTATACACAGTACGATAATTACGTTGCCTCACCAAGTGCCACTGTTTAGGGTAATGGGGGTCATTAAAAGCCATAGATCGTTTCGAGCGGCTGAGCACCCTCTCCTGGGAGTACCAAAGGACATTTGGGTGGTTTGCCAGCACTTTCACAGGATGGAGATTATTCCTCCAAACATTAGCACCAGGATGAGAAGAACACAGCAAGTAGTGGCCTTCTAAGTGTCCAATTTGGCCCTGGTTGTGCAGCCCAGCCTGTTCTGCCACCTGGAATGGTGAAAGTACAGAGGAAGATGAAGTACAAATGTAGATCAATATTGAGCTCCTCCCAGATAGACAATTTCAAACCACATCCGCTGCGAATTGTGATGTGTGACAAGATCATACATCAAATAAGAAAATACAGGAAGTGAAACTCATAGAACAAGCCACGTTTGTTGAAGCGACTGTTGACTATTCCAGTATATACAAACGGTTGGGCAGGCAATGTCGAGATCTTTTCTTGCTGTGGGAGTGGATATGACTGTCCTGCATATCTGTTTTGGTTTAGGCCTGAAACATGCTGTAGGAAAATAGTGGCATTGTGCTGGCAAAAAGAAAGTCTAAAAGAGGTAGCTGCTGCATGATTCGCTAAAATGCTTCCAATTCTCTGCATCACTGTTTCCCAACCAGGGGTTGGTACAGGTACCTCTGGGGGTGCGTGAGCACATTGCAAGTGGTACGTGGAAACATATAACAGTGTATTTCCACATTCAATAACCTGCGGCACAGCTGCACCAGAATCACAAAAGCTGTGCGGCAGCTCATGTCTCATTAAAGCTCAGACGACTGATGAAAATAAAGTAAAACTGCTTCAGTGAGTCTAATTATTATTTTTGTTCAATATTTTGTTCTGTATAAAAGCTTAAAGGCCTGTCAAAGGAGCTCCACTCTATTGTGGTAAATGCTCCATATAAAAAAGGCAGATTTGTTTTTCTTTAATTTGATTCCTCATTTGGTTTATTTATATTATTAATTTTCAATGAGCAAAATACTTCATCTTATGTTTCATTTGAGTTTTTAATAAAGGCAATGCCTAAGAATTAACGTTCTACTTTTGGAGAATCACCAACACGTATGACAGAGGGGGTACTCATGATATGACAAAAATGTGTACTGCTCTACATGACTGGGAGCTAATGTGTATGTAACTAACATAAAGGATGTCTCTTTATTCTTAGCAAATGTGTTCTCTGTGCCACACATAACTCTCTTTTATAACACTATGAATGAGTATTCCTTAGTTAGTTGCGCATGTACTGTAATAGTAAAGTAACAGAGACAACAGTTTGTTGACATTGCACTGTCATTACATTGTGTGAATAAAGCACAGCACCTGATTGGCAATGACATCAAGCTCCTCACATTCCAGTTCATCCTCATGATGTGGGTCAGCATGAAGTCTGACAGCCCATGACTGACCTGAATCACAGGATGGCGCTGAAGGTGACTGAAAAGGAAATGACTGGATGCCGGACTGCAGATGGGTCAGAAGTAAAAGAGCAAAAGTGGAGAGAAACAGGAGGAGAATGAAGGCGGTAAAATGGAGAGTTGCCATCACAAAAAAGGATGACAAGAAGGGTCAACTGGGCGAGACCTCATCTGAACATTAAGCTGTATGTGAGAAAAAGAGAGAGAGAGAGAGGACATAAGTCCTGGTCAGTGGCAATTTGAAAAGAAGGGCTGGATCAACAGTGTCTTGTGACAGTTTGACCTTTTACCACATTTCAGGTTTCAAACAAAGATATAAAATAGAATTTTTGTGTGTGTGTGTGTGTGAAGAATCAACGGCATGTGGGACACAATCATGAGGTGGAGTGAAATTCACACTATGCTGTAAAGCAGTTTTTTTTAAAACTCATAAAAAGTGACAAATTGGTCTCGACGTAAGAGGGGATTTACTAAGACGAATGAAGACATAAAAACAAGTTAATGATATTTTTCAATCTCTGTTTAGTGTTTTGTATTCCAAGCAGTGTCTGCACTGATAAATAAATCAAAAGTAATTCACTCTTATAGTTACAGAGACGCGAGTCGTTCCAGAGCGTAGGACATAATGTATTGTACAGGGTACTTCTGAAAAGCAAAGGCTCCATAACAACTGGCAGTTGAATATATCCTGTCTTATAGTCAATTAGAGACCCGGGCAATGCTATAAAAACTGCTGCGACACGCTGATGTTGTGAAGTTTTCAGTAGCTTTGAAGCTGCGTATGTTAAACGATTACTGTATGTCTAGCTCACTGAAAAGCCATCTAACATTTTTGGCATTTCTCGTCAGACAAGAAGCCACGAGTGGGTTAGACAGCTAACTGCGGTAAGGAAGATGGTGTTTTTTTTTCAATAAGTGTCTTACAATGTTCCAATTGCGGAAGTTTATCAGAAAAACAGTTAAGTAGTGGACAGTATTTTATCAGTCGACTGTACAAGCGACGTCCATTTCCTTGTCTTTTAATAGATAAAGAAGCAGTCATGACAATTTACAAATTAAAAGCTGAATCGTTAATTACCTCCAAATGCAAATCGTTCCTCTCGTGTCTCTGGTGAAATGTGTATGAACAGTAATGAAGTCCTATGATGGACTCAATTGTACGGTTGCGCCGGTCACTTCCGCAATACGTGAAACTTGTACGTATGACGTCATACGGATGTTCGTCATTCGTTAACGTGTACGCACTTCCTTCTAAATGCTAAAATATTTGTTGGAATTTAATCTCTCGGTAAATATTTTGAAATTAACAAAGAGCCAGACAATTATTTGTACATTGTAATTCCTTAGTGAGTTATCGCTAACTGATCTCGAATGAATTTACTGTGCCTTCTATTGTTACTGCAGATACTTACTGATACAATATTACATTATCCATTCATTATGTGTCCAAATATTTTTATTTAATAGTGAATTAAATCATCATCTGAGCTGCTTTTCGGTCACGAGGGTGCTGGAGAGACAGAGAGAGAAGAGAGCGAGTATCATACACAAACGTGGGTTTAAATTCATAAACACACACACACAAAGGGAGGCAACACACATATTCTGGATTAAAATGTATTTAGGTAAGGATAATGTCACAAGATTTTCATTTTCAAAAATCACTTCCAGTATTTTTTATATTCATTTTAAATCTTTGCATATGTCTTGATCTTAGCATATGCTGTACCTGCACATACCTTTCTTGTAGTGCAAAAAACAACAAGAAAAACATGACAGAACATGTACTTCATTAAAAAAATTATGACTGTGACTGACATCCTGTATAACATCTTTTTGAGGTGGCTTTCGGGCCTCTCGTCATTGAGTATTGCCTTGGACTGTTTGTCTGTGTCATGAAAAAAGCCCCAAAGGTTTTAGATTGGTAAGACTTAAGAGACGGTATTGATGATGTGCAATAATGCAGACTTTCTTTGCAACAATAAGAAAATGTGTTGGACTGTAGATCTGTAAAACGAATTGCATGTGCAATAGATACACTTAAGATGAGAGTACAATAAGTGACATCAAATACTGACACTGTGTTCAGTAGTTTCAAGCAAAACAGACTACAATGTGATATAAGACCGTTTTTCTTAAGAATTCTTTGGTGGGGTTAGGGAAATTGTGTAATTTAATAGATGTCATTATATAATCTTCAGTAGTTTAATTTATTTAATCTGTCTGAATACTACAGCTGCACGCGAGCATGCGAACAAACGCAGACATGCTCGTCTCATTCGTTTTTGTCCTAAGCAAGTGACAGAAGATCACAAAACCCACCAAAATCACACACAGATAAACATGCCATTGCGCACACTGTCAATTATGTCTTCCTTGGCTCTGTAAACATCCTGGTCAATTCATTGCATGAAGCTCTGTAGTATTTTTCTCTTGGGTTCCCCATCTATGGTGGCCTTGAAGTGCAAAACACAACACAAAAAGCTAAATACAACAGCATATCTTAAAACACAAAAATAAATAACAAAAAAAAAAGCAAACAAAAAACACGTGAAATAAAAACACAACAGCAAATCGAAAAAAACCCCCAAATCAATAAACAACTAGCTAAACAATACAATAAAACCAAATAACTAAAACAAAACAGCAAAAAGCAAAAACAATTGCAAAAAAAGCAATTAAAAAAACAAAGGTCAGATACACTTGGGCGGGTTAAATCTTGGGAGGGTGGGGAGGCTCGTGCTGCTTTCCCGTTTTGTTATCATTTATTTTTTGTTGTTTGGTTAGTTATTTTTTTCATTCATTGTTGGGTTTAACTATTGATTGCTGTAATTCGCACTTCAAGGCCACCATGAGCATCTAATAAATATCTGTTTCTATAAAAGTATTTATTATACATTGAAATGATATATAGATATTCAAAGCTACTTTTTTTCCTTTTTGAATGCTTTTTCATCCTTTTTTAATATATAAATCTGCATAGGAGCTTGCGTGAAACACCAACCCTTCTATTCATATCATTTTTGCCATCACAGGCCTGTGCCTTATCCTCGGACAAACTTATCTTTCAAGTGGTTTAGTTTTATCATAAATATGTCTTTAATTATTTTTGCTTTGCCCACGCAGCAAGCCTCCAGTTAATAAGCGATTGCACAGCAGTTTCTCTTAGCATCACAACAACCAGCCATACCATTTTAAAGTACGTACAACAAAGATGGAGCGGTCCCAATCCCAAAAGCAAGAGTCAAAGTGCCTTTTAGTGTATAGTGAACTCCCTTTAGATCTTGCAATCTATTTTCCAGTTTATTTTGCTGAAAAAATGTTTTACTTTGTAACACAGCACAACTTGCATCCCTTTTTTGGGTTTACATGGAGACTTTCCAATTGAAATAATTCCGACTGAAGAATTGTGGTCA
Organism: Hippocampus guttulatus; assembly: GCF_054856545.1. NCBI lineage: Eukaryota > Metazoa > Chordata > Actinopteri > Syngnathiformes > Syngnathidae > Hippocampus > Hippocampus guttulatus. The sequence continues at coordinate 8,345,542 of NC_141272.1, read as the reverse complement.
ACTGTTCACATGCGACGTGATCTATTCTGATCCGTCGCTGACATGCCCCATTACATTAATCAGAACAGTCGTTTTAGAGCCATGTGACATGCGGATATCGATCTAAACATCACAATTTTTATCTACTTAGCACAGTAGTTGTGATCGTTGCGACACTTTTACTAAAGCGTTATCTTAATAAAAACAAGTTACAAGTAGTTTAAAACAAATTTTCCTGTTGCAGCCGAGCTCTGGTCGGACGCTACCATTTTCAAGTGCGTAAATGTCACTACGCATTTACGTCAAGACAGAACATGTGCAGACCGGACACAGCCAGGCTATTCCCACTGAACTGTTGACATGACGTTTGTTGGATTGGCAAAACGAAAATACCACCCTTGTGAATCCGAATGAAATTCCACTCCGATTGGGCCTTTTTATTATGAGTGAGGTGTTTATAAGGAGCATTTTCATTCCGTTTAGTCATTCGGTTTCATTTTAATCGGACTACAAGGCTCCATGTAAACCCGGCTAATTTGCGGGCTCCACGATACCCTTCGTCCTCCAGTTCACCAGCTCACTTGAGAAGTGATATGTCATCAGAGAAGTCGCCCTGTGGGTGAAGGCAGCGAGCAAAGCGCCACTGGCACACCATGAGACACAACGGCAGCATGAAGAGAGCACAGATACCCGCCATGATGTAGGCAATGGTCATAAGAGTGGACTCGTCTGTCTGAGGGATGTTGTAGCCACAGTCCTCCAGGTCAATACCGAAGAAAGGGCCTTCCACAGAGGTAATGCGAAACTCGTCATGAACTGAAAATGGTAGAGTGGAGTGGAATGTGATTAGGACAAAAGAAGACAAGCTTACAGACATACAAAGCCCGAAAAAAAGCATTCCCCCCTTTCCCGATTTATTTATTGTATTTTTTAACACATTTCTTATATTTAAATGTGAGTGATCTTAAAACCATTCTTCACATCTCACAAAAGACAAGAAAAATTCATATTAAACCCCGGTTCAAAATGATAATTTTACAGTACTTATTGAGGGTGAAAAATATCCAAACCTATTTGGTCCTATGCAAAAAAAAAAAAAGGTTACTGCCCCCTGAACCTAATAACTCATTGTGCCATCCTTTGCAGCAATAACTGAAATCAATAATTTGTGCCAACTCTGGATGAGTCTTTCACATCACTGTTAAGAAATTATGATCCATGCTTCAAAGACTCACAATGGAGAGCTTATTTTAATAGGAACAGCCTGCTTAAAGTATATCACATACCACCAAATAACATCATAACGCAGCATCTCAATTGGATTCAAATCTACACTTTGATTTGGCAACTCTAAAACCTTCATTTGGGGATTTTTATCCGATTCAGAGGTGTTTCAGGTTGTCTGCCAGTGAAACCGACTCATTCGGGTTTTCAAAAACGAAACCTTTTTCATCCATTAACTCATTCAGTACCAGCCAATTCTAGACCAAGTCTGAAAAGACGTTTAAAAACGTCTTTGGGAGTGAATGAGTTAAAAAGGCATGCTTCTTTCAAGCCCTCAGCTCCCCGTGACTCCATTCTGTCTTACTCACCGTGGCATGTGCTTATAGCAAAACCGATTCGGCTCTTTTCTCGATCAAACACCACATAGAATCCCTCCATGATGACTGCCCCCATAACCGTGCCAGTGCTAGATGGGGACACAGCAAACTTATAGCAGTCTTCCTGAGCAGAAGCTACATCCTCAACTGGCCGCAAGTATTGCTGTACAGAAAAAAAAAGATTAAAAAATATATAGCATGACACTTTTGCCAAGTGGTATATTTAACATGTAGGTTGCAATCATTTGCGGTATATTACAGCTATAGCTGCGTTTAGGTGACGTCACACCAGTGTGTCTGGCCCTAGCCTGAGCTACCATACTTGTTCATTATCGTAGAATTGAACCGTGTTAAAACACAATCTTATTTTAGTTCCCTTCCAATGTGGTAAGCATCACTTGTAAGGGTTGGCTAACTTAGCTAACTTGACCACATATTGGTCGACACTAAAATTTATGCCTGGAAACGAGCATTCCTAATTTCCAAACCGCATTTAGGCCACTCGGAAATATGTTTGGGACCCTGTCCGTGTGGGAAGCAGATACACACACTCAGTTAATATTGGAATTTGGTGTCATGCACAAAAAGAAAAGAAAAAAAAAGTCCTTCTCTTTTCTTAAAATTACTTTCCAGGACTTTTCCAGAAATGTTTCATTCTGCTACAGTACGAGTCAAGTTACCACAAAATACACTCATAAATTCCACCCCCAATCTTTGGAGAAGTGTTATTTTCTATAATTGCACCATATATTTAGGGGACAATGCCAAAGTAAACGTTAGAATTATTGAAAATCAATTCTAAAAAGATTAATTTGCGGAAACCTTAATCACTTGCTTTAACTTCAAGAGATAAAAGCCCAAAACACCGGTGGTGACGCGAGGCAAATATTCTGTGTCTTTACCTGGGGCAGGATGGAGATTCTAAAGGACTGATTACGGTTTTCACTCATCAGATAGAGAGAGATGACTGGGAAGATGTTCCAGGGTGTCGTGTCGGCCTGCCAACACACCAGCTGTTCGCCTAGCCAGAACCCAGATGGAAACTGTTCTGTCTGAAATACAGGGCAGGAAATGAGGACAATCAATCTATAGCTTCATATTTACATGGTTGAGGCAGGAGCAGGAACGGAAGACACCTGCAATACTACCTGAAAGCCCTCACCGGAAATTCGAACCTCGATAATACCCGTATGAAACCTACTGAATTCATTTTATAGGTCAGCTCATCTATCAGTTTTTCCTTTCAATTTGAGACCTATCTGTAGACAAATTTCAATAATTTGGGGACTGACTGAGGAAGCTGCTTCGATGGCCTTGACAGCAGCCTGGAAGACTTTTCTGGGTAGTCGAAGGTTCGTGGTGCCACTGTCCACAATGCTCTTATCGTAGTTGTACTGTAAAGGATAAAGAAATAGCAAATAGCTTTTGAAATCAGCGACCCGCCACTAAAAACATTTTTTTAAAACTTATAGCGATCCGTGCGTCACATCTTACCTCCTTGCAGTCCATGTTGAGGTCCTGTCCATTCACCTCAATTCGCACAATAATGACCTCATAGTACCACTCCCTACGGATGGGAGTATACCAAAGCTCTCCCACATAGAGGGATGTGTCGATACCTCCAATGATCTACAAGGTAAACATACTGCGTTGGCCATGCATCTGACACCGGACGACACTATATCTTGCCGTGTTTGTATCACTGCTGCAGGTGTCTTACCATGCTTCCTCCAACGGTGGCGCTACCCAGAGAGCGGTTTTGGGTAAAGCCGGCACCGCATAGCTGGAGAGAGAAGAGGTTGGGGACAGGCGTCTGGCGAACCAGGGAATCAAAGAAAGGCTCCAGTCGCTCGTCAGGCTGAGGAAAGATGTAGAAAATGACTCCAACCTTTTCATTGTTGGTTTCCATTTTGAACATATTATTCATCGCAAAACATTTCAAGGCAGCAGGGAAAAAAAGTGATAGCCTTTTTCTTTGACTCTTAATGTTTTAAATTAGGGCCAGAGCAGCTACTACGTCAAGATCCCTATGCTGATGGATATTCTCATTCATCCACATGATTTCTTTCTCAAATCAGTGAATTGATCGTAACTGGCCTGCTCTGTTTGTCTTCGAAGATGGTTTGCCTCTCATCCAAGAAGGCGTCATCAGTTCTTGCAAAAAAAGCTTGGTTAGCGCAGACCAGCCCGAGTTGGTGTGGAAACGCAACTATTTATGCTCCAAGTCGGAGGCACCCCACACTACCAGTAGTAGTAATGTTCTTTTGGGATGTAAACAACGGTTGTTAAGACGCCTTGGAGAGAGGCTTCTGTCGGTCAACAAGTACTGGTAGTTGGGTGGAAAATCCCTTTTCAATATTCCAATCAGTTGCAAAAAGGTAGAAAGGTACTTCTGTAGTCATGGGGGACTGTGTTTTTGTTGTTCGTCAGAGGCAGAATCATTGAGTCACTTGTTCAGTTATTGTGTGTGGTGAAAACTTTTGGTATATCCACACACAGTATCAAAACCACTGAATTGTTCTGTTAAAAGAGCTCAGAGCCCTCGTTTCCATGTCCTCCTTGTACATTTTTGCAAGGATCGGAGACACCAAAAAACATACAGCACAACCATGTTTTTGTCTTCAAATGTTCCTGTGAAGTTAAAATATGTGGTATTAAGGCAAAGTTCCAAAAACTGCCATATTTGTTCATGGTTAAGCACAGTTCTGTTTTTGAGGCTGTGGTCAAATGTTAACCATTGCCTGTTTCTATCGCATCCTGTTTTTTGTTTTTTTTGAGCCAGTTTCATAAATATCTCACCAGTGCCTCGACAACTTTTCTACCCCAGCTGTGATCCCCATGGTGCCAGTATACCAACCGACCAGTACCCCACCTGACCTGTAAAGACCCTTTACAGCTGCTCACAGCCAAAGCTATTTTTGTTCTTTAACCAATTTGCTGTTTTCTCCTGCCTTTACCAATCCCTTTGTCAGATAACAGGCGCCAGTGTGTCTACTAATGAGGGTTAAATCTTTCTTTCTGAGATGTGGTCAGGTACCATGCGCTTGACCTCAACTTGACCCCTGATTCTCTGTGCTTCCATTGTGTGCAAGATGTTCTGAACACAAGCATTTCGAGGTCAATCAAGCATGTAACAAAATGAAACTTTAAAACATGACAACATTGTATTTGTCTACTCTAACACCCTTCGTGGCGATTGTCTCAAAAAAATTGGATATTTGACCCAATTTGTTTGACCAAAATTGAGGAAAATCAACGACCAGTGCACATACCCGTGCTATATCAGCATAAGCCAGTCCAAGAATTCCTTCCCAGTTGGATCCATTGATGAAAAAGCGATCAGATTGGGTGATTGCAGCAATGTTGGCACGGAGCGTGGCATTGGGGCCGTGTGGAACAGAGACGAAATCTGAACCCAACTCGCCTTCCCATCGACCCTGGGTATAAGGTACATACACGCTTCTTCCAAGGTCACGGTAAGATGTTGAGCTGTGGACAGCAAAGGACATATAATCATTTATCTTCATCAAGTGCATGCATTGGATCTGTGTGTACTATAATGCATGCAACCAAAATAATACAGTTGAGCAGGGCTGGGCGATTAATCGATTTCAGATTAATTTAAGGGGCTTTTTTTCCACCACAGAATTAAATTTTTTTAAATCAATTTTCTGACAGTATGATAATCGTAAGCAAAACATCAAGGTATCACAACATTAGAATTATAGCTCTTCTGATTCGAGTGCTTCCAGGCCACACATATTTTGCAGAGGTTGCCTGCCTCACCTGTACCACTATGCATGAGAAAAGACCATGAGAGACCTGCAGGGTGTGCGGCGTTACACTCCATGCACTTTCATGGGTCATGCCTCATTTTATTACGTTTAATTGTTGAGCATTTAAGATGCTCATTTATCAAGGATCAAAGGAGGCATTTTTTTCCAAGAGGAAAAAAATGTATTTTTTGCAATATCCATAAAGAAAAAAAAAATTATTTCTGCAGAAGTTGATGCAAGTCAAATGCTCAGGGAAAAAACATGTTTCAGCTGGTTTAGTAAGAAATTGCTAATGCTCATGCCAAACTTGAATATCATTGGAGATTCGATTATAAGGCCCAAGTCCTACAGTCAAGTATAATGAATAAATAAAGCAGGAAAGACATTTTGTATTTCTACTACTGATGATTTGACGATACTCACAGTGAGCGATGGTAGTATCGGCGCAGGAATGGATGAGCAGCTGCCCCAACAGCAAAGTTACTGCTTCCTGTATCCACCAGTATGTTCAGCTGGTGAGTGGAGAAAACAGAACTATTGTTCAAATACGCTCATAAAAAACAAAAGTGGATGGATAATTCAGTGAGATCTAAGGATAAGACTTGTATCAAAATGGTAACGGTGGATTGTCGGTGGATTGCAAACCACCATGACCATTGTTCACCATAATCAATAATCTCCGTGTCTGAGGCCGATTCGATACATATCCAAATACGATGCGATTCAGCATGGGAGAATTCAGATTTGATATCTCAGGAACAACTGGGTCAGTATTCACGAGAGAGGTTTCGTTGAAAAGGGAATTCAACAAGTCGTCATTGAAACTTGCTGATATTTTGAACAATTATTCTGGAATATTTTTGTAGTTGACAAACATATGCTCCACACTTCAGCCCATTCATCAGTAATGTAGTGAAAATGAGTGGAGTGTATATTTACTCAACCAAGTCGACTGCCACCACTAAAATTGCAGTTTAGGGGTCATTGTGCTCCTTGTGAAGAAAAGTTAGCATGAAACCCTGCAGTGTATCTGAACCCATTCATCACCTCCGACAGCACACAGTCTAGTTTGTCCTCTTTCATAATGTCCCGAGCGATGATCGCTGTTGCCCTGAATGTCCTTCCGCTCTGTCTCCCGTTGAACCCTGTACCCCTCTCGAGTTGCCCATTCAAATCCCAGTGCCATCTGGCTCCTCTTCAGTCTCGATGTGAGTATCATATTTTGCAGTTAGGCAAAACGTTACTGAATGAAAGTTACATGGAACCTCAGCATTATATTACGTACATAGTATGCTATAATTAAGCACCTTCTCCATTTTGTTATAATGCAGCCTTGTTCCAAAATGGATTATACAGAAATCACTCGTTTTTCATGGTTAATTGGTACTAGAAACCCCAGCAAAAAGTGCAAAACCGTGAGGTAGGACAAATCTGATTTAATATAAAAATGGATGGGCGGCATAGTGTTCCACTGGTTAGCACGTCCGCCTCACACTGCAGAGGTGGAGGGTTCTATTCCGGCTCCGGCCTTCCTGTGTGGAGTTTGCATGTTCTCCCTATGCCTGCGTGGGTTTTCTCAGGGAACTCCGGTTTTCCCCCACATACCAAAAACAGGCAGGGCAGGTTCATGGAACACCTTAAATTGTCCCTAGGTGTGAATGTGGATGGTTGTTCGTCTATGTGTACCCAGCGATTGGCTGGCAACCAGTTCAGGGTGTACTCCGCCTACAGCCCTGAGACAATTGGGATTGGCTCCAGCACGCCCACAACCCTTGTAAGGTTAAGCGGATTATAAAAAGGATGGATGGATAAGAATTGTGGTTGATTGAAGGATTAAAGTCTAGTTCAGCCACTGGTCAGTGCCTCGCCATCCATGAACCTCACCGAAAATTTGTTTTACACCAGTTACGCCCAAGCCCCGCTTTACCTTTTGCGGAGGAGAGCCTACGGCCATCTCCACGTAGTAGCCCTGCCCGGACTTTCCCCGCAGGTTATCGACCATGTCCACGAAGTTGATGCCGCTGGCTGTCACTCCCCTCCGCCGGCGACCACTCATCCTCCGAGCTTCACCACGTTCAAGAGGCGGAGACGATTCGGTACGGGCTCCTTGGCTGAGTGGCAAGCGAATAGCTAGAGGCAGGCCCGAGGCGTCCGGCGCCGACTGGCTGCCGCCCAGCTGACACAGTAGGGTCAACGCCAGAAATGCTGACAGAAAACAAGGTTGTGCTCTCGACGACTCCATGTTGAAACACAGCATCGCTGCGACTGAAGATGATGGCTGGTTTCCGCTCAATCTGACGTTCAATTTACCGCGACACCAGGCAGTCGAAGTGGCGACTGTGCTAAGATGATGGCTAAACCCATGACACCCATGACAGTTCACCGTGCTTCGCCTCGGTGTACGAGCGGAATATTTAAACGGAGGGATAAATCTTCCTTCTTCACACCATTGAAATTCGTATTAAACGGTGAGCATCATCCTCAGGCAACCACCCCTCGATGTTAAAGAGAGCTGGGGAACCAACCCTCGATGTTACGGAGAGCTCCGGGGAAGCAACAATCGAAGGCCTGTGGCTTTTTCGCTCATCGTGGCGTCGGAAGACCGAACGCAGAGCTACCATGGACGGTGTCCGGCGGGTTGGCGCACTCGCATCCGTGCCCCTTACCGATTCGTTTCTTGCTCACCGCCTCCAGCCACCTCCCAGTCTTCCTCCATCCGCCCTACTGCATCTTCAGGTTCCGGAGCCCCAGCATCATTTACTCGCTGGAAAAGCGGCACTTACTTCCTGTGAGAATTTTCAAAATAAAAGTGATCTGCGATCGGTTCCGTCTTAACGGTGACCCCCAACACCGAAGTAGGAGAGAAAATGTTGCCACGGGTGGCAAAAGTACTCATTGAGATCTGTATTTTTGAGTCTCAAAAGTACAGATTTGGAAAATACAAGCATCACCCCCCCGTCATTTATATGAAATATCAGTTTTGAAAAACAAAACTTCCTTGTACATAAACGTTTCCCTTTTCATCGACTTTCATAGGCCTTGTGGAGATGACAATAAAATACAAATTACATGTTTAAGAAATTTGTTGAGTGTTAGTGAGGGCTATGTTTCCCATAGCTTTATTAATGTGATAAAGCCAGTTACAAAAAATCTCAATTAGCTCTTGAGAACAACTGAAAACATACATCTTTTATGAGTTATTTTCAGATTAGACAACAAATATCTGATTGCGAGAAGATTTTTAGGCTGACACAAGACATCACATTCGCCAAGAAACATTCAGACAATTCTCTTTAATAGGGCCGTGAATGGGGAATACATTGCTTCTCCAAATTTGTTGCCATTGTCGTTTAATACTGCCTGATTCACATTCCTCCATGTGTAGCTGTCCTTATTTTTTTCCGACCCTAAATTCTCAATCAATCAAAATCTTTACCATAATGAAAAAAATAATGAGACCTTTTTTTTTGGTCAAAAAAGTGAAAAAGCATATCGATTTGTGTTTTGAAATGTAGAGAGTACAAGAAAAAAAGTTATCAGAAAAATAAATGCTCAAGTAAACTACAGATTACTGAAACAAAAAATGCACAGTACACAAAGTAGAACTGTAGTATGTATTTATATCTTGCCATTTCCCAGTACTGGTCACAGCAATACGATGATGCAATACAGCTGAATTATAATGCTTGCAGGATATAGACCAAGTTCCAACTGAAAACTCTCTCTACAACACGTTGTTGCTCTGAGATGATCCGATACATTCCCAGTAAGACGGTAAACGGTTGTGGAAGGAAGCTGGAGTTCCAAGAGCAATGTTTACATTGTTGCTTGCTACCATTGGATCTGTAAAGTTGCAAAACTGTCCACTCTGCTCCATCAGATGCGAGGTCGCCTCTGGTGCTGAAAAAGCAGGAAATAATTTGCGTTGTTTTATATTAGGTTTGATAAATTAATTACGCAATGAATGATGAAATTAAATTATTAAAAAACATCAAAATGTAAAACTAGATGTTGCATGTTATAAAATATTACAATGAATAATATAGTACACCCACATACAGTACATAGAAACACAGTATTGCACTCACCCGTTGACTCTTTTAAGTCCCTTTCCCTTACTGCGTTTGTGATACTGCGCGCAGTCACATCCTCTGGTGGATACCACACGCCAAGAGGCTTGGAAATGTTTCCCCTGTTTTCACAAAAAGCATTCATCTGACACCTTCTTCATGAGGCAAAATGTACTCTGAATGAATTCCACACTATCACGAACCAATCCTGTGTGTCTGTTGTTCTGAAGCCTTTAGCAAATGGATTGCTGGCTATCTTCAGCTGAGTGATCTGGCAGCAAGATAGATTAGATGGTTCAGTCACAGAGTGGTAAAAGTAAAGTAACATCGCCTAATCCTGTGAAACGTTTGATTTCAAATATGTCTTGGTTTTCCTACCCTGTGGTTTTGATAGGCAGTGACTGCCATGAAGCGTGTCTCGGGGAAGGAGAAGGAGCAAAAGTTTCTGTCTGCATTTAAATGGCTGTTGGGTGTTGTATCCACATACACTACATGGAAACGTGGCTGGTACCGATGCATAGAATTCAGTATCATCTGGCCGGGAAAAGGAAAAAAAACATCTTGACCAAATACTTATATAATTTTCATGGAAAAAAAAAGATCCCTAAAACACAGCGACAAAAACTAACATGTCCATTGTCATCAAGCAGGTTGTTGGTCAGCTTGAGAGTGTCAAAGGATACAGTCTGCTTCATCCACTGGGCTCCACGAGCTGGTGAGTCTGGGTGGAAGTGCATTCGACTTGGTGCCGAAATGTCAGCTCGACCTGCCACCAACCAGGATGAGCTGTGGAACGCATATCTGAGAAACACGCACACACATACACCCACGCACACACACTTGCGCATTACAACCTAATTCAGAATGCAAGTAAATTTGCTGAAGAGCAGACTAGATTATTATTGATCTCAGTCACCATGGCTAATATCTATGCTTAATTTTGTGATTTCTACCTGTATCTTTTATCATCGACAGGAATAAAATCCATAAGCAGAACATATTCAGCAGCAGGATCCATTCCGAAGATTCGCACCTGGAATGTTGGAAACATCCTCCTGCCATTTTTGAACAGAAATGGCGTCACAAGGGATTTCAAGCAGAAGCAACAAGTATAAATTTGGCGAAATGTTACCTTCCGGCTTTGGTGACGATCATTTCGGTACCTAGCTCATCAAACTGCTGCCAAAGTGCATGCATCTCCAGCTGAACTCTGACCTTATTGACTGGTGGGACCCTAGTGCTTGATAACGATGGACAGTTTTTGCAACCTATCGTAGGTAATTTACAGCTTTGAGACAGCGGCGAACCTGGAAAGAGAAAATGATCATTATCATCACAGAAATATACAATTTGTCAGTTCAGACTTACCACTCCTTGTCTGAGAAGTCATTCTAATGAAGTTTAGGGTCTGTATTATATACTGTATAATTGTTTTCAGTTCGTGTGTGTGTGTGTGTTCCTCTTGTTGGCGCTCCCTTTTTTGCCTCAAGACCAACAGGGCGCAAAAGAAGTCTTTCCTAAGCAGTGCACCGTTGTGTGAAAAATGGTAATCGCCCTCCAAATCCAGGGCCACAAATGCACATCCCAACATTTGTGAGAGAGTGGTGGCAGCATCAGGAGTGCAAGCAGGTTTTATGCATCTCGTGACTCTCACTGGGGACCACAAGGCCTTCCTCATCCATTATAATACACATAATGCCACTGACATGCCCCAGTCACAGCTGCACACATGTCTGTGGCCCCAAGAGCTGTCATTCTGAGACGGTAGAAATTAAACACACATCTTGGCAACAAATTACACAAACATGCACCTTGAAGCCGTGCTTACGTTAATGCCTATTTGATTTAGCCCAAAGCCTAACTGCTGGGTTGTAACGCATTATTAACTTTCATCTGAACAGATAGTTACTTTGTGTAGATGAAGACGGAAACAAATGGGTTCAATATTCATTGATCATTTTTTAAAAGTTGAATTTCATTACCACACTGATGATACAGTCATTAATTTTTAAAATGGAAAAATATAACTACAGAAATCTGGGTTTGGTTTACTATAATTTTGTCTCTGTTATTTGTGTGTGTGTGTGTGTGTGTGTGTGTGTGCGTGCGTGCGCCAATTTGGTAGTGTTGAAGGTTTTCAGCCTGGGGTGTGCTTCCCCTAATAAAGAACATACTTAAGTTTGTCAATAGACCAGGTGACGCTCATTAATCACAGCTCACAGCTTTGTGATAAACGATGACCTCTCAATAGGCTGTCTGCATGACCTGCATTTCCAAAACTATTATTCTGGTCAAAAGAAGGGATGGGGCAATACCATACACTCTATAAGGTGGAATATGACTTTCTGAACTGCAGTTTTTGGTCTTTGAATTGACACTGTGTGTGTGTGCGTGCTTGTTGCGATGACACTCGCTTACAGTGGCTTCAAATTGGAGCTCAGGGACACCGGAAAATATAAAACCACGATTTGACGGAGTAAAATTGGAAGAGGCATCGGCTTCATTCAAATCTCCCATGTGTATTAATTTCGGTTTCGCAGTTGAATATCACGACAAGGGAGTGAAAGCTTTTGAAAGGCCTTGTACTTTAGAGAAACACAAGCAATATAAGCGAGCTTCTTCTGTGTTTGGATCCGTTATAATCCTTGGTAGACCCACCATATAGTACGGTGCAATTTACTTTGATCGATTTGCAGCCCTTTTCTTTGGGTGAAGATGTGCAGTTTGACAAGTTATATCGTGATCTTTCTACTTCTACTTGGCCCTCCCTACTGTGGGACTCTTTGGCACAGTTGCTCGTTGAATCCAGTTAAGACCGTAGAGTCACACATTGTTACGTGGGTTAGACCAGCGGTCGGTGATCATTTACACTCAAAGGGCTATTTCGACCTGGTTTCCACGGAAAAGACAACACTGGGACCCGCAAAAACTTTTTGAGATCTGAATATATATTTATATTACACTTGTGAAATCGTGTGTTGATGAAATCCAGGCATCCATACTAAATGAACACATATTTTGAATTTTTTTTTTTAAATCGCAGAGTTGAAGGTATCTTTCAAATTGATTAAAAAGCTGAACTTGGGCAAAGGTCCAGAGCTGGACTTCTAGCAAACAAAAATGACATGAGCCGTCATCCTTTCCACTTTAAGAGCATGTAGCGGAGCCTTGAACTGAATGTTAAAATACAATGGAAATGCATTTCTCTTATTTTCTGCACAATTCCAGTCTGGTTTTTCAAGTTCGCAAATAGGTGTTCTGAAATCTTAATTAATGACTCTTTCACCTATTCTAAGTGTAAACTTCCTCCTACCCCCTTTTTCATGCATGTGATAGTCTGCTTTGCCTTTGCCATACTTTTAATTTCTGTTTATCTTCTTCCTTGTTTATCCTTATACATAAATGTATATTGTTATTTCCATTTAAATGTGAATACTACCTTATTCGAATGGTTGAAGCAAAGACAATCAATCAATCAGTCAGTCAATCCAAAAAAAGGTTTCATAAACAGGAAGATGTTTATTCAGCTGTCTTTTGCCCAAGCAGTTTTCATGAGACACCCGTCATCACAGATCCACTCGTGATAACCCAGTTAGAAATGAATACACAGACAGAATACACAGAAAAAAAAGGTCAGTAACTGGCCTTGGTTTGTGACAACGAAAGCACGCATGTGCTAAGTGTGTATGTATTCATGACTCTTGTGCCTTTGCGTTGAAGGTTTCAAAGATGGTCTGGAAGATAGTTTGGAGTTTCGCCTTGACATCTTCAACAAGAGGGTTTATCTTCTCTTTCATGGCAGCGAGATCTTCTGCTGTGACGGATTTTGCTTGTTTGTAGGCAATTTTCATCTGGTCTTTATAATCCTCCACATAAGGTGCTGCAAGTTCTTTCAGATCCTCCAGGCGATGAGTAACCTTTTCACGCACAGCTTCAATGATGGGCGTGAGAGCACTCTTGGTCTCCTCAACGTTGATTGCAATCTTTTTCTGCAGATCTTCCATGACGGGCTCCAGCTTGGCTTTCAGACTCGCCATTTCAGCCTCATGCTTGGCCTGGTACTCTGTGACCACAGGCTCCAGAAGTGCACGGTACTCTTCAATGTGCTTGTTAACAACGTCGTGCAGCTTTTCATTAAGTGGCTTGAGTTGCACCTTCAAGGTATCGATATCAGCGTTGACCTTAGTTTGGAAATCTTGAGTCAGTTCAGAGATCGTAGTAACCACGCCGTCGGTGATGGGAGAAACGGAACCTTGCACAACTTTCATCTGAGTGTGTATCTCCTCTATACGCGAACTAATAAGGTCTCTGGGTAAGAACAGGGAAAAGGAGAAAAACATCACTTTTTAACAAGGCATGAAATGCCTCCACTACCCCCCCCCCCCGAAATGTGAAAGTTATAAAACTGAATCAGCATGAGAACACATTAGCATAGTTTCGTTGCGAGATGAAACAGAGGGTAGGACTGGCTAGAAAAATGTTCATGAAATTGCCGTACTTGAATTCTTTGTACTCTGTATCATCAAGTTGACCCAGGGCTCTTTGGGCACTTTCTTTCACTTCGGTCAAATAGACGTCCAGAGCATTCCGGGCATGGGCTAAGGCGCTGGGTGGGTCAGGCTGCAGCGAAGCAGCCTGAGACCCTGTGCAGGAAAACATATGTGCAGGGATGAGTTTCACAAAGAAAACCAGCACATTCAGTCAGATGGTATCTACCGATCAGAGTTGCATGTACTCACCAACCGCCAGCAGCAAGGTGACAGCGAGAGCAACAAACTTCATGATGGAGGTCTGAAGTGAAAAGGCAAGGGTGGTTGGTTTTATTGTTGTTTGAACACCAGCAAAGACACTCAAATGCTTGAATCCAGTATGCATAATCATTATCAACTTGTGGTCTTGTCTAAGCAAAGAATCAGGGCTCGACCAATGCCCATAAAATTAAATGAACTTGTGATGTGGGCTGATGAGGAGCGGATTGATTTGGACTGCTTGCTAATGTCAATCCGGGCCTTTCCGACACAATCATGTCATTAGTCTGTAAATCTCCGCATCATCTTGACTAGAAGGTTTGTACACTGAAAAAAGAGGAGCTCCAGAAGAAAAAATTAAAAAAAACATGAGCCATAATTTTGCAGCGAGCAGAAAACCCGCGTAGTCTGTCATATAAACCAAGATGTTCTTTTATCCAACGTCCTTGTTCTACATCCCCAAATCCCAATTGCAGCTAGAGCTTGCCTTACCTGGTGGAGTTCTTGACGAGACTGACAACTTGAGAAGGGGCCGACCTTATATAGTGCTCAGATATGGGATGAGATGTTGCATGGAGGAGGGGGGGGGGGAGCAGTGTGTCTCCGTGGAAGTGGACCTCACCCCCAGCCAATTCCCTCAGCAGGGGACCAAATGGAGAGTTCAATGGTCACCTGCTGCGAGATCACTCCGCATGCACACACTCTTCCAGAAGTGAAAGACTTGAATCTCTCGATTCTTCTGCAACTATCGGGCATGTGCCACTTGAATTTCGCTAAATGACTCTTCATTTAACAAACTAATGAGAGGTGTACCGTCAAGCAAATGACTTTATGATGTAAATGTAAAAATCTGTAACACAAAACAAGGTTGAACGTCAGTGTTTTGGGAAGGGGCGTTAGAATACGGGACAAGCAAATACTGGAAAACAAGGTAAAAGTTCAGACGACTCGAGTCAACGGTATTTGTATTAGTTGGATTAGGCATTTTGTTTGCAGCAGATGAGCCATTCACCTTGGTGCAAACACAGGCAGGACGTATATGTAAGATTCCTTTTAATCATCACAAACACACAAGGACAGGAGACCTCGCAAGAATCAAATGTATATTGTACCACAAACAGTCAATGTTATGCCCATTTTGGAACTGAAGACTGCACTCCTTTGATCTTTCAGACAGTACAAGTTTGATTAATAGGTCAAAGAGTGTTGTGTGCCATGCTGTTGTTTGTTGTCCTATCGCTCAGTGGACTTTGTTACAGTGGCTTCATGCAATTCACTTTAAGGAAGCGGGATGATCGTCGAAATGTCTCCAATTGTGCGGCTATTCAAATGTCTTTAGCCACAAGTAATTGAAATCATAGTTTCTGTAAATTATTCAAAGTAATTGAGATGGAATGAAATCAAATTATTTACATAACGTGGCAGTGTCTTGGAAAACATCAATGTGACATCATGTTTCTTGAGGTCAGCTATGCAAAAGTCTCATGTGCTCCACTTTTGTTTTTGTTTTAATGAGTCCTCGTTCATTAATATGTCAACGTATCAAAGGAAAGCTTGAACTTTGTCACTGTCATCAATTGGCTATGTGCCCATTTTGAAATGATTAATGAAACTAACACCAACACATAATTTAGCCTGACTTTATATTGTTATGACCCGACCGACGGGACCATTCAGACTGAGGGGTGACAACATCAAATGCTTCACCCATCTGTTTGACACCAATTAAAGCCAGAGTGTCAGCAATGGGATGGATATGTATATGTTTTGTGCTCCCCACAATATAAAGAGACTACATTGTAAGCTAACGATAGAACATTGACCGGTGCAAAGCTCCAGAGTGATTGTACAGCATTGTACAGACAAGTGTGATAAGCACGATCTACATATCAGCGCCCGGGTTCAGAGCTGCTGATCAAGACTAAAATGGGGCCTCTCAGAGGAATGACTTTTATCTGGAACAGCAACCTTTGAGATGGCACGCAGTGCATTTCATTGATTTGGCATTCACACTTATCTGTCCATCGAGATAACTGCCATAATTGTTATCAAGAGGACCTCAGTGCTCCAACCTGCTCGTTTCATAATGCTGTACGGCATTGACAAATGTGGAGCAAAGTTTTCACTATATGCAGCAAGTTTTTTAAAATGGACAAAAGAGAGCGGCAACAATGATCATCTGCAGCAATACAGTATTGGGTTTCGCTCCTAATTTATCTTTTTAGTGACACACATTTCACCAACTTGTTATTTTGGTGACCACCAAGTGGCCAGACAGGTGTGAAGCGATTTCCTGGAGCTGATAAATATTTAATCAGCAAATCCACCACTTGATCGGGCTCTGGCTGAGGGTCAGAGTTCACTTCATTGTTCCAGCTGATATCATAATGGAGCACAGTTCTCAAACCGCCAGGGGAGGTTATTTCAGCTGTAAGCAACACTGAGGAGCTTTGCGCTCCCCCCGCCCTCGACTCAACATTTCAGAAAAATCTGCTCAACTCTTGTGATGATGTTTTTGTAACGTCACATCTGCTGAGGTCGCTTCTGCTTTAATACTCAGCCCAAAGCTGTAGTTGAAGTGTTACTGTAGGTTGTTTGACTCAATTTGATTGAGCAAAGCCGGGTCATGCACAACGAACTCAAACAACCAGAATTATTCTAAAATGGATGACATTTCATCAGATTATTGTTTGTGACGACACACTTTTGCACAGAAGTAAGTAAATACTTTTGTACACCAACCAGCCACAGTAGAATGATCACTATAACAGTCTAAGTGTCAGGTTCAGAACCGAAGCGAATAATGTTTTTTTTGGATCCCAGAAATGCAGTCTCTGACAAAATGCAATAACAAAAAATATTTATTTTCAGAAAAGTGCACCAAGAAAGTCCTAACAGAAATCGCTGGTCACAAGGAGCCAGGAATAACAGTGCAACAACAAAAAGCGCTTGCAAAAGGCAAAGTCACAGTCAAACCGAGAATATAAACAAAATGACAAGAGTCCAAATACAAAAATCTTTAATCTTGCTCTTATTTCGTTTATATCATATATACCACAGGTGGCAAAGTCAAGGCCCAGGGGCCAGATTTTTATGTGGCCCGCAAATGCAAATCATATGTGTCAACTTCCATGATCCTTGCTGAAATATGTACCGACATTTCAAATTGCCATACGTAATAAATAACGGTGACATTTTGCAATAATCCTGATACCCTGTTTACCCTCAAGAAATATTTCTAAAGACTGATTTCAAAACTAGTGAGCCATCATTTTTTTTGTGTACAAGTAATAATGCGATGTGATGATTAAGCACAGGGAAGACGCAACTCCAAAGTGGCCCGTGACAAAAATGAGTTTGTTTGATAGTATATATATATTATAGACTATTATATAGTCTATAATATATACTATCAATACTTACAAACGAGGAACTAGAGAGCAAAAATGACTCAGACGAGATCGAGAGGTCGAGGAAACAACACTTTCGCATAAGCAGTGGTGAATCATTTCAGACTCCAGTATCCCAAGAACTAGAGGTTATTTACCCGATTACTCAAGAAGTCAAACCACCCACCACATAAAACAAACAGGACATGACTCATGTCAGTGAGCTCAAACAAAAATCTGCCCTCACACCATTCGAGGGGCAGCATGGCTCAATGGTAGAGTGGTCGTCTCCCAACCCATAGGTTGTGGGTTAGATCCTCGGCCCATGTGACCATATCGAAGTGTCCTTGAGCAAGATACCGAACCCCCAGTTGCTCCTGATGCAGCGTCTTCTGTAGGGGAATGAGGAGTCAGCCACTACGTTTACTTTTTTTCTTGAAACTGGCTGATCTCGTTGCTAAACGTTTCGCTTCACTGCTGTTTTAAAAAAAAGACCTGACTCGGGAGTAATTCAGTTAACAGAGGGAACACAACTACAATGTGTTGCGTTGTAAACAAAGGTACCCATATAACCTCCAAAGTGGCGCAGACGTCCCTTATAACGCAACGCGGCGTAACTACACGTTCCAAAACCCTACCAAGGGTGTCGTCATGCTTGAAAGTGACAGATTTTATTTTTTTGGTACGCACCAAAAATCTATTCTTCCCCTTGAATGCAGCGCAACCAAACAGCTAACTTGTGTAGCGCTCATTTTAAAATGAAATCAACAAGTTTCGCAAATGTAGTCTAAATTCCCGCTAAAAGCAAAACATCCAGTAAAACAGCGGTTTGGTGGACGTCTTTTACGATGGCTCGCTGCCGTTTTGTCAACATTTGCCCCAAAGGTTTGAATGAAACAAACATTTGCCATGAAGCCATCCCTCACCCGTGACGTTTGACGACATGCGTGACGAGTGTGCTTTTGTCATCAGTTTTTGTTCTCCAAAACTACAGGGGGGATAAACCTGTGCTTCTAAATTCTGGTGTTCATGTCTGCTTAGAAGTAAATAACCACCTTGTCCCCCGTCTCACACTATTTATTTATTCATTTGTTTATTCAGTTATTTGTTTCTTTTTGCCATAATATAGGCATTTATTAGCCATCAGCAGTAGCTATGAGTGGCTCGGAGACTCAAGAATCAGATCGCTCTGAAGAAGGTAGGCTATGCACTGTGTAAACATTCTACATGCCCAATTATTCAAATCCCAAACTACACGCGAGACTAGCATATTTAAAGATCTACGCCCGTTTTTGGCTAAATAACGTCCGTTTTTGGCTGGTTTTTGGCCCGTTTTCGCTTGAAGCCATTGTGAATCCAATACCATCACGTAGATTAAGATGAATTATTGTTATTTTCCATTAGATATCAGACTGTACGCACGGGACATAGGCATTGATCCCGAGACTGAGCCAGAGCTTTTGTGTCTTGCCAGGGAAGCTATATTTGCCCGTCTTCCCCCAGGATGGGCTGAGAGGTAAGTCACTGGAGGTGATATAGCCACAGGGCTCCATTTTTACTTCTCTACAGTTTGACATATATTCTCAGTTATGTACAGTACCTTTGGCAGAATTGCACATTACATACTGCATGAAATAAACCTGATTATTCAAACAAAAGTCACTGGCAATGTAGCAGTTGACTTGCCCGACTCAGTGGCAGTGTGACTTTCAGTGTTAATGGTTGTTTATATGTGCGCTTTCCCCTGTGACTGACTGGCGACCAGTCCAGGCTGCAGTCTGACCTTTGTCAGGAGGGATAGGCCCCCGTGGCCTGTATGTAACCCAGAAGATGATAAGGCTCAGGGGTCAGCAACTTGAATAGGGTCCCTTCAAAATAGTTGTGCGGATACTGTATTTTAACACAGCGCAAAATTAACCAATGTGAAACACAATGACTCTTGACACTTTTGTCATTTATCTTATGTATAAATACCACAGATCAACAAAGGGCAGAAAAACACAGATATGAAGAGTCTGCTGCCACGATTCCCAAAACAGTAAACACATATAAGAATCCAACTCAAACAATAACTTTCAATAATCCATACATTATTAGACATGTTAATAGATGGTCATTTGAACAAGCACTTCATGGGAATGGACATTTACAAACCACATTCATTTCTTTTAAACCAGGGGTGTCCAAAGTCGGTCCTCAAGGGCCGCTGTCCTGCCTGTTTTCCAGCTTTCCCAGGAGCAACGCCATCCATCCATCCATCCATCTTCTACCGCTTATCCGGGGCCGGGTCGCGGGGGCAACAGCTTTAGCAGGGAAGCCCAGACTTCCCTCTCCCTAGCTACTTCTTCCAGCTCTCCCCGGGGGATCCCGAGGCGTTCCCAGGCCAGCTGGGTGACATAGTCACTCCAGCGTGTCCTGGGTCTTCCTCGGGGTCTCCTCCCAGTGGGACATGCCCGGAACACCTCACCAGGGAGGCGTTCAGGAGGCATCCGAATCAGATGCCCAAGCCACCTCATCTGGCTCCTCTCGATGTGGAGGAGAAGCGGCTCGACTCTGAGCCCCTCCCGGATGACCGAGCTTCTCACCTTATCTCTAAGGGAGAGCCCGGACACCCTGCGGAGAAAACTCATTTCGGCCGCTTGTATCCGGGATCTCGTTCTTTCGGTCACGACCCATAGCTCGTGACCATAGATGAGGGTTGGAACGTAGATCGACCGGTAAATTGAGAGCTTCGCCCTTCGGCTCAGCTCCTTCTTCACCACGACAGACCGATACAACGTCCGCATCACAGCAGACGCTGCACCGATCCGCCTGTCGATCTCTCGCTCCCTCCTGCCCTCACTCGTGAACAAGACCCCAAGATACTTAAACTCCTCCACTTGGGGCAAGATCTCTCCCCCGACCCGGAGGGGGCACTCCACCCTTTTCCGACTGAGGACCATGGTTTCAGATTTGGAGGTGCTGATTTTCATCCCAACCGCTTCACACTCGGCTGCGAAACGCTCCAGTGAGAGTTGGAGAGCCCCGTTTGAAGGAGCCAACAGCACCACTTCATCTGCGAAAAGCAACGCACCCGATTCAAATCATCTGGATTGTTCTAATGCTGCTTCAGAGCTGTCTGATGATCTGATCATTTGAATCAGGTGTGTTGCAGAAGGGAGAGATGGAAAACAGGCAGGACGGTGGCCCTCCAGGCCTGGAGCTGGACATGCCTGTTTTAAACGTTCTATTGGGAGCTGTTATCATCTGATTTTCTGGCCAGAGCCTGGCACCAAACATGTGTACTGTGGCCATCAATTGTTTGTTTTAAGAGCTATGGTATGTATGCCAGATAAAACTGCTGATAGACCACAACAAAAATAGTGCAGCAGGTTCATGTAAATGTAAGTAGTATATATTCAAATGCAAAGCTCATACTACTCTTTCAACTATACACTTGAATGCAGCAACATAGGCTGGTTTGTGAGAATAGAAACCGAAACTACCCCTGAGGATTTCGTGAACACAGTTTGTTCATTTTTGCAATTTTCCATCTGCATTTGCAAAGAATCTGCTTCTGATTGGCTCCAAACCAAAATACCAGAGTTGAGTAGATGACATTAGCATCTAAATTTAACAGTATTAAAACACCCGTTATTTGAGCTGGTGGCGGGCAGCATCTTTGGGGACAGGAGAACACGACCTAACTGACTCGGGCTTGGCTGTTTAAAAGCCTTTTCGATATGCCAATATCTATAAAGCCAGGGCGCCGTTGCCCTTCCTCTTTTGTTCCCTGCTATGCTGCATTAATACAGCACAAGATTCGACCTGTTTGTCATACTGCAGTAGTGTTTTAGCGCCGTCTTGTGGCATCTTGGTGCCAAGGAACTACTGTATGTTGAAGTGAGTTGTGGAAATGTGTTTTGTGCTTTGTTGCCATTGGGCTTTTTTTACCTGGATTATTTGGAATTTGATTTATTTCTTTTATTCAGAATACCAATTGAGGCCTTTTCAAACTGTATCCTGCTTTTGACTATGAGTGACTTTATCCCTCCAGCAAAGACGAGAGTGGGAACCCGGTCTTTCACAACCACTATTTGCAGACGACGACTAACGAGCACCCCTGCAAAGTGCAGTACCGCAAAATGGTGATCCAGGAACGTGAGCGTATCCAGCGCTCCGTTGCTGTTGGAAGCTCACTAAGTCAACTGGACAAGAAGGAGAATGAGGATGCTAATAATACACACACAGTGAGTGGCTTAAGATACTTGAAAATTAATCTGTTGTAAAGTTAAACAAAGTATTGTAAAACAGTCATTCAAAGTCATTCAGTTTGTTATATTGGTAAGCCCCCCCCCCCCCCCCCCCCAAATATTTTCATCATTATATATTTTTTTTAAGCGGCCCGGTAGTCCAGTGGTTAGCACGTCGACTTCACAGTGCAGAGGTACCGGGTTCGATTCCAGCTCCGGCCTCCCTGTGTGGAGTTTGCATGTTCCCCCCGGGCCTGCGTGGGTTTTCTCCGGGTACTCCGGTTTCCTCCCACATTCCAAAAACATGCATGGCAGGCTGATTGAACTCTCTAAAAATTGTCCCTACGTGTGAATGTGAGCGTGGATGGTTGTTTGTCTCTGTGTGCCCTGCGATTGGCTGGCAACCGATTCAGGGTGTCCCCCGCCTACTGCCCGAAGACAGCTGGGATAGGCTCCAGCACCCCCCGCGACCCTAGTGAGGATTAAGCGGTTCGGAAAATGGATGGATGGATGGATATATTTTTTAATGAATCAGCTGTTTGTTCAATTGTTTTTTTTCTGCCAAACATCGGAATCAACATCGGCATACAAAAAAAAAAAAAAAATCAATTGCATTCAGATCATACTGTAATTCCAATCAACTGATTGATTCCTGCTCTCTTAAATTCCTCCTATGACTTTCCTAGTAATGGAATATTTGTGGTCCTTGCTTTTTCAGGGACTTTTTTGCAGTGGGTTCTTGAGTGTAATAGGCAGCAAGTGCGAGGAAACATCATCTCGGACACTGCCCAGCTTTGATGACGAAGATGATGGGATCTCAGAAAATCAGGTACACCAAGACGAGCATACACCCGTCGCATCTAAGTAGAGGTGGGCATGTCAGTAAATTTTGCCGGTCTGTCACTAGTCCTTCGACAGCAGTCGGGCCACCCGTCCGCCATAGTCACTACGTCATTATTTCAAGCCGACCAAACCTGTCATCGTCCTCTCATCCTTTTATCATTGCTATTGTAACCACATTTCCATCATTGCTATATTATTTATCACCACTATTGTAGAAACGTCAGCTCATTATCTTCCTCATCTTCGGCAATGGTTAGTGACAATTCCAGTGAGGGATGAAAACCAATTCCCGTTGGTGCAGAGTTCGTCCATTTTCTTAAGGTTGCCATCATTCGACCGTTCGTCAGTGAGGGCTCGAGAGAAATTTCCACCGCTACTCAGAGAATGAGTGCATCTGCATCAAAAATTTTACATGGAGTAAAAATGATGACTTACATGAAGTTAAATTTGCTCTACGTTATTTACTGTTCGCTTCCCAATGTTATTTTAATGCTAACCATCAATGTTACTACAAATCAACATTCCATCTAATTATGTCACGCATAGAAATAAATAGGAATATGAGAGTAGCTACCTGATATCTTTGTGGTTTCGTTTTATATCTTAGTGGTTTTGTTCTGTACAATATTTACTGTGTAAAGTTAAATTGTTTTAGCTGTCTGCATGTGTCAGTTAAAATGCATGTATACATTTGTGACCACATGTTCATCATAGGACTCTGGAGGCACTGTTAGTGGCGATCAAGCAGAGATGTCAAAGTCAGGAATGCTTGATAAGACCCGTTCTTGGGACCAGAGTACTGAATCACCACTGCAACAGGTACAATACATTGTCATATAAAATGGTTGCTTTGGCTCAATAAAAGTTGGGGAAAGACTGTCTTTGATCAGCCCCATAAATTCAACAGGAATGTGTCATAGAATTGAATCTTCATCAGCCTCACTTCGCACCCAGTTTGTGCTCAACCTGTCTAATTCCAAATATTTGGACTTTCTCCATATTCACATCTTATTCCCCACTCATTGCATACATTGTCTTCATCTTATCATTGAGTTGAATTGAAGTACTGTACTTGTTATCGGTATCATTATTTTTTTCTCATCTTTAAGCTGACTGGTGAATTTCCGATGTCCGACATCTCTATTTCCTGTGACAGTCGGCTGGCGACGGACGAAAAAGATGGCGAGAATGAGGCGACTGATGCTGCTAAGGGGTTTGTTTTGTCTTTTCATCTTGTTGGGGATGTCATGAATGCCATAAACAGACAATAAAAATCATTTGTCATAAATCCCAAAATTTCCCAACTATTTTACAGTGATAGTTGTAACATCAACAGACTTACTTGGATTCACCTTCATCTCAGTGTAACTTGTGTGTGTGTGTCACGTTTGTGGAACAAATTGTTGCCAGGAAGAGTGCTGGAGCCTATCCCAGCCGTCTCCGAGCAGTAGGCGGGGTACACCCTGAACTGGTTGCCATCCAATCGCAGGGCACACATAAACAAGCAACCATCCACGCTTACAATCACCTCTAGGGAGAATTTACAGTGTTCCATTAACCTGCCACGCATGTTTTTGGAATGTGGGAGAAAACGGGAGTACCCGGAGAAAATCCATGCAGGCATGGGGAGAACATGCAAATTCCACACAGGAAGACCAGAGCCACAATCGAACCCTGCACCTCTGCTCTGTGAGACCGATGTGCTAACTAGTCAACTACGGTGCCGCCACTTTTTATACGTTAAAAATGCAAAACAAAGTGTACAGATAAAAACGTAACCAATGGAAAGAAACAGCAACAAAGAAACAAAGATACCCATTCTTCCCATCTTTACATATAAACACACAGACACAGCACAGAATATGACGTGATCGTCTCGGGACATGGCAAGGATCCAGGTGAGGAATCTGGGAGCAATCCATACCTAGAGGTGTGACAAGTCCTCAACCACATAGGAGGTACCGCCACAGACCACCCTGACCCAGGTAGACAGGGGTCGATTCACGATTCGCGGAGCCCCCAAATTCCCCGGCTCCGGGGAGTCCACAGGACGGCATTACCGCGGACGGAGCAAACGCACCTCTCTGAATGGCGGCTCCCATTTGAAATGATTCGACCGAATCACTATGCTAGTAACACTGTACTTTTGTAGCGTTCATAGACATGTTGAAAGTCTAAATCAAGTCAAGCAGTGCACGCTTTCAACGATGGAAGCTGCCGATAAAAGTCATTTTTTACAGAAAAAAAAGTTATGATGAATAAACTCAGATAAATCAATTAATCGCTTAGTTCTAGGCTGATGGGAGCGAGCAGGAGCGGATTAAGGTCATAGGGAAATTGCTTAAACGGCTTCACTTCTAACAAGTATGGGAATTCAGGTTAAAAGAAGTCACTCATTTGGAACAGTTCCAAATAGAGTTGTGCAATATATAATACATCGATTATCATAGCTGCCATAGAAAAGCTATCACACGATATCACGTGCTTACAAATACAGGTGTTTTTCAATAAGACATTGAGATGCTGGCACCAGATGTAGTGCAAAGATCATTTAGAATAGATGATAATCCAGCTCCATAATTTTTCCCTGGTTGACAGCACACATGGTCCGACCTATCTGTACTTGCAAACAAAATCCTTCCACACGACTATCCTTTGTCTCTTATCGGCATCTGTTTTACATGTCACCCAAAATGTTCAAGCCAAGACATCACAGTCAGGCTGTCTGAATAAGATGAACAACCTTGTGTTCCTAAAACTCAAACTTTGATACAAGTCATTTGTTAGCACTTTAATTGGAAAAACGGTTGGCATATTTGAATATTACGCAAAGTACTCATTTCTGCATTCCTAGAAACTTACAACAAAAAAAATTGTCCATTTCGCAAACTGACTGCTGGATCACATTATGTCCAGACTACCAAATTGGATACCTGCCCTTTTTGAGTTTTTATCAATTTTGTATTCTTGTTTGCTAAAACAGCTTCAATTGATTTGCACCTCTCATTCAACACTCCTGCAGCCCAGATGAATCAGGGCATGACTCCTCTGGTGAAGACAACAGTGCATCATTGGACCATGAACGCAATAAGTTCACTGACCCAAGAGCAAAAGAGGACCAAGAGAAAGAAGAACTTCTCAAAACAGTGAGTATCAAAAAGTAGTGAGTTTCAATCACTGTCAAGATTTCCAGTCTAAAATGGAATCAAATCAAATCCACTCCAAAGCATAAGGTGATACAGTGATTATTGTTGCTTTGCCAGGGTTTGTTTTGCAGTGGATTCTTGAGTGTTTTGAGCAGTATGCTGGATGAAAGTTCTTCAACACCTTCAAGCCGTGATGATGAAGACAATGCCATCTTTGAAAAGGAGGTAACAATGTCAAAGTTGCTCATTTCGTGATGTTGGGCTAAGTATTTTCGTAAAAGTGCATTTCTTCTTCACCGTAGGATTCAAGAAGCACTGATGTAGATCTACTGGAGCAACCACAAATGCAGGACATATCTGCAGACCACAGTACCGACTCGGAGCAACAGGTACTGCATGTTTGGCAGGTTTGGTTACGGCAGCAGACGTCAAACTTAACATATTTGACGCCCTTTTTTTTTTTTTTTTTTTCAGCTAGGGATAGATGTCAAAGAAGAAGATGAAGAGACTGAGGGAGGAAAAAGGTGTGTAGCTCTTTCGATGCTCTTTCCTGAAATATGCTCATATTTATACTTAAGCGTTCGTACAGAAGGACTGATTCCACAGAATATCTATATTGAGAAATTTTAAGTAACTTCGTTTTACCAATACTGGCACAAGCGATCTTGCGCGTACTGCAGGGGCTTGTCTGGGATGCCAGAATCTGTGAAGGATCCACCTTAAGTCTCAAATGACGCGAACCGTATGGGTAGCTTGTGTTTTCCATACTTAGAGAATACGTATGGTTTACGTAACATGTCACAGCCCATCAGATTCTAAAAAGCCAGTCTTGTGTGGGAAGTGGAGGCAGAAGAGTTTCATGGTTTTCACCGCACAGCGCCGGATTTAAGAAAAGGGGGAAGGGTGGTAACATGGAAAACTTTTCAAGGGTTGTTGCAGCCAATTCCACCTTGTGGTATATCTTTTATACATTTACCAGCCTGAACACAATGCAATTTTAATTTAATTTATCAAGCAAATATCGCACAATATTAGCTTGTTTCCTGAAACCACCTGCGTTAAATCGCCTTCGTCTTCCCTCTTTTCTCTGCAGCCTGGATGAGTCTGAGTCTAGCTCTGCTGAAAAAGGCCGCCTTAGCCTCGAAACACGCGGCCGTGACGACATTCAGATGCCTTCATTGAGTTCTTCAGGAGCTGAAAAAGACAAACAAGTACAGGAGGCTCACAAAACACGTGGGGTGAGTGGCTGTTAAATCGAATATCTAACATTGTATGATCTATGTAGCGACATATGCATGCGAGCGCACACACAAATACTATATATTGCAATGATCAGGATCTTTATCAGGCTCCTGCAGAGCTTGCTGATGAGCTGATCATTTGAATCAGGTGTGCTGCAACAGGGAGAAGCGGAAAACATGCAGGAAGGCGGCCCTCGAGGACCGGCTTTTGACACTTAAGAGCTCAAGTGACAAGGAAACATTTGACTAGGAAAAATTTAAAACACACGCGACCCTTTATCGTTTAAGTGATTGAACAACGATTGCATTTCTTTATTTATTTTGCACATGCAAATGAGTATTCACAGCCTTTGACATTGAGCTTAAAATTGCGCTTCCAATGCATCCCGTTTTTACTGATCATCTGTGATTATTCTACACCTTAATTGGAGTTCACCTATGATAAATTCAGTTGATTGGTGGTGATGATGTAGGCACACAACTTTCGACATACAAGGTCACACTGATGACAGTGCTTGTCAGAACACAACCCAAGCATGAAGTCAAAGGAATTGACTGTAGATCTCAAAGGACAGGATTGTCCTGAGGCAAAAGCGTATAGAAATGTTTCAGCCGCTTTGAAGGTCCCGGTGGGCTTAGAGTCCCCTGTTATCTGGAAATTGAAGAAGTTCGGTACCACCAGGACTCTGCCTTGAACAAGCCATCCGCCTAACTTAAGTGACCGGAGAACAACCGCAGTCACTGAGCTTACAAAGAATGCTCCAGTCATACAGTCATAGCTCGAGCTTTCCTCCGTACCATCCCTTCACTGAAGCCTAGTGGTGACAGCATCGTGCTGTGCTGATATTTGTCAGCGTCAGAAACTGAGAAACAAGTCAGGATTGATGGGAAAGATGAATGCGGCAATATACAGTCATCCTGTATAAAAACCTTCTCCAGAGCACCCCGGACTGATTCAGACTGGGATGTCTTTCTGCAGGACAACAACACGAAGCACACAGCCAAAATAGCACAGGAGTGGCTTCACGACAACTCAATGAATGTGCGAGAGCGGGTCAGCCAGAGATCAGCCTTGAATCTGATTCAACATCTCTGGCGAGATCTGAAAATTGCAGTTTACTGACGCTCCCTATTCAACCTGATGGACGTTGAGAGGTGCTGTAAAGAGAAGTGGACGACACTACCACAGATAGGTGTGCCAAACATCCATCCATCCATCCATTTTCAACACCACCTATTCTAAACAGGCTTGCGGGGAGTTGCTGGAGCCTATCCCAGCTGACTTTGAGGGCGGAAGGCAAACTACAACCCCAAACTGGTCACCTGTCAGCCGCAGGGCATGTACAAAAACAAACAACCATTCACACCCACATCCGTACTATCACTGAGTGGGAGCCGATCCCACGCTGCCCGCACGGAAGTTGGGCGAATGTACCATTACACCATCAGCGACATGCCATGCATCATATGAGACAAATGCTTGACGTTGTAATTGCTTCAAAGCCTGTGAATACTTGTACATGTATGCGTGATTACTGCGATTAAAAAAAAAATGAATACAATAAATGAAAACAAAATTTTCAAACATAACTAAAGCGGAATCCAAATAAGCCTTGAACATGGAAAAAGTGAAGAACTGTGAATAATTCTCTTAACGCACATTTTGTATTGCACATGCATTTTGCATTTCCTGCAATATCGTTTTGTGTTTGGGACGGTATCGTACTGACATCCATGTGCCTTGAGTGTCTCCTGGTATCTTGTTGATTTGAAACTAGATTTTCAGTTTACGTGTATTTTTCCCTTTTCTGTATCCCGTAGCCTCCATCAGGGTTTCGTGGCTCGGATAGTCGTGTTTGCCGTGATAGCCAGCTGGCGAGGGATGTCAAAAAAAGGGAGGATGAGGAGAAGGAGGCTCTCAAGAGGTTTGTTGTTCACATATTCATGGAATCCTGCTAGAATAATTGTTAACAATTAAAATAGCAGTGGACTGTCTTGGTTTGCTTTTTTAAATCACACCCTATTTTGTTCACTGAAAAACCTCTACAGAAACATTCTTCTCCCTCACAATCGTCCGACTTTTCTTTGCAGCCAAGATAAATCTGGACACATGAACACTGCCAGAGATATCAAGAGTTGTCAGTTGGACTCAGGAACTGAACAGGACCAGGATGTGGGTAGCCGAAATATGGAGTCGATACAGGAATACTTTTTTTCTTTTAAGTAGTTTGACTTTTTAAACATCAGCTGCCTTTATCATTTATGTAATTGAATAAGTGCTTCTTGACGGTCACAGTATTGAGTGTGCTTCATCTGTGTTTCAAAAGGCCCATTCTGAGGACCGCTCTTCAAAATCATCGCTTAAAAAAGCCCATTCTGAGGACGGCAGTTCAAAATCATCGCTTAAAAGGACCCAATCTGAGGACCACAGTTCAAAAGCATCGCTTAAAAACGCCCATTCTGAGGACGGCAGTTCAAAATCATCAGTTAAAAGGGCCCATTCTGAGGACCGCAGTTCAAAATCTTCGCTTAAAAAGGCCCATTCTGAGGACGGCAGTTCAAAATCATCGCTTAAAAGGGCCCATTCTGAGGACCGCAGTTCAAAATCTTCACTTAAAAAGGCCCATTCTGAGGACGGCAGTTCAAAATCATCGCTTAAAAGGGCCCATTCTGAGGACCGCAATTCAAAATCATCGCAGCAACAGGTACTGTTCTGTGTACCTTACCCGACGACCTTAATGTTAGTATAAGTGTGTTTCTGGCAGCACATCCCGTGTTCGCATCATCTCAAATCTCACCAGTGATCTTATAAGTCAGTTAACTTGATTGTTCATTGAAAAGTTTAGGGGAAAGAAAAAAACAACTTTTTTTTTATGTTTGTGTATTCCAAAGGTACTCTTTCTCGACTCTGAGAATTCCGTTTGCTCTGAAAGTCAGTCGGACAGTAAGGAGAGTAAGGCTGCAAAAAGGTTTGTAATCGATCACACGGCCACGGAAAAATGCGATGCCGATCATTTTTCAGGTGCTACTCAACCTAAAAAGACTGACTCCACACTGGAAAATGATTGACTCCCGACTAAGATCTCGTTTAAAGTTATCAATTAACAAAGCGAACGCCTGTTGTGAACTTTGCAATATTTGTAATACTATGCTTTATTTACAGTACTTAATCATCTCTGCGGAACCCTTTCTTCTCTTCCAGCCAAGTTGACTCTAAGCGTGACTCTTCTGGTAAAGGCATCCTCACACCTAAGTTGAATCAGTCTGCTGATGAACAGAAGAAGAAGGAGAATGGGGAGCTAATCAAAAAATCAAAAGTGGGTGGCTCCTGAATGGGGTAAC
Organism: Hippocampus guttulatus; assembly: GCF_054856545.1. Classification (NCBI taxonomy): domain Eukaryota; kingdom Metazoa; phylum Chordata; class Actinopteri; order Syngnathiformes; family Syngnathidae; genus Hippocampus; species Hippocampus guttulatus. The sequence continues at coordinate 8,315,175 of NC_141272.1, read as the reverse complement.
AAGTGTCAAACCTATGAGTGGAAATGTATCATGAATATTTCCTAACTCTTAGATAAAGTTTGCACGTACAGTGTCCAAGACCAGTGGTTCTCAGACTTTTCACACCAAGTACCAGCTCAAAAACTAAATACGGGTCTCGCTCTCCAAATCAGGATCAGAATCAGAATCATCTTTATTGGCCAAGTATGTAGAACACACAAGGAATTTATCTCCGGTAAAACACGCTGCACTAGTATCATCATAAACACGGACATGACAAATAGGTATGGAAGGACATTTCGTAATGTAAGTGAACCGTAGTGCGGTGGTACCACCCAGTGACAACTGAGACAATGTGCAAAGTATCAAGCAGAGCTAAAGTGATCAGTGGTAGAATACAATACTATGACAGTTGTACAGTTGGTGCAGAAAATCATTGAACCATTTTAGAGTGACCAGTAGCAGTATTTGTTGTACAAGAAGAGTGACTACGTCAGTGACTGTTTAGGGAGTTAAAGGCTAGAGGGAAGAAGCTGTTTAAGTGTCTGCTGGATTTGGTGCGCATGGATCTGTAGCGCCTGCCTGAGGGGAGTAGCTGGAAAAGGTGGTGGGCAGGGTGCGGGGGATCCAGGAGGATTTTCCGTGCCCTTGTTTTGATTCTTGCAGTGTGCAAGTCCTCAAGAGTGCGTAATACCACCATCATCACACACATTAAAGTATAGGAGTAGCGTAGGAAGCCTAAATGTCTATCCAAAAATGAGATGCAGGTTTTATTCCTAAAGAGTTCATTTAATAATAATATAAGCGAGGCAAACGTGCTCTTGGTCTTCTGAGAACTCTGACAATTACAGTACTTTCGTTTTATTGGAGTGTACTGGTCAAGCAGAGCGGTTCCAACTTTCCAAAGATAGAAAGTGGGTCCGCTGTGACCTCAGTCCCAATGTTTTGCTCTTTTATGTGTCTTAAAGATTCCGGGAGAGGTTTTGGACTCGGGCAATTCTTCTTCTTCTGTCATTCATTCAGAGATGGATGTAAAAGAAGGAGAGGATGATGAGACAGATGATTCCAAGAGGTTTGTTTTGTTGTTCTCCTTTACAGTGCTTTTGGAAAAAGGTGACTGGTTACATGTGGCTATATTAAAAAAGAAAAAAAAGACTCCAGCTCGGCATTATAGTATCGACATAAAACCTCTTGTATTACCCCACTCATCTTACCTTTAACTTCTGCCTGTAGCCAAGATGAATCAGGACACGAACCGGTCGCTCAGAAGTATGGACACATTCAAGGCACTGATGATATTGTGGGTTCAGAAGCCAAACATAAAGAGGAGGAAGAAGACTCGACTAAAACAGTTAGTGCCCGATGATTCAGTATACAGTAAAGTTTAGAATAGTATAAGAATTCATTTTGCAGACAGCTGCCGAGTCATATAAAATAAATACATTTACAATATTAATAATAATAATAAGATAAAGATAAGATAAGAAAACCTTTATTAGTCTCGCAATGGAGAAATTCCCAATTCACAGCAGCAAAGTTATCAAAGGAAGAAGTAGAACAACAAAATATGAGTACATGTGTAATCTCTATCAAAACCTCTTGAAGTCATTTGCCAGTTCACATTTCACTTCTTACCGGTAAGATATGCATTAAACAAATAAAAATTCACACATCTTTGGTTGGTCAAGTACATTTCAGTAGGATGCAATTATATGCCTGCAGTATTTGTTTCAGTGCTACATGTACCTGTGCATGTGTGCTTGTGTTTGTGTGCGTGTGCGTGTGTGCGCGCGCACGTGCCTTAGGACTCAAGAGACAGCAGCGAGGCAACGGGGGAGATGATTCGGCCAGAAACGTTCAAAAAGGCCCATTCTGAAGATCAAAAGAAAGAATCAACACAGCAACGGGTACTTTTGCACTGTCCAGTTTGTTTTGGCTTTAAACTGACTGTGGTGATTGTGTGAGGTTCATTGTGATCAGTGACACCCATGATCTATCCAGAGAGAATTGTTGATGGACAAGTAATTATTATTTTTTTTTTGTACCCTGATCTTCGGATAAGGCATACTGTCCCTGTCAGTTGAACAGGGATAACAAAAAGAAGGACAAGAAGAAGGCCGAGTCTGCCAAGTGGTTTGTTGTTCTAACCTACAACATTAACTAATCATACCCCTCATTCAAAACTGCTGAATATTTTATTGACTCTTCTTACATCCCTGCAGCAAAGTTCAGTTAGGTCAGAAATCCTCTTTTAAAGATGTCCAAGATCACAAATCCAACGTGCATACAAATGCTGTTGGGAGCTCAGAAGCCAAAGTGGTCAAGGAGGAAGAGGAGCTTATCTTATCGTCTAAAGCAAGTAGCTGTTTGAAGAGTGGCATTTGCACAATATTGATATGCAGTCAAGCTCAAGAACTATTACAATGAAAAAACTGAAACCCAAATTTCATCCCCTTACTAAAATCATAAAGTACAATCGCCATGATCTTTTAGTCTGTTTTCACTTTGCACCCTATGTGCAGTGCGTCTGGCCTTCTCACGCGTCTTTGAATGGCACCACACTTTGTGTACGTCTCTTGGGGGTTAATGTTATTGTTAATTGATGTTTTTTATTTAGTAATTTTATGCCCTATAGCTATCTGGGAAGTTATTGGACTCTGCCAGCTCTGACAGTTTTGGGGCGATGGATAGCAAAGGGAAGGAGGTGAAGGAGGAGACGGAGACAACTAAGAGGTAGGTTGTTTTTTCCTCTTCATAGAAAACAATGACTAGAATTACATCTAGGGTCCAAAAGGTCAAAGGCTCATTCCATCCTACAATTTTAAAATATTGTACATGTGAATTTGTTCTTCTGAAGTCGAATTGTGGCCAATGGACATTCTGAAGCCCCCCCCCCCCCCCCCCATTTTGTTTTGTAATTGAAACTGCTCTGTGCAGCCAAGATGAATCAGGTAACGAGTCCGTTGGCAAAGACGTCCACAGCTGTCCAGTGGATCAGGTAAATGAACACATCCAGAGCATTGCTGTTTCTAACTCAGGAGCTGAAAAGTCCAAGAAACAAGAGAGGCCTGCCAAAACAACTGGGGACAAGACCCATGTGTCAGACCTGAGCACTGAATCATCAAAGCAACGGGTATTTGCGCTGTGACCCAATAATACATTCCTCATCGGCCCTCATTTCAATGCATACTCAAATCTTGTTTCTTTAATTTCATGTGAAATTCAACTTTATATCAAACAATGTTTTTATGCTTTTTAAAAAAAAAAAATCCATCCTGAAGTTTGTGGACTGCAGCGCTTGTGTGTGCCGTGACAGTAAGCACATTATGCAAGTCAAAGACGGGTTGGATAATTCGAAGAGCGAGGCTTCCAAGAGGTTTGTAATTCTTATGCTATTCAAGAAAGTGAGGCTACGTTTAGAACAGAACTGTTTCTCATGGTCCAATACCAGACTTGCGCTACGGCCTAAATTAGTTATTTTTCCAAGTCTTTCCTAGTGAGTTAATTCCCCTTTTGAAGATTGTAACTTGAATGCTTTTGTGTAAATAAAATAATCTGTTGAATTCTCTTATTTTCTCTGTCCCTCCTGCAGCATGAAGGCTGCTGGGCACTCAGAAGCCAAACCAGAAGATGAGTCAAGTAAAACACCGACAGTGAGTGGTTGTCATTGACAACATGGAGACTTACTTGACTGCAAAAATTAGTTTTGCAGATCATGCACTTAATGACCCATAATCAAGAGGAAATACCGCTACTAAAAGCATACTGACAAAACTTAGTAAGGTCATGTGAGGTCTATTCTTCTCTTGCTCTGCCTCGGTTTTGATATTGATGAAGACAAAAACGTATCTGAAATGAAGATAGTTCCATATCTTTGGCTATGTTAGCGCGATTCAATGCAATTTGATCAAGTGAGAAATTTGAAAATAAATTTAGTGGAGTGGCTATTGAGAGACTATATACTTGAGTTGAGTTGCTTCCTTCCGCTTACAGACTGCTTTCGATTATTCGGTTCTTATTTTTTCCTTTTTTTTTTTTTAAGAGGATGCATTTGGATGTCATGTATGTGTTTTTGCCTGTGTTTGTACTTGTACTTAAGGACTTCGCAGTGGCCATCAGGGATGGAGATCCAGCAGAGGAGATAACTGAGCTTGAAATCCAGTCTGAGGACCAGAGTCTCGAATCACCACGGCAGGAGGTAGACTCTAAACAATGACAGCCATCTATATTTTGAGAGACTATCTTTGTCGAAGCATGGCAGCACATAATCTCATCGGTTCTTGCTTTTGAGATTGGTCAAAACTCGCTAATTGTCAAATTATTTTGTTCTTGTCAAATTATTTTGTTCTTGTTGTCTTCTTAAGATTTCAGACCGGATTTTGGACAACAGTGATTCCATTTTTGAGACAGAGACTAGTAGTAAGAGGTTTGTTCTTCCAAATTCATGAATGAAAACAAAGATTATTATCCTAAAGGCACTGAATCGATCACATCAGGACTGTTGTCTGGTTGTCTAAGAACATATTTCTCATTCTTTTTGGACTGTGATGTCCCCATTGGAGATAACAGGGGCTTTCCATGTTGAGGTTTATAGGAAACACCCACACACTGACCAAACCTTGATTCATACCACCCACTGGAACAAGACCAAGGTTGTTTAGGACGCAAAGAGTGGCGAGTGCAACAACATTGTAATTCCGTATGAATCAGGTCTCTCTGAAAAAGGATTCTTAACCGGCACAACTAACTGCCCCTAGGCAGCTGGGATTGGCTCCAGCATGACCGCGACTTTTGTGAGGTTTTTTTGCATCCAAAAGAGGAACACCATTTGTGATTGGGACGTGACATACATTGAGGATAAAATTGTCGGATTATCAGACCAAGCCTGACGAGAGCTGTCCTTTCTAGCCTAGGTGAATGAACTGATGAAGCCTGCTTAGATGCGAGGCAGAACATCAAGGACAACCAGAACAGTCCCATTGCAATTAATTTACTCCTCAGAAAGAAATAACATGGGAACTGCTATCACCCTAAATGAGAAATTGAAATACAATTTCTCAGTTTTTAAATTTTTTTTTTTACTTAAATCAATCTCTGTTGAATTAAATCATGTCTTCCCCATAGCCTAGACGAATCGGGGAACGACTCCTCTGTTGAAGATGTCAACAGTGACATAGTGGCTCAGGAATTTCGGAACAGCCAGCGCAGTGATACTGATGTGCGCTCGCAAGGCAAACGCAAAGAAGAATTTCCCAAACCTACTGCGGTAAGTGGATGTTCGAACATATGAACATGTACAGTGTTATGTTGAAGATGATGTCATTGTCACCAGACAGGAGGCTGTATTTTATCACCCTTTATTTTATTTTAAGGAAAAGTGCAAACAGTTTTAGATGAGTTTTTTTTTGTAACAGACTGGTGGCCACAGCAATCACGTTTCAGGCCACCGCGGACGAAACAGGATAGGTGATACACAACGTGGGGGACCGGATGGGCAAACGTAACAGGCCGTGATTGAAACTGTAATTTGATGGATTTTTTTGGGGGGGACCAGATTTTGTACAGCTGATTTCACAAAAACATTCCCCATACAGGCTTTTTTCCCCCCAACACAAAAAAATCATCTGATTTAAAAAAAAATTGGTGTCTCGTAGACAGGCTGAAGTTTAGCCAACCTTTAAATCATGTAGAAAATGTGGGCCATATAGGAAGGGCCAAGTGCTAACCCCCATTGCAATGTCAGAAAACACAAAACTCTGAATATAAAATGTGTCCAAGAGTCTTACAAGGTACTTATTTTTCAATCACCTTGACGACAGGTCGCAAAAGAGCTATTCTTGAGGCAAAAGAGGATGCATCCCCACCAGGAGGATTGGCCAGAGCACCTATTGAGGGGGAAGCAAAATAGAATGATTTTCTATGAGAAACTGAGGACAGTTGAAGAGGAGGAGGCTGAGTGTCTTGTGAGGGAGAAGCAAAAGAGAATATTTCTGTATGAGGAGAAACTTAAGAGAGAGGAAGCGGAGGAGGCAAAGCAATTAATGAGGGAGAAGGAGAAAAGAATAAAGTTCCAACAGGAACTGCTGAGAAAGAAGGAAGAGGAGATGGAGCTGTTGGAAAGAGAGTTGGAGACAAATTTACATCCACGCAAGGAGAAGCTCTGTTTGGATATGGCTCATTCAAAAAGGCCAAAAGAGTGTAGCACACTCTTTTACCAGAAGGAGCTGAAAAGAGAGGAAGCGGGGCCAATGGAAAAGTTGAAAAGGGAAAATGAGAAGATACTGTGTCACCACCCGGACCAGATGAGCAAAAAGGGGGAGAAGGAAATGGAGCGATTGAGGTATGAGAAGGAGATGCGAATTAGTAGACAAAAGGAGGCGATACAAAGAGAGGAAGAGAAGGAGGCACTGCAGTTAATGAAGGACAAGGAGACAAGAATACGGCGTCACCAGGAAGCACTAGGAAAGAAGGAAGAAGAGGAGATGGCGCGACTAGAAATTGAGATGAAGAAAAGAACACATCTCCACAAGGAGAAACTCCTTACAGATTTTGATCGCTTAAAGAATCAAAAAGAGTTAAGCACACACGTCGGCCAAGAGAAGCATGAGATGAGAAACAAAGAGGAGGAAGCAGAGCAGTTAAAATGGCAAAAGGAGATGAAAATGCATCCCTGCCAGGAGGAAAACATGATAGAGCAACTGAGGCATGATCAGGAGATATGGATTTGTCGACAAAAGGAGGAGCTGATGAAAGAGGAAAAGGAGGAGGTGGCGCGATTGAAGAGGGAGAAAGAGACAAGAATCTGCAGACAAAGGGTAGAGCTGAGGAGAGAGGAAGAGGAAGAAGTGGAGCAATTGAAGCGTGAGAAGGAAACGAGACTTTATGCCCGCCTGGAAGAACTCAGGAAAGGGGAGGAGGAGGAAGAGGAATGGTTAAAGAAGGAAATGGACATGAGAAAAATTTCCTTCCAGGAGGAGCTGAATAGAGCACAAAGGGAGGCAGAGCAGTTAATGAGGGAAAAGCAGATGGAAATGCAATTCTGCCTCGAAGTGCTTCGGAAAGAGGAGGAGGAGGAAGCGGAGCAGCTGAGGAGGGAGAAGGAGATAAGAATATGCCAACAAAAGGAGAAGCTGATGAAAGAGGAACAGGAGCAGGTCGCACAATTGAAGAAGGAGACTGAGAAAAAAATTCGTCGCTGCCTCGACGAGCTGAGCAGGGTGGAAGAAGAGGAAGCAAGGCAATTGAAGCGGGAGAAGGAGATGAGAATGCAGGTCTACCAGGAGAAGCTCCAGAGAGAGGAGGAGGACGAGGCACAGATTTTGAAGAGGGAGAAGGGAGTTCAATTCTCTGTAAGCCACGAGCAACAGTTGAGAGAAGAGGAGGAGGAGGAGGATAAGTTGAAAGAATACTTTGAAACTCGCAATCGTCTCCTCGAAGAGGAGCTTCGCAGGGACAAAGAAAAGGCCGAGCAAATGAAAAGGGAAAAGGCAAAGATACACTTACATCAACAAGAGGAACTAAAAAGACTCGGAGCGGAAAAAGAGCAATTGGCCAGAGAGAAATGGACACGACTGCACCATGAGGATCGGAGGAGAGAAGAAGAGGAGAATGACCAGTTCATGAGGGAAAAGAATTTGAGAAAATCTCTCCTAATGGACCAACTTAGCAGAGAGGAAGAGGAGGAGGTAGCACGGCTAAGGAGGGGCAAAGAGATGCGAATGAGGCACTATCAAGAGGTGCTGATGAGAGAGGAAGAGGATGAGTTAGAATCTCTCAAGAGAAAACAAAAGACAAGAATGTGTCTTCATCAGGAGGTGCTCAGAAGAGAAGAAGAAAAAGAAGTGGACCAGTTAGAGAGGGGAAGACAGATAAGAATGCATTTCTGCCCAGAAGATCTGAGAGGAGAAAAAGTGAATGAGTTGGAGAAATTAAGGAGGGAAAAGGCATTGAGAACGACACATCACCTCCAGAAGGGACCGCAGGACGAGAAAAGGGAAAATGCAGAGAGAAAAAATCTTCAGTTTAGCCGCGAGGGGAAGGAGGCAGAGCGGTTAAAGGGGCAGATGCAGCTCCAACTGGGGCAGCTGCAGAGGGAAGAGGATAAGGCCGAACAAATTCAGAGAGAGAAAGCGAAATCGTGGCCTCGCAGGAAGGAGCACAGCGCAAGGAAAGAAGTGAAAGGGTTCTTTAGCAGGGAAACGGACACACAAACGATGCTCCGTGAAAATGAACCGAGACATGGCGACGTGGAGGGAGAGCGCTTGAAGAGGGAGAGCGTGACATTCTCAAACCGCCAAGAGGGGCTAAGAAAAGAGGATGAGGCAGAGAAATTGAGCAGAGAGACAAAACTGTGGCTTCGCCCAAAAGGGGGGCAGTTTATAAAGGACACGAGGAATAAAAAGGTGCTTTATGACGAGGCACCGAGAAGTGAGCATCAGGGTGTGGTGGGCTTGAAGAGGGAGATGAGAATGTCGTTTTGCCAAGAGGTGCCAAGTAGAGAACAGGATGAGTCCGAAAAATGGAATGCAGAGAAGACAAAATCGTGGCCTCGCAGGAAGGAGCACAGCATAAAGAAAGAAGCGAAAGGGCTGTTTGTGAGGGAAATGGAGACACAAACGATGGATCATGAAAAGCAACTGCAAAGTGAGGATGAGGAGGTAGAGTGGTTCGATCAGGAGAAGATGAGAATGCGGCATCTCAAGGAGGCGCTGAGAAGAGAAGAGGATGAGGCAGAAAATTCGGAGAGGGAGATGACACAATCGTGGCTCAGCCCGCTGTGTAGCACAGAGGAAGAATCGCCAGGGCAGTTTAAGAGCGTAATGGAAGCAAGACAATCATGGCCAAGCCAGGAGTGTAGCACAGAGGAAGAAGCGGAAGGGCCATTTACCAGGGGGATGGAGGCAAGAAAAATGCTCCCTGGACAGGAACGAAGAAGTGATGATGATATATTTGGGATTTTGAGGCGAGAGAGGAGAATATCGCTGTGCCAGGAGGACATGAGGAGAGAACAGGATGAGCTTGATAAATTGGAGCGATGGAAGACAAAATCATGGCCTCGCATGAAGGAGCACGGCAAAAGAGAAGAAGCAAAGGGGCTGTTCATGAGGGAAATGGACACGCAAACAATTCTCAACAAAGAGGAACTGAAAAGTGAGGTAGAACGCTTAAAGGGGGAGAAGATCCTAACGTTGCTGCCCAAGGACGGGCTGAGGAGAAAAGAGCACGAGGCAGAAAAATTGGAGCCAGAGAAGACAAAAGGCAAAGAGGAAAAGGTCAAATGGCCGTTTATAAGGGAAATGGAGACACAAACAATGCTCCAGAAAGATCAACTGGGAAGAGAGGATGAGCGGTTCAAGGCGAAGAGGCAGCTCCACCCGGAGGAGCTGATGAGCAAAGAGCAGAGGGCAAAGCAATTCGAGAGAGAGAAGGCGAAATCGTGGCCTCGCAGGAAGGAGCACGGCAAAAGAGAAGAAGCAAAAGGGCTATTCGTGAGGGAAATGGAGACACCGGCAATGCTCCGTGACGATAAACGGAGACGTGAGGATGAGGAGGTAGAACGCTTAAAGGGGGAGAAGATCTTAACGTTGCTGCGCAAGGAGGGGCCGAGAAGAAAAGAGGACGAGGCAGAAAAATTGGAACGAGAGAAGACAAAAGGCAAAGAGGAAAAGGCCAAATGGCCGTTTATAAGGGAAATGGAGACACAATCAATGCTACGTGACGATCAACTGAGACGTGAGGATGAGCGGTTCAAGGCGCAGAGGCAGCTCCACCCGGAGGAGCTGATGAGCAAAGAGCAGAGGGCAAAGCAATTCGAGAGAGAGAAGGCGAAATCGTGGCCTCGCAGGAAGGAGCACGGCACAAAGAAATACGCAAAAGGGCTATTCATGAGGGAAATGGAGACACCGGAAATGCTCCGTGACGATAAACTGAGACGTGAGGATGAGGATGTAGGCTGGTTGAGGCTGGGGATGAGAACGTCGCTCAGCGAGGATTTGAGGAGAGAAGAGGATGAGGCATATAGTTTGGAGAGAGAAAAGACAAAATCATGGATTTGCCAGAAGCCATTCAGGAAAACGGAGTCCCAAGAAATGCTCCATGAAGATGAGGTGAGGGATGTGGAAGGGGACATGTTGGGCTCCTCAGGAGATGAGGAATACACAAGAGAACGTCCCAGAGTCAAGGATCGAACATGGACCCGGCGGGAGGGCTCGAGGGGAAGGGCGGAGCAGCTACAAGGGGTCATGCGGGAAAACGAAACACGCCTGCAACAGGAGCTAAGGAATGAAGATGACGAAGACGACGAAAAGGTGCATTTTTTAAAAAGACAGAGAAGAATTAGCCTTTTTGACGAAGAACTGAGGAGAGAGGAAGAAGAGGAAGTGGAGCAGTTGCAAAGAGAAAGGGATACGAGGATGCGCAAGTATGAGGAGAAGCTCAGACGAGACGAAGAAATGGAGGCGGACCATTTAAAGAGGGAAAAGGAGCAGAGAATACGTCGCCTCCAGGCAGAACTGAAGGTGGAGGAAGAGGATGAGGCAGAGAGCTTAAAGAGGGACAAGGAGAAGCGAATGAGGCTCCTCCATGAGGAGATGCAGAAAGAGGAAGAGGAGGAACGATTCAAGTGGGAGAATGACAGAAGAACTCGCTTCCGCCAAGAAGGGCAGAGCAAGCATGATGAGGAGGAGCAGTTTAAGAGGGTGGAGGGGAAAAGAAAGAGTGTTTACTTCGACAACCTGGGGAAAGAGGAAACGGAGAAGAGAGCACAGGAAACGGCACGGAAGGGAAAAGACAAGACAATCGCTCACCTCCAGGAGGATCTTATGAGAGAAGCCGAGCTTCAGGTTTGTAGGGAGAAGGAAAGGAGAACACCGCAGAGCCAGGAAATGTCGAGGAAAGCGAAAGATGAGGAGGTTGAGCGCTTCCAAAGGGAAAAAGGGAAGACGGTGCGTTACTCTCAAGAGGGATTGAAACGAGCGGAAGATGAGGAAGCGGAAGAGTTGAAGACTGAAAATGAAAATCGAACGGGTCGTCTCCAGGATGAGCTCAAGAGAGAAACGGAGGAGTTGATTGACAAATTGAAGGCTGAGAAACAGAAGAGAATGCGGCTGCAACAAATAGACATCTGGGGAGAAGAGGAAGAGAGGAAACTGAAGAGGGAGTACAAGGAAAGGCTCCGGTAGGATAATCATGTTTGTTTTAACTTTTAATCATCCGCATAAGGCAAATGTCATTTCAAGCCTTCTTACGTTATGCTAAACCCGCCGACGTTCTGATCTTTGAACAATTGAACTTGAGTGCCTAATTAATCCCGTCTCTTATCACCTCCTGAGGGCTTTGCGGCAGTACCTCCTGGTCAAGAGGAGGGATGAGGAGACCCTGTTGAACAGAATGTTTGAGGAGAAGGAGAGATTAACAGAATCTGCCTGGATGGATAGAGATGAGGGACAATTTCAACTCAGGTTTGACACACATTTTTACACAAAACAGCGCAAAGGGACAGTTGTTGGAATAACCATTCTGACCGTCTTGGATCAGTGTTGGGAAAATTACTTTAAAAAAAAGTAATATGCTGTATATGCAGAGGTTTAGGCATTTTGTCCACAAGTTAAAAAAACAGCATATGGCAAAATTGTTATTGTATCGGCCTTTGTGGCAATAAAAATATTTTGGGGAAAAAAAGTATGATGAGGTATTTGATCCTTTCAGAATTATTTGCACTTCTCCCCACTGTGTTTAAGTTCGTCGAGCAAATGTAATTATAAGATAAAGATAACCCAAGTAAACATAACATACAGTTTGTAAATTGTGTTCATATTAAACAGGGGGGGGGGGGGACTGTTCAAAGTTACCTGGCTTTGTGTGAAAAGGTATTTGCCACCCTTGGCAATAAAATGACTTACCTGTGGTTAATCACATTTTTGGAAAGATGAGTTCATTTTTACTGACCACACCCAAACATGATAACCTCCGGATGTCCGCCAAATGAGGTGCCTCCTGGATGCCTCCCTGGTGACGTCGAAGAACACTTTCGTGGCAACTTGTGGCATGCGGCTGTGTGTCCTTTATGTTCAGTTGCTCTCCACGTACTTAAACAACGGTTCAATCATTGCGTGGAAGTTTCACTAATAGTGACAACAGTGGCAAAAGTTACTTCAGGTTTCCAAAGGATAAAGAAATACATGACCGGAAGATCGAAAAGTCGATCGGGCAACGTGTTGGAAGCACTGGCTGTTTTTAGCGTTGTAGTTGTTTGCATCATGTGTATTTAGTGATAAAATAAAAATACATGGCGTGTGTGTGTGTGTGTGTGTGTGTGCGTGTGTGTGTGTGTGCGTGTGTGTGTGCGTGTGCGTGCGTGTGCGCGCATGCCTTCAGGCAGGACCGGGAAGCTGCCAGAAGAGCGCTTTGCCTTGCGCTTGAAGAAGAACGGGAAGCCGAAAATGATCGGCTGAAGACTCAAAGGAGGCAATTCTTTGAGCGCCTCACGGCGGAGTCAGAAGAGGAGCTACATGCACTGCGAGCAAGACTCCAGAAAGGCAGGGAAGAGAAGATGAAGTTTTCAACACCAGTGGTAGCTCTTGATGACTTTTATCTCTTTGTGTTACAAACGTCCGATGGTGTATTGTCTACCTTGCCACTTACCCTCTACATTGCACCGAAATAATGAAGTTGTTTACTGCTTGTATCGATAAAGACTATCAATCAACCCTTTAGCCCAGTTAATCTCTAATGGTTTTGAAATGTACACTTGAGTAAGCCAAGCTGCATCCCGAATGAAAATCTGTCTCAGCAGGCGCATGAGAAGAGTTTTGATCCGGGCTTCTTCAACACTTTTTACCCAATGAATGGGGCAGGTAACATTGTTCTAATGACACACTTATTACTGGCTCCACACAATAATAACTAAGTACTGTATCATTTTTCATATCCATAGTTCCGGACCCCAAAAATGAGATATTTGGAGCTTTCAGACCACCTCCCCAGTGGAACAACACCACACATTTCTCAGCGTACACACCGACTCTTGCAGCGCCTCGTCCCACGAATACCACGCCTACCTACACAGCTACGCATCCCTCACTGAGTACTCCAGAGTCACTGCTCTGTCATCCAAGAGCAACAATGTCTGTGGACCCATTCATCACCACGTCCTTGGGAGAAACGTACCTAGCGAATCCTCCTATTGGGTACTGTGATCAGCTGAGCTTAAATACATTCAATGAAATCACAGTTTATCGTTTCCAAAGACAAAATGCCCAATGGAGTCCTCCTCTGCCCATGTGAATACATTTGATGCGGTCATAAATAAAGAGTTGATGCAGTGTGTACATTTTCATCTACAAAACTCTGTTGCTGTTGAATATCAGTCTGATGAGGCCACAAATACCTAAAAAATCCAGTTGCAACCTCTTTAGCACACCGTGGTCTACATTTGGGATAATAAAGATCCATTTATCAAGCTCGGTCAGGTCATACAGTATGTGACATCAAATAAATGCTTGAATAAAAGAAAACATGATCCCTGTCATGAAACCGGTGTGCGCATGTTTTGTCTGTTTGTGTGGGTTTCTCAGAATAAACCAATTACAGACTAAATGAATCCAAATAGAGGAGAAATAATAATCAAATGAGTACACTTCAAAATGATTGGGAATGCTGTTAAGTAAGGAACATTTACAGAGTTAACATACGACTTTCTGAAGGCTCGTATTCTGTCACAACACACACCACTTCCAGTGCTTAGTTACCAGTTGATATGCCCAAACATCACATCAAAAATTCGAATAAAACATTCCGGTGCAGCAAGTAAGTATTCACATTGTCAGTGGGACAAGGTGCCTGGATGCTACCGAAGTGTGTATTCTTCCCAACACTACCCTTAATCCAACTTAGCCTAGCCTAGTTTACTCCTGACCAAGGATATTCAGAACGGCAGCTATACATTTAATGCAAAAGGACACGAACGCAGTAGACAGACCACACAATGACCCTACGTACAAGTAGCATAATAATCAAAACCATAACATTGCAATAATTCATTCTTTGTGTAGTGAATATATATTACGAATTTCACTTTTTTAAAAAACGAATTACTGAAATTATTATTATTATTAGTATTATTATTATACTTTTGTTAATGCGCTTGAGTATCTGAACAAATGACAAGGAGACCAAGCTAAAGGGGTAACTGCGCGTACAATTAAGTAATGTGCGGTGCCAGTCGGACAAAACCTTTGCGTTTTACTTCGCCCCACCCCACTTCAAAGAGACATTTCGTGACAAATTTACCTTTGTTACGGCGTCGTCGTGACGAAATTGTTTTTGACGTCAGAAGGCTTTCGTTTCCCCAAACGACTCCGACTTTCATCGCCATTTTGCCTGCAATTAGCCCATAATGCTGGCGGCCGCAATAAATGTAAATTGCCTTACCGAGTAGTTTTAAATTGTTTCCAAGCCAATTTATGTCTGGAGCAGCCGTGCGTGTCACGGGGGTCGTCGGGGATCTCCACGGTGACGAATTTAAGTTCTCTGAAAAAGGTACACAGCTGTACTTTCGTCGTACTTCGACCAATTGAATGTCTTTACAGTTCTGAGTTAAATCTTGTCATGTATGTGGTGTTTTGGCCAACTGCAGCACAATATTGTATTTATTTTCCAGCTCTAGTCACAATTGTGTATGGTAATACAATTGCAGCCAATACCGAGGTGGCAAAAGTACTTTCTCTGTACTTGAAGTAGAAGTACAGATGCTTGTGTTGAAAATACTGGTAAAGGTACTGATTCAATTCTGCAGCTACTTGAAGTAATTGGAATGACAAATTCTGAACTGTATTTGAGGAAATAGTAAAAAAGATCATAATTTTTATCTATATATCCGTCTTGATAGTTTGGTATAATGAAAAACAAACTGCACAATGAAAAACAAGGATACTACTAACAGTCTATAACTACTGGTCTAGATGAGTTCAGGTTAAAACATTAACATCCAGAATATTACAGTAGTCACACACCGGTACTCAAAACACGCACGTTATTGTTGTGCTTTATTGCTTATACATATGAATGAGTAATAATGAGTTGTGCAGCTCTAATTTCTCTTCTCCACCTCATCAGAGATCAAGGAGTATGCACAGGATGTTGGAATTGATCCAGAAAAAGAGCCAGAGCTTCTCTGTCTTGCCAAGGAGGCCATGTTGAGCCAATTGCCGACAGGATGGTTGAAGCGGTAAGTCACTGTTGATCTGGCCATTTCAGATCATTTCTGTGTGTTTTCTGAATTCCAAAGAATCCAAAAAGTTCAGGCTACCACTGTGTTTATTTAAAAAACAAAAACAAAGATATTACTTACTTTTGTGCTGTATCTAAGTGTGAATGTATGGACTAGATGATGTTCTCATCTTTGTTTGACATAAATCTTCTCAATTGATACCTGCAGTGAGGATGAGAGCGGGAAAATTTGCTATTACAACTGCCAATTAGACACATGCATTTGGGAACATCCCTGCAAAGTGCGCTGTTGTCAGCTGGTGGTTCAAGAACGGGAGCGCACCCTGCACGCACCTGTTGATGGGAAGTCTGTTGTGAAGAAGAATAAGAAGAAATTAAAAAAGAAACGCGAGGAAAGGAAAAGGTTCAAGGAATCCCTCAAAACACAAGGAGTAAGTTGTTACTACCCAACCTAATTGTATAAAATGGAAATAAAAACAGAATACAGTCACTTGCAATTCTTTTTCAGTCGATATTCTGTTGAATACAGACAAGATACTTAATTCAAACTAATGCGTGTTTTTTTTTGTGTGTGTGAAATACATTTACGTTTTGAATTTGATGCCTTTGATGCCTGACAGCACTAGGTAGCTCCTTCAGCCAGAGACTGTTACACCCGCGCTGCAAGAAGGAGAGATACCGACGCTCGTTCCTACCAACTGCTGTCAGGCTGCTGAATAAAAAATAGCAACAATAATATTAATAATAATTAAATGATGTGGAAAACAACTGTAAATAGCACTGCGATTTATCCATTTTGTATTTATATTGCACTTAATTGAACGGTGTTTGTTTGTTTTTTCTCTTTCTTTCTGCCTACATTCTTGCTGCTGGAGGCTGTAAATTTCCCCAGTGTGGGACAAATAAAGGATATCTTATCTTATCTTGATCAACTTGCAAACGTCACATGACCAAACTCAGAAAACAAGCGAGCCGTGATTGTCGTTACCCTGAGCCCTGAGCAACTGTGATGTCATTTTCAGTCGACAGCAAGTGGCAAAATGGCCTCCCTCTGAGATAGATAAAAACGAGTGGGATGTGTTGCTTCATTCGTATTTCACAGATGCAATATTAATCTGAATGCTGTGTTTAGACTCGTGGGACTGCATAGAACTTATTGTAAAGAAAATGTTGTTGCACTCATTGGCTTTTCATGCTTATAACTATCCAAAAGATGAGGCTTTAAAATGACTTTGTTTCTGTACACACCTTAGGACTCAAGAGAGAGTGATCCAGAACCAACAGAAGATAGTAACACCAGGGCCAGTTCTGGAGACCACGTTTGCGACTCACCAGAGCAACAGGTACGTTCCATGTATACTACGTACCTACTTTGCTTTGGTTTTGTTGACCAAATGAAAGCAGAAATGTCACCCGTGATTGTTTACCCATAACCTATTCATGTTAAACAACTGCACCCCCCACCCCTGGTTTGGTGAAGAATGAGGAGAATAAGAAGACTGCAACAGCTGAAAGGTTTGATTTGTCATAGTCCCTCGAAACATGAACATTGCATTTACTGTTTGAACTTCACCAAAATATGGCATTTTATGTTTGTTAGTTACCTTGAGTGGGCAGCAGCCGGCTTGCAAATCCTTGATGAGCACTCTGATGAAGAATTTAACTTCTCCGAACAAGGTACAAGGCTGTTTGGACCCCACAGAATATACCAAAGAATATATTTCATAAAATAAATACATAAATAGATAAATCATAATAATTTCAGTTGGAGTCTTTAAATGGTGAAATATATTCAAGTACACAGTAAGCACAGAGGAGTTTCAAAACATCAAATACTGTTTATTAACAATGTACAAAATGTACAAAAACTATCAACAATCAGCATGAGTGCTTAACATGAATCAAAGTTGCACAAACGCACAGATGCATGCAGTTAGTCAAAAAGAAGGCATAATTTTATCAAGGAATTTTAATACGAACACAGTGCAAATTGTAACTACAGTATGACCAAAGGTCTTTTGTAACTGCCACACTACATATGTTATGATCAGCAATAAAAATAACCATAATTTGACAGCATATTAACATCCCCACACACAGCCTAAAAATGCTAATGAAAATAGACCACTGTAGAATTAAATTAGCATCTGTTTAAGCCTCTACCATTGGAGGGTGCGATTACACTAGCACGTTAATTTGTAGCTTGACCAGAACATCACAAGCTTATTGATGTCCATCCAAAACTGCCACACTACATATGTTATGATCAGCAATAAAAATAACCATAATTTGACAGCATATTAACATCCCCACACACAGCCTAAAAATGCTAATGAAAATAGACCACTGTAGAATTAAATTAGCATCTGTTTAAGCCTCAACCATTGGAGGGTGCGATTACACTAGCACGTTAATTTGTAGCTTGACCAGAACATCACAAGCTTATTGATGTCCATCCAAAACTAAACTTCAAAGTCATTCTAAACAGTGACACACATCTCATGGAGAAACCAACCTGACATTTGTTTTTGAATGTCAAAATATTGAAATGAATCCTCTTACTCGGATTTGGGAGATTCTACTTCTATTGATCAATTGCGTCTGAATTAACTTAAAGTAGAACTGTGCCAGTTTTCATTTGCTTTGTTTTTCACTGATAAGGCATCAAGGAATATGCTCAGGATCTTGGCATTGATCCAGAGAAAGAGCCTGGCCTTGTGTATCTTGCCGAAGAGGCCATGTTTGCAGTACTTCCTCCTGATTGGATTGCTTTGTAAGTAATCAAGCACTTCAAAGTAAATTGAAATAACCTTTTTTTATCTACAGTTTACAGATTTTAATTTTACAACCGATATTTTTTGTTTGCCATCCCAAAACTAATCTTCTGGTGAAGCGTTTGGTTTTATTCATGCTTAGGTTCAATAGCAAGCCAAAAGGTGAAATCCTGCTTATCAATACAATCCAAACTGTTGTCATCACTGCTTACGTAT
Organism: Hippocampus guttulatus; assembly: GCF_054856545.1. Taxonomy (NCBI): domain Eukaryota; kingdom Metazoa; phylum Chordata; class Actinopteri; order Syngnathiformes; family Syngnathidae; genus Hippocampus; species Hippocampus guttulatus. The sequence continues at coordinate 8,296,978 of NC_141272.1, read as the reverse complement.
GATATCTAATGTTTATTTAACCAGAACTTTCTGACTGGCTCTCCACAGTTTAGACAAGAGTGGGAATGTTTTCTTTCACAACTACCATACAGCTACATCCTCATGGGAACATCCTATCGACGTGCACTACCGCAAACTGGCGGCTCGGGAGCGCAAGCGCATACAGCAGGCGGCTCTCTTGGCATCAGAAGGCAAACAGAACATGGAGAAAACAAATAGCGTAAGTGCGAACCTTTTAACTCACCATAAAACCAAATGCCTGTTCTGGTTCATACCGAAAATCCCCCCACATATTTCACGCAAAGGCTCATGGGCCATAGGAATAAGGTGGATATTTATACTTCTAGTTGTAACTTAAATAATAATACAAGCCACGGCATCGGGTAATAGATATTTTTATTTAGGGCTGTTTATGTCTTGTGAGCAGCAAAAATCGTTATATCTAAATTTGTAAAATTAAGCATGAGAATTAAGTACACCCTAGGTATGGGTAACATTGATACAGTGTGACAAACTTTTATTTCACATGAACCCATGGATAATATTCCCCCCGTGATTTTGGGTGACTTTTTATTTTGAAAAAAAAAAAAGAAGGGAAAAAATGCATGTTATTGTTGAGAAACGTTGGGGTTTGAGGATGGAACAAATATGTTTTTATGGGACTGATTATATTGATATGTTCCAGTCTTCTGGACTTCTACTTTTTCAAAGAATCATAAAGGTAAAGTAGGCAGTTTTCAGACTGCTAACAAGATTAGAACGTAGCCTCGCTTCTCTCTCCCAAAAACACTGCGCCTCCAACCCCCCCCCCCCCCCCCCCTCCCCCCCTCACTAACATGAGTACATGGTGGCATGTCACAGCATTGCTAGCATTACTTAATCATGACTTATTCATGATGGAGTATTTTCAAACAGGAAATTTTACCGCTTTGATGTGTAGTGTTTAAATCATTGCTGTCCTCTCAAAAACATGGATTGGATTGGATTGGATACAACTTTATTGTCAAATGTGCTGTATGTGTAACAAACAGCACAGATGAAATTTCTTCCCTCTCAAGACATAAAACAAGAGGAGCTGCTGCGGGTGTCTGCGCCGCCATCAAAAGAAAATTAAATAATGACAAAATAATACAAAACAACACATGAGACACATGTATGTCCGTTTTTCGAATTGTTTTTATTTTTCTTTTAATGGAGTTTGCATGTTTCCGACATCCCATGAATGAAAGAGAATTTCAAAGTACTACATGTGTGCAAATAAGAATTGCAGAGCCCCTGATGCTGATTCAACAGAGGATGTGACCAAGCCAGAAGGGGCTGACAAGGCCAATTCTGAGAACCACAGCACTGAAATGCCACAGCATGAAGTACATGTGTAGTTTTTAATTTCTCTCTCTCTCTCTCTCTCTCTCTCTCTCTCTCTCTCTCTCTCTCTCTCTCTCTCTCTCTCTCTCTCTCTCTCTCTCTCTCTCTCTCTCTCACTGCCAACTATATCCGCTTCCAGTATTTTAGGCACACTCCTTTGGAAGGCAACTGATCACTTTCTTATACCTTTAAATTGGGTAGTTGGGGTAGCTGAAATATTGATCTCCTGCCAGATAATTATCTTTTATTGTTTTCGGTCTACAAGAAAAGCAAAGGAATTGGCCTTAGTGTTCCAGAACGTTAGGAGTCGAGTGTAAGAGAAACTTGCTAAAGATTATTCATTGCTGTGATAATTATTACTTATTCCAGCGATAAAGTCTATGGTACACAACATTAAAAAAAGCAATGGATACTGTTTTGATCTGCTTGAATTGAAAAAGCAAATCTTACATGTCTGTCTGTCTCTCTGCATGTGCAGAAGAAGAATTCACGTAGAATTTGTGTGGATTCAGCAGAAGAGATTACAAAGACCAAAACTGAATCAGCACATCACCAGGTACATGTCCTCAGTTTCATATCCATTCTGCTTTGCGAAAATATTTTCATTGAGTTGTATCTAAACTGAATTTATGAGCAAGTGAGCGACATGTTATTTTGTTTTGTCACCATAAGCTGTTGGAAGAGCTGTTGGATTCCACTCATTTTTTGGCAACAGATACTGAAAAAGTGGGAAATGAAGAGGAAAAATGTGAAAATGTTGGGATTGCCATGAGGTGCGTTAATTGAAAGTACTGTGACAAGATTTGTGGTCGTACAGATATCGACAAGATTCCTGACTGGATGTTATTTATTTGCTGCTGTTAAAATCGGGCTAATCATTTTAATAAATTAACATTTGAAGTACATTAACATTGGCTGCCTTTTGTTTAGGGATAATGATCATGCAGACAAACAACTTCTAAAAGCTGCTCCTCAATTATCTAATCCCTCAAATTACAAGAGCGCAGTGAAAGAAAACCAAAACTATGAAATCACACCAGAAGAGGAGATGGGAGAAAGGGAAGAGAAGTGCAGGACTGACAAAGAGCAGGGTGATCTCAGACAGAAAAATGTTGTGAAGGAGGACACAAAGCATTTAATGGGGGATGAGTCAACAATGCATATTCTCCATAAAGAGATGAAGAGAGGGGAAGTGGGGGAGGTGTGGCTGTTGAGAAGTGAAGTGGAAATTGGAATGCATCACCCCAACAAAGAGCTCATACAAGGGCTGGTCACCAGTTTGACTGGGGAGAAAGGGAAAGAAGGACAACTCCATCAGGAACCCCTGAGGAGAGAGAAGGAGAGATCGTTGAGAAAGGGGCGCTACCAGGAGCAGCTGAAGAGAGAGGAAGAGGAGGAAATGGAGAGACTGAGACTCGAAAAAGTGACACGGCAGTTCTACCATGAACAACAAAGGAGGGAAGAAGAGATGGAGGCAGAGCGCTTGATGAGGGAAAAGGAAACAAGAATCCAGCGCTACCAGATGGAGCTGAAAAGGAAGGAAGAGGAGGAGATGGAGCGCTTAAAGACGGAGATGGAAACTAGGACATGTCACTATAAGAAGGAACTGACTACGGAAGAAGAGAAAGAGGTGGAACAATTTAAAAGGGAAAGGGAGAATAAAAGACATTTCTTGAAGGAGGAGCTTAGGAAAGAGGAGGTGGAGGAGGAAAACCAAATGGAGCATTTGAAGAAAGACAAAGAGTTGAGAAGACAGAACTACCTAGAGAAACTGAGGAAGGAGGAAGAGAGAGAAGTTGAACAGTACAAGAGGGAAAAAGAAATGAGAATTTGCCTCCTGAAGACGGAGGAAGATACAGAGGTGGAAAGATTCAAGCGAGAGAAAGAGATGAGAGCAAGTCTCCGCCTTGAGGAGAGGAAGAACGAAGAGGAGGAAGAGGCAAAGACCTTCCAACGGGATAAGGAGACCAGAATGCATCTTTTTCAGAAAAAGATGATCCAAGAAGAAGAGGAGGAAATGCAATGGTTGAGGAAGGAAAAGGAGAAGCAAATACGCTTTCACCAGGAGGAGCTGAGGAGAGCGGAAGAGGAAGAGTTGGAGCGATTAAAGGCAGAGAAAGAGGCAAGAATGAGTCAGCACCGGGAACAGCAAATCAGAGAACAAGAGGATAAGATGTTGAAGAGCGAGGAGATGAGAACAAAAATTGAGGTTGAGAAAAAAGCGCTCCTCTCTCAGGAGGCGCAAAGGGGAGAGGAAGCGGACGGGAAAGAGCAGTTGATGATGGACAAGGAGAAGAGAATAGCTCTCCATCTGGAGGAGCTGAGGAGGGACGAAGACAAGGAGTTACAGTGGTTAAAACAAGACAAGGAGTCTCGAGTGCAACTCTGTCACAAAGAGTTAATTCGAGGGGAAGAGGAGGAGGTGAAGAGATTGAAGACCGAGACGGAGGAACGAATTCAATGTCGCCTGCAGGAGCTGAGAAGAGAGGAAGACGCACAGGTTGAGGAGTTGAAGAGGGAGGAGACCAGAATAAGGCATGAGATGCGCCTCTGCAAGGAGAAGTCAATGAGAGAACAAGAAGACGAGGCGGCGCAGTTAAGAACAAAGAAGGAAATGAGAATGCGCTCATGCTGGGAAGAGCTGAAAAAGGAGGAAAAGGAGGAGGTGAAGCGGTTGAAAACTGAAATGGAGAGGAGAATCGACCTTTGCCGCGAAAAGCTGAAGAGAGAGCAAGAGGAGGAGGAAGAGAAGTTGAAGAGTGAGATGGAGGCACGAATGTGCGTCCAACGCGATAGGCTCGCAAAAGAAGAAAGGGAAGAGGTTGAGCAACTGAATACTCAAAAGAAGGTAAAACTGGAACTCTACCTGGAGAAGCTAAAAAGGGAGGAAAACGAGGAGGAAGAACAGCTGAAGACAGAAAAGGAGGCTAGAATAGGTCTGCGTTGGGAAGAGTTAAGGAGAGCGGAAGAACAAGAGATGGAAGACTGTAAGCGGGAGGAGGCAAGATTAAAGTCCGAGATAGAAATGAGGATGCATCTCTGTGAGGAGGGTCTCAGAAAAGAGGAGGAGCACGAAGTAAAGGAGTTGAGGATGGAGAAGGAGGTCAGGGTGCGCCTTCGTCGGGACAAGTTGAGAAAGGACAAAATGGCGGAGGTGAAACAGATGAAGACAGCCAAGGAGACAAGAGTACATCAACGCAGGCAGGAGCTGAGGAGAGAGGAAGAGGAGGCCATGCAGCGGCTGAAGGCGGAAAAAGAGGTCAAAATGCATCTTAACCGGGAGGAGTTACGTCGGGAGGAAGAGGAGGAGTTGGAGCGCTTCAAACAGGAAAAAGAAATGAGAATGCGTCGCTGCCGAGAGGAGCTAAGGAGAGCGGAAGATGAGGTGGAGAAGTTGAAGGAGGAAGAGCGGGAGAAAAAGAAAGAAATTGAGAGGAGATTGCACCTTCGCCAGCAGGAGCTGATACGTGAGGAGGAGGAGGAGTTGCAGCGGTTGAGGACCGCAAAGGAGGCAAGAATGAGCGTGTTCCAGGAAGAGCTGAGGAGAGAGGAAGAAGAGGAAGCTGAGCGTTTAAAAAGTGAAGTTGAGAGGAGAATGCGTCTTCAGCAGCAGGATATGATGAGAGAGGAAGAAGAGGAGCTCGAGCACCTGAAGACAGTGAAGGAGGCAAAAGTGAGAGACTACCTGGAGGAACTCGGCAAAGAGCTCAACGAGGAGTTTGAGTGTTTGAAGAGGGAGAAGGAGATGCAAATGCACTTCCGGCACGAGGAGCTGAGAAGAGAGAAAGAAGAAGCCGCCGCGCGCCTGGAGACTGACAGGGAGAGCAGAATCCAGTTCCACATGCAGGAAATGAGAAGAAAAGAAGCGGAGGAGGTGGAGCAGTTTATGAGGGAGAAGGAGATGCGGTTAAAGGCGGAGATGGACAAAAGAATGAGCGTTTTGCAGGAGGAGCTCAGAAGAGAGGAAGAGGAGAATGCCAAACTTTTGAAGAGGAGGAAGGAGATGAAGATCAACATTTACCAGGAGGAACTGAGGAGAGAAGAAGAGGAGGAGGCGGAACGTATGAAGAGGGAAAAAGAAAGCAGAATGTGTCTCCGCCAAGAGGAGCTGAGGAAGGAGGAAGAAGCGGAGGCGGAGCTTTTGAAAAGAGAGAAGGAGGCGAGAGCGTACCGGCAAAAGAATGAGCTGAAGAGAGAGGAAGAGGAAGAGGACCGGTTAAAGAGGGAGAAATTGAAGAAGATGCGCGCCCGGCAGGAAAAGCTGCGGCGAGAGAGAGAAGAAAGTGTGGAGAGGTGGAGGAATGAAAAGGAGACCCGGCTGCGTTTCCGCCAGGAGAGGGCCAAGGTCAAGAAAACGAGTGTGCGCCACGAGGACGTAATCAAAGAGGAGGATGCGGAATCGCTAGCGAGGGAGAAGGAGAACCAGCCAAACGAAGAGGCAGAACTACTAAGGAGGGGAAAGCTCATGCTTTCATGCAAAGAAGAGGAACAGGGAGAGGGCGTCGTGCAGCTCAAGAAAGGGTGGAAACAGCCAAGGCAGGACAACGCGGAGCCGCTTCAGAGAGAAAATGGAACCAAAGGTCATTTTCTACAGGAGAGGATACAGCGAGAAGCGGACGTGTTGAAGAGCCAGAACAGAACAGGCCTCCGTCTGGAGAAACTGACAACAGAGAAAGAGGACACGGAGAAGAGACCAGGGGCACACCAGGCCAAGCTGGGAGAGGAAAAAGTGGCAGACTATTTGAAACGGGCGAACCCCAAGCCACTACGTCTCAGTCAGGACAAAGTGAGCACGAAGGAGGAGGATGAGGAGGAGGAGGACACTGAGAAATTGAAGATGGAAAAGGAGAAGAGGACACAGCTTCGCGAGGAGGAACTGAGGAGAGAGGAAGCGGACGAGATGGAGCGGCTCAAAAAGGAAAAAGAGCAAAGAACGCATCGCCGCCAGGAGGAGCTCAGGAGACAGGAACAGGAGGAGGTGCAACGCCTGAAAAGGGAAAAGGAAACAAGGATTCTCCTCCGCCAGGAGGAGCTGAGGGGTGAGGAAGACGAGAAGGCGCAATTTTTGAAACGGGAGAAGGAGAGAAAAACACGTCTCCTCATGGAGCAATTGAAGAGAGAGGAGGAAGATGAGGTGGCACGGCTGAAGTGGGAAAAGGAGAAGAGAACGCGTCTTCTGCAGGAGAAGCTGTGGAGAGAGGAAGAGGAGGAGAGGTTGAACCGAGAGAAAGAGAAAAGAACACGTCTCCGACAAATGGAGCTGACCCGACAGGAGGAGGAGGAGCGGCTGAAGAAGGAGAAGGAGAAAAGAGCACTTCTTCGCCGGGAGGAGCTGAGTAAGGAGGAGGAGGAAGAGGCTGAGAGGTTACAAAGGGAAAAGGACCAGAGAATGCTTTTACACCAAGAGTATCTGAAGAATGAGGAAGAGAAAGAAGCCGAAAGGTTAAAAAGGGAAAAAGAAAAACGAATGCGTCTTCTCCTGGAGGAGCTCAAGCGGGAGGAGGAGGAAGAGCGCTTACAAAGGGAGAAGGAAAAGAGGATACGCCTCTGTCTGGATGAGCTCCAAAGAGAGGAAGAGGTGGAGATGGTAAGGCTCAAGAGGGAAAAGGAAAAGAGAATGCGCCTCTGCCAGGAGAGGTTAAAAAGAGAAGAGGAGGACGAGGTGGAGAGGTTAAAGAGGAAGAAGGAGAAGCGACTGCATCTTCGCCAGGAGGAGCTGAGGAGAGTGGAAGAGGAGGAGTTGGAGCAGTTAAGGGATAAGAAAATGGGCCTCTTCCAACTGGATCTGCGGAGCGAGAAAGAGCACGAGTTGGAGAGATTGACTCATAAGAAAGAAAAGAGAATGCGTCTTCATCAGATGGGCCTGAGGGGAGAAGAGGAGAAGAAGAAACTGAAGACTGAGTACAAGGAAAGGCTGAGGTAGGTTAGACATATTCACGAATGTTTGCTTGATATCACCGGAGAATTGGGCTTACCTTGCTGTCCAGACACACGAAAGGCAAGTAAAGAGTTTGTGTGCGCGGGGAGACGGCGGGCATTGGTGGCGGTTGGGGTCCCATCCAAGCGCATCTCAATCTTGCACCCCAATTTAATATTTGACTGGATAACCTCCACACTTGCGTATCTGCATCAACGGACTGTTGCATTCGTCCATTGAAGTGCATTTCGAGGGGCGGGGGCTGAGGGGGCATGTCTCAACTGTGTTTGTAAATATACGATTTCAGCTGTAGATAAGCCACCGAGATAAGATTTGGAGGTTACTGTGCATCTTTGTTGGCGTTATGAGTTTTCAAAAGAAAAGGTTGACGTTTTGAATGATTATCCGATCTGTGCACATCCCAAGGGCTTTGCGGCAGGTACTGCTGGCCAAGAGGAGGGATGAGGAGGCATTGTTGTCTGACCAGAAGGAGGAATTAACAGAATCTGTCCAGAAAGAGAGAGAGGAGGAGCAATTTAAAATCAGGTCAGACACACACAAATCCAACGGTTTAAAAAAAAAAAATATATATATATATATATATATATATACAGTATATATATATTTAAGTATTTTATATTTATATTTTTACATCATTGTTACTTATTCTCACTCATATTTTGTATACTGTACTATCTTGTGGATATTATGTGAACATTTAAAAACCTCAAGATATCATCTCAACTTTTAGAAATGTTATTGAGGACTGAAAATGCCCAATCGCATCATTAAGGGCGCTATTAAAGGATATTGTTTTGACTTATGGAAGAAAAACGTGTGTGTGTGTGTGTGTGTGTGTGTGTGTGTGTGTGTGTGTGTGTGTGTTTGTGTGTGTCTGGGTCTGCGTGTGTCTGTGCCTGCCTACCTGCGGGCGCATAGGCAGGACCGTGAAGCTGTTCTGAGAGCACTTTGCATTGCACTGGAAGGAGAAAGGTTAGTAGAGCATAACAAGCAGAAGGCTGAAAGACATCAAAAGCAATACAATGTGTGACTTTGATATATTAACTCATTCGGTACCAAGACAATTCTGGACCAAGTCTCAAAAGACGTTTAAAAACGTCTTTGGGAGTGAATGAGTTTATGAACTTTTAATATTTATTTTGGCAAGCGTTGCATGCAGGAATGGCGCCACAATTTTTTTTCTCTCCTGGGGAAAAGCGTAGCTTGACAGACATGTTTGAGAAAAAGATTATCATGACTTACTTGAGGGTTTTTTTTTTGTGATTTTTTTTTCATCCATTAAAAGTGTGTTACACACCACAAGCAATCGTGTACGGAAGCATGGAACTGCCAATGTGGACCTGCAGACTCCTTCGAACGTATTCACGTAGTATGTTCGAACATATTGATAAAATGTAGGCAAGTCAATACCCTGTGGCATTATGGGAAAAAAAGCTTTTAGCATTTTGCCTACTAATACGTAAATACGTACTTTGCGAATACGTTCTAATGTGTGCCAACTGTACCTTAACGTGCAAGTAACTGAAAGACTCACCCCGCCACTCGTTACCTTCACAAACAACGCCACGGACGGACAAACTTGGACTACTAATGCCCGTAGCGAGAGGTGAAGTCACCGGCGGCCATCTTACGTTGCAACTGTTCAAGCTCACCTAATATGACATAGCGTGGCATATACATATCATGCTACCACTGAGCTATGCCGGCCCAAGAAAGTCTTGAGGTGCCTTGTAGATTCAAACCCTCAACCTCATGTTTGGACACCATCTTCTAAATCACAACTGGTGTAATTTTGTAGGCATCAAAACGTTGACCTGTCCGATCACCCCCCGCAAAGGAGGCAATACTTTGAGCATCTGAAGGCAGAATCCGAAGAGGAGCTGCAGCAGGAGAACAGCAGACAACAGGACGACGGCATGAAGAATTTGAATTTCTTCAAACCCGAGGTGTGTGAAGTATTTGTACTTCGTTAGCCACCCCTCAGGTTAAATGATGCACGTGCAGTATGTCACACTTGCGGATTGCATGTTTCGGCAGCTAGGAGACATGAAGGTCGGCAATCTGACAGATTCAATCTTCAACGGGACTCTTGATCTCATGGGACAGGTAACGCTTGAGCTAATGGATTACGGTTGAACAATTAATCAAATTCAAATGGATTGAAATTCACTATGTCATAGAATGCAATTTTCAAATCGCAAAGGCTGAATTGGGGCGCTCTGCCTTAGTTTGGGTTCTTGCTGGTCTTAGAAATCTGTTTATATACATTTTAGGGAGGAGGACCTAAATCGCATAAATGAAGTAAAAAAATAATCTCACGTCAAAGCAATATTGAGTAAAAAAAAAGACAATTCGATCATTTTTCAAAATCATTCAGCCCTAAAATGATTGACATGATTCATTTTTATGTATATCCTCTCCTTTTATTAGGCCATCCCGCCCACTTGGCCGAAGTAGCAGGATCAGCTCTTCTGTGCTTCCTGACCCAAGTTTCAGAAGCATCACACCATGTCCAGCTGTTCTCAGTTGATGGGTTTTAATGTGGGTGTGCGTGCGTGAATGCATGTGTAATTGACTCTGCACTGAACCCTGTGGGAGCTTTCAGTTGTACGAAAATCATTCAAAATAATCTTTTTTTTTCTTAGATGCAACTGTGTGTGATTTTTTCCCACATGGGTAAGCCATCCATCCATTCATTTGATATTGCGCTGGCTTATTGGGTAATTATTCTTCGGGCCACGGGTGATCTCAATTGTATCCCAGGCGACTTGGGGTGAGAGGCGGTGTACAACCCTGGACTGGTCACCATAATCACAGATGGGTGAGCGTTGATCAAAAATCTCAAAATTGAACACATCTTCATTCGTGCATGGAGGGGTCAACACAAATTCTGGTTCAAAAATCGACATCTGTTGCTGCTGTCTTTCCTGCAGCAGAAATGTCGTACTAGAGCTCACAAACTCTAAATGTCAAATGTTTGATGTACTTTTGACTTTGTCGCATCTGAATTGCCTCGTGGGGGCCAAATTCAGGGTTCAGTTGTCTGGTCCGTAGTTACAGACCTGCCTTGAAATAAATTCTGTCTTGAATTGCTGATAAATTTTCATGTTTCAACAATTGCCCGTTTCATGTTTTTGCAGTTATTTTACTTTACATTCACACCTGAATGTATCCCATGAATTGCATTTTTTTTTTAAAATAGCTTAAAATATTTTGTGTGGTGAACTAATGTATTAGTTTCACTTTTTAAAAACCAAATGATTGAAATAAAGTGACTTACCCTTGATATTGTATATTGCAACAACCAAGCACAAAGATACCTGAATATCTGACATGGAACCTTTATTCAATAACCGCTGTTTTTTTAAGTGCAAAAAAAAAAAAAAAAACCTACATCATATCTGATACAATCATGGCAATATAATTGCATCGGCTGGTTTCTTTGTGACTCACACGATCACAACACTGACTGCCATTGCTGTTTGTAAAAACATATTTAACAAATACTGTTAGAGCATATAAACATTCATTTAGAGTCATAAATAACTTTCAATACATTGTGAATAATCATTTGGATTCAGGCTGTAGTTTTAGCAAATGAGCCTGTCATCTAAAACGTAGATGGTAAACATCAAGTACAACAACAATATTACTGATGGCAGCGAGATAAGAAAAATGTTCAGCATCGGTTGAATGGTTGATTGGAGGGAGGGGGCGACCTTGCCGCGCCCTGAGCAGCACATTGACGGCCGGGAAGGCTACTGGCTCTGCTTTTGCACGTGGACGGACCAAAAAGAACAATAAGGCAAATGAGAAAAGCGTTTCACGGTTTTGTTCAATCTAGAACACGTAGATCTTGTCTCTCTGGACAGTGTCGAGGTCGTCATCCATGGTGAGCAGAACCTGGAAGTTTGAACGGGAGAAGTGAAGAGTAGACGTCAGAACATTCTCTCTGGATAACGACGGCCAACGCAAAACGGGGGACTTGCCAAGAAGGATCCGAACATGGCGATGGAAGAGAGGAAGTGCCAAATATCGTGATCGTCGAAAAATGAAAGCAGGATGCAGTCCCGGTTGTGCTCCCGTGATTCGGCCGGTGTTTTCTATTTGAAAACAAATGTAATGCTGCGTTATGAAGAGAGAATGTGTGAAAACACGCTTGAGTATTTATTCCTCGATATCCAGCCTAAGGTCCTCAAAGTATGCCCTTTTTCCTCATTAGTAAAACAAATCAACGTGCGAAGTGACAAGGGTGCACGTCGTGTACTCTTTGCTCACTTGTACTAACTATGCCCTTGTACTAGTAGACCAAAGTAGAATATGGAATTAATCCGTTCAATGGCTTTCAGAGACCACCAACCTGCCAGGTGCTGAGACCCTGGAAGAAGAAATAGAGCGCAAAGCCCCACACCACAGCCGTGAAGAGAATACACACCAGCGCCAGGCACTGGATTCTCTCACCGCTGCGCAACTGGAATGGAAATGAGGTGAAGAGGTTAAAACCAAGCAGATTTAGTCACATGATGTTCTGCGCACATGATCGCCACCTTCATAATGATGTAGAAGGCAAAGTAGAGTAGAAGGTTACAGATGGCGATTGCCAGCAGGTAGGAGGCAAAGTCATTGGGTCTCTCGATGAGGCCGTAGGCAGCGCTGCAAAGGGAACAAGACGTCAAATCACGTTCAATGCTAGCATTACACAGATGGCGCGCGTGCACGCCAGGTTACTCACAGGGACCAGTTGACTAAGTTCCCCATCACCAGCAGAACCATGCGATCCTTAGAACAACACGCACAAGGGACATGATTGAAAATACATTATGGGTACCTTAATTGCTACCACTCGTGCGAGAGAACTCGGTTCAGATTTTCTATAATAATAATTGGTGACAGACACACATGCAACTGCTCAGATATTTTTTTAAAAAAAGGTCCTGGTGTAAGGCTGAACTAAAGCAAAAGCATTAACCAGGGATGTTCAAAGTGCAAACAAATTCTATAATAAACAAACAAAAAAAAGATGGACGGGATCAGAAGGTTTCACTGTTTTTTGGGGAAATTAAAAATCAAAGGAAAAGAACTCAGGGCAAATAAACAGTATGAAGATTTCGGGGAGCAAGTGGAGGCGGGGGCGGTAATCTGAACAAATTGGAGATCAAACAGCTTCACACAACTGATTGGTTGACTTTGACGGGGCCGACATTTTCATAAAGCGACTTCTGGCGTGCATGTTAAACACGCTGGCTCACGCAGACATCACTCACAATGTATGTGGGCCCGGTGCAATGTCGAATACAATCTGTGTAGACGACATAAACCATCCTGCGCACAACGCCGGAGTCTGAAAAACAAAACATTCACATAGCAAAAGGAGTCCAATAAATCATCTGTTTTTGTATTCAATTAAAATACATATATATAATAAAAAGAAAAACATTGGTAAAATGACCAATTTCAAACATGCATCATGGAAAATGCAAATCTTACCGAGCCTCCATCTACCCATGTAGTAGAGCTGTGTGCTGAGGAGAAGCGTGGCCAATATATGGATGACTGAGAAAACGATCCAAAACACAGTATTTCCTCTCCCAAAAACCTGCAAATAAGACATCCGTCACAGTTCCGAGTTGTTAGCACGTCGGCCACGTCGTCGCCACGTGTGCAACGTACCACTCCGAGCACGGAGAAAAAGATGACTGCGGCCAGGCAGGCGTAGGCGGTGTAAGCGCTGGCGTTGATGTCAGGGTGTCTCTTCTGATACAGCTTCAGCATACACAGGCCAGCGATCATATACATAAAAGATGTGTCTGCAAAAAGCACCAGACACATGTCAAAGTGACCTTAAAAAGAAGGAAGTCACTTTGCTTGAGCAGAAATAATTGAGCCAGCGTATTCTGTACAATGGAAGGGGGGTTTTGCTGCCAGTTGCAGAATAGTTGCATCAGCTCCTGAGTGCCCCTTAATGTGTGAAGCCGAACTGACTTAGGATGTCAGGACATGGACATATCTCAAGAATGAGTGTAATTTCTCTATCTATATATACAGTATATACACACATACATACACACAATATAACAGCAGGGGAAGAAGAAAATAGTGTGTGCGGTGTGGTGAAATGTGTCACGTTACCAAACTGGAAGTTGGTGTAGTTTGGACAGACATGGTAGCAGGCGCTGAGTAGGCCCTCCATCATGAGAGCGGTGCCCATGGCATAGAAAAGACCAAAGTGCTTGGGGATGCCACATTCCTGAAAGAAGACAGCAAGGACAACAGTGTGAGCCGTGACTTTTTGGCAAATATCACCACTGTTTAGCTGTTCTTCAGCCGCAACCTGGACCGATTTGCAAAACCTTCGCTTGAAGACGTGGTGGGCCATGGCAAAAAATCTTTTCAAAAAATGTAATTACAAAAATGTTCATCTTGATGTGTCAGCATGATTTGATGAACAACAGTTTTCACTTACTTCCACTCAGCTGCCACCAGGTGGCATAGTCAACCATACATATGTACAGTGAAACTCCTCTACAACGAAATCATGTTTGCAGCAAGAAATTTTTCACAACAGGGGGTTTTCACTGTAGCAAATTTGATCTCAGATGTAAACACATGCACACACACACACATGTACACGCAGACACAAACGTGTACTCTTTATTTTTATTCCAATAGTGCATTAGTATGAGCATACACTTATTTGACACTTCAGAGTCAGTGTAGAAAGAAAAAAAGGGAAAGAAATTTACGATCAGCATTCACTGTTTTGTAGCCATTTTAGCAATGCATTGTTCTTGCTGCGTCTGAAACTAACAATAACAAATACTTCCTGGACTACTGCGCATGTGTAAACCAGTGTGGTGGTTGCCGTTTCCGAACGAAGCAGTAGAGGTCGCTGTTGGATTAGACTTTGTTGTAATGAATCTCGTCGCGAGGCAAGAGCAGAGAAAAAGATTTCGTATAATGCAATAGGTTTTTTTTTTCATTGTATGGGGGGCAGGTAAGTGGGAATGGTGTTAATACATGAATATTTTTTTCACACTAGGGGGTATTTTCGCCTATGTAGGTTTCGTTGTAGAGGAGTTTCACTGTACCTGCTTACGCCACCGACGCCGAGTTAGCTGTCAAATCCATATTCACATACCAGTGCGCCGACTTCATTACAGGCCAGGGCTCGATTGTGGACGATGTCTCTCTTGAGGACGATGAGGAGAAAGAGGAGGCCCAGCATCACATAGCCGAGGTTGCTCAGGATGTTGTTGAATGCGCTGCGTCGTGGAGCGCTTGAGAGTCAATCGTCACGGTGCGCATGGAAATGCTCATTCGTTTGTTTGAGCGGGTACGAACCTGAGAGCCCCGAGAGGGTGAGCACACATGAAGTTATAGTAGCAGATATCCTGGTTCCCCGTCACATTGACAACCTGATCAAAGAAACATTGACGGTTTACATAATACGGTGCATGGTGGCGGCTTGACATCGTTTATTTTCCGTTAGTGTACCGTTTGATATGTGATGACCAGCTGGATGACCGGCAGGGCGTAGAACACAGCGATGGTGGCGATGTTCCTGATGGGAGCACAATCATGACACATGATGCATGTTCAAAAACAACACATTAAGAGAAAAATGACAGCAGATCTGCATCTTATATTCTCACCAGAAGTAGATTTGGTATTTCTTGCTGAGGACCCTCTTGTCTTTGCGCGACAGGTCGGACACACAAAGATACTTCTGTCACCAGCAGAGGACACAGGAACGCCATTATTAGTCGTCAAGTGGAAGCAATATTCGATTAAAATGAAATTTTAATTCTGAATGACTTGCTGCAGCATGAACTGAATTCCATATTAGCGATCAACACTTTCGGTGCCTTCATGGCAAATCGATGCGTCACATGTAGTCAAAATAGTCAGCATTGATTTGCTCGTCTCTTTTTTTTTGTGATCAGCAATGAAAGGCATTGATCGATATATGCCTATCACGTACTTTTCCGCAGAAATCGGTGGCCGATTCAATTTGAAATCAAATTTGAGAGCAACTTTCCAATGTTGCTAATGTCCCATGATGTCCAAAGCTACTACAGTACATAAATGACGTCGACCCGCGCCTAAGAGTCCCGACAAACCATCTCAATGTCGGTCAATGATATTTTTTAGAATGTTAATTTATTTGGAGATTCGAGACTTTTACAATCATGAAATTGTACTTGTCAACCTCCCAACCCACATATATATACCTTACCCCGGTGATTCCCAACCAGGGTGCCATGGCACATTAGTGTGCCGTCAGAGATCATTAGGAGTGCCACGGGAAATAATCCAAGCTCATTTCATTCAAACAAAAATGATTTATTATATACAAATTGCAAATATCCTTGTTCATCTTTTTATGCCAGCAGCAAAAATGCTATTTATGCCAGCAGCAAAAATGCTATCAGATGTTAGTAGGTATAGTAGGTATAATCTAGTAGACCGCCTGGTTTCTATTGATTCAATAGAATAATGCCCAGTCCTTGTCTAAATTCTCTCTGAGCTAGGCTTGCAAGGGGGGCAAGAAAGGATTGCAATTTTGAGAGGTTTTGGAAACGGATTTGAAAACTTCCTGATATTCAATGGATTATTATCTGGAAATGGATGCTCACTGTTTCGTATACAAGTAAGGAACAACGATGAATATTTTTGTTTCACCATCAGCAGACGGGAAAAGAATACAGATTTTCAAAATTTGGGGGAATGGTGATTTGTTGGGAGTTTAAAAAAAACAAAGTACTTTTATTATGTTCTTGAGTCTGACAGAAAAAAAACCAAGATGGCCATGACCATACTTTTTAGCCAGGATTTTCAAATGAATCCTTGTAACTTCCTAATATGCCAACATCAGAAATATCCTCAGTTTCGTAACAGTATTAGGGACAGAGCGTACCTTGGTGCGAACAATGTTCTTGTCCGAGTTGATGTCATCCAGTGTGTCATAGTCATCTTCCTCGATGGAGCTCAATGACTCCTGTCTGCTTCTTCCAACATTTTTCCATCCAGACCGTTCTGATGGAAAGGAAAAAATGATTTTTTGTTCCTTAAGATGATGGGACTTTCATCAGACCTATTCAAGATTCAAGAAAGAACTGTCACAATGATGGAGTTTCATAACAATATTGTCCATACCCATGTAGTGGTCAGCTGAAGCGGCACTGTCTAGAGAGGGGGCACTCTCAGTGACTGCTTCTGAACTGATCGTGCTGTCTGTTGGATGGACACGCAATGACTCAGTTCAGGCCCCAAAAGATTAAAAAAAACAACCCAGTACTCACCGAGGGAGCCATATTCATTTGGTGAAGCTGTAATCTTGCCTGTAAATGTTGACACACACACACAGTGGGGAAAAAAAAAATCATTTTAAGAGAGTGTTCCCTTGCAGACGTGCAATTCTCAAATCACCTATTGGTCGATTATTTTGCTATTCCCTGGAAAAAAAGAAAATCCATTCATTTGCTGTTTTGTATTGTTGCACTTCGGCACCATTTTATGAAATCTTGGTCCCGATTAACAAAGTTGATGTGAGGTGAGCAGCTTCTGTTAGACAGGCAAAAGTCCGGACGAATAGCAAACGAGTGCTTTTACCACCATCTTGTGGCGTTTATATGCAATTCATGCACACAAAAACACTGCAGCTGATAGTAGAAGACATGAGTAGGAACTACAGCTGCTGCTGCTGTTTTCCTGGCGTAAACGAGAAGTATTACTTCATTCATTGCTCCAAGGGAGAGTATACATGCTACTGTTATGAAATCATCCATATCATCAACAATAAGAACAAAATGCATGCATGGTGTGCAAGTTGATGTATGAACAAAAAAGAAAAAAAATCAGACGGGAGCAACTGTGTGTTCGTACCATCTCCATTTTTCCCCAGCAGAGAAGCTAAAGCATGTGTTAGCAGACAGAGAGGAGAATAGAAGACAGATCATAGGGTTAATAGATAGAGCCCAACCCACTCACGTGAACCCTAAATAGGCTGGTTCTTTAAGAGCTGGTTTACCTGTCTCGGCGGGTGATGTGTCATCAATGTTTTGAAAGAGCTCTCTTTTCTTGGCTCTGCACAAAACAAAGAGGCGTGGAGATACAAATTAATGACATTCGTCCACTGCTCGTGGGCATTTGCAACCCGTGCCAAAGTAAAAAGATGTCAACGTCTTACCGTTTCTTCTCCAGACAGGCCACCAGCAGAGTGACAAGGTAGAAAGAGAGGAATATACCCAGACACAACAGCATGCCCATCACATACACGTCCGCTATGCAAAAGTGGATACAGATGCATTTTAAATCGTTATGACATTCATCATGTGAAATGCAAAAGGTTACTCAACAAACACAATGAAAGATCAAATCACTGGACAAAGCGCGTTTAAAACACACACACACACAGAATGTCACATTTGTACCAAGGTAGCTTACATTTTATGGCAAGGGAGACCACAATGTCAAGGGTTTTGCTGCGGTTACCAGCGTCGATCAGCTCATCTGGGCGCAGCGGGTAGAAGCGCAGTGGACCGCCACAGGCCTCGTCCTCCGTTTTTACCACGAGCACCACATAAAAACTGTTGCTGGGGAAATCTTTTCTCTGGATAACGGAGGGACAGAGGAGCAACGATGGATACACGTGCTTGCGCTACGTTCTGTTGAAATACTTCTAATGCTGTATGTTATTGTTTAACGTTACCAAGGGGTCAGACATCTTTGAGTACATGCCCCGAAAGTTTCCAATATGTTTCCATGGGATGTAAACATTTTCACTTCGGAATATTTCCATTCCTAATTGAAAACTTTCCAAATGTATGGGTTTTAACTAGTAATTGAGGGAGATTTAATAGATGGGATTCCTTGTTGATTCTTGTTTATTCCCATATTTGTTTTGTTTTTGTCCTTTCCAATGTTGAAAATTCCCAAAATTTTGAAAACATATTCTGCATTGGGGCTACATATAACTGAAGAACTACCTGTACTGTGATGGCACCTTTTCTCGTCATCGTCTGATACATCCCAATGAAGGCTACATTGTTGTCGAGGTCATAGACGGGGCACTGAAAACGGAAAAAAAACAAGACGGCATCAATCGGATGATTAGAGGGATTCCACCACAGGAGGAGCAAAAAATTAAAACAATTATGAATTACCGATATCACTCAGGTTAATAGATTATGCAGGTCAGGAGATGTGACCTGTAGTGATAAGGGAGGGGGAGCCAGGGTGGTCTCTGGACTGGTGCTATGGGAGGGACACTGGTTTGAGATCAAAATTATTTTTTTACTCATTACATATTACCTATTTATTTGAAATTCAATTTTTGGTGTTCGACTTTTTTGGTTTGTTTTGCAGCTGTTTATTTTGCTATGGTAACCGTTTTGTTTTTCTCAATTTAGTATGGTTACTGTATATGAACTAATTCAGTACCCGCCAATTCTGGACCAAGTCTGAAAAGACGTTTAAAAACGTCTTTGGGATTGAATGAGTTTTCAGGACAGTTGCTTTCTACTTTGCTTTTGTTTTTTGTTTGGTTTTAGAGGCGCCTGGCTTTTAGTTTGGATCCAGCCGCTATTATGAATTCGAGAAGCCCAAAAAAAAGCCCTGCCTGCACCAGAACAGTATCGCCTAAAGATCAACATAATCTTTTCGCTTGTGTGATATGGTGTTACTACATGCCAAAACCATGATGCTTAAGGCCCTTAAGGACAGCACAAGGAGGAGGAGAAAGTGTACCTGGATATCCTGGATGGACATAACGGAGCAGGGAAAGGTCATCTCCGAGGTGACCTTCACAATCACAGTGTCCACCCCTTCGGGAAATACATACTTGAAGTACTGAGAGAAGAGATAAGCAATTAAGGAAAGGAACCATTTTCTTTTATTAGGGATACAATATTGTGCTCTCAAAGATGAGAGACACCATTTATTGGCTATCGACTTCATAAATCTTCTACTTCTAACGTATTTGATAATAAGGTAGTATCAGCAGCATTCGATTACAAAGTGGGTGGGAACTAGATCATCACAATGTATTTGTTGGAAACTGCATCAAAAGCCCAACTCTCCAACGTCAGCTCATTTTTGAGGCGCATGTTCAAACGAGCGTGACTTCCTGTTATTGTGTAACATTAAATCTTCCCACATCCTCTTGTTGAAACCGCACTTCTTTCACTGTTTCTCTTTTGCGGTAATTCTAACCAGAGTCATCTGTACCTGAGGTTGGGAAGGAGATGAAGTGAAGCTAAATTTCGTTTCTGTCCTGGAATCAAAGTGACAATAGGTCAGACAAATCAATGGCGGTACAGACTTCATGCCATGTTTCCACCAAACAGCACTACACCCAAAAAAGCCATCAGTAAATGTCATTATGTATCGAAAGATGTCTCTTACTGCAATGTGAAGCTTTCAACGCGGCTGACCCTAAGTTGGTAGTTTGTACCCTGGCTGGAAAGTGTCGACACATCCACAAAGAAGTACTGGATCTCTGATGCAGCCCGTGTTGGAGGCTGGCATAATGTGCGCCCTAAATGATTGTATGGATACTTCCTCTGGTACCTGAAGAGCACAAATATATTCAGTATTCATGGCTTCATATATGACTGGGTGAATGAAATAGATGACGCTTCTGTACGAAATTGGGTTACGGTGATGTCTCGCCAGGAACTGAGAACCCTCTGTATATAACTTTGATTTTAAGACACACAGCCAAGTATATTAAAAAAAAGGTCAGCTTGTAACATGTTGACGCAACCAATTGAATTGATAGTTTGTTGAGGACTGCCTTTTCAAAGTCAGGTGACTTTACTGGTCACGTGTTTTCATTAATACCCTTTGTGCAGCTCTCCCTAAAACATGCTGGATTCATATTCTACAATACGGATGAGTGCTTAGGGCAAAATGTTCAAGAAACTGCGTGTATAAAAAAAAACGTTCCTATACTCATAACAAGGAGATCGGTTCAGAGTAAGTGAAAGTCCAAAGGTTTATTACAACATACAGAAAAGTTGATTGTTGGATAAGGCAAGTGAATGACTAATTTAAAAAAATACAATAAACAATCAAACTAACATATTTAAAAAACGTAAATATCTACTCCTAGTTTGGTAATATTTCTTTTTACACATTTGCCTAATTACTCTCTTTGGTAATACATTTGCGTTGACCCTGCACGGGAGGTCCAGAACTCACAGGCCTCTGAGGATGAGGGGGACCTGAAAGGAGAGCACAGCTTGCTTCTGTCTCACCACAAACAGGATAGGACTCTTGAGGTTCGGCGACAGTACGTCAACGGATACACGAACTCCTTCCGTCTGTGACATGAAGCACAGTAAATACGGACTAACGTTTAAAAAACAAACAAACTGCACGGCACTCTCCTACCTTGGTTCTGGAGACAGTGTGGTTGAAGGCATAGATCGTCTGATTTCCACTCGTAACTGTGTCGTTATAGGTCACATCAAACTCGCCATCTTTCTGGATCACATTGTTTTTCTCCCCCAGAGCGCCACTGCCGCAAGCCAACGGTGCAACACACAACCACAGGAGGACTCCAGCAGCAATTCCAAATGTCTTTTTATATCGCGATTTCCAGTGACTGCCGAACAGGATTTCGTCTCTCAACATCGTCTTTGAAGCAGTGAACAGCCACCGGTGCAGTTATGAGACGGGAAAATGAACCGGGCAGCTCCGCCCCATTCAAATGACTCCAAGTAAACAGGTTGACTGTCAAAACTGTGTCAAGTCCTGTCTTGAGCCAAAGTAACAACTGCTAGCATCCGAGCACTTACGACAGCTTTTTAATCGTCCGTCTTCCCAAAGACAACAGAGACACGCTCCAGGCTGTCCACTGTGAAGTCACGAGTTCTGAGATTGCAGCACTGCAACAATAAAACGGTATTCTCACATAGCAAAACAGGAGAATCCTGGCATGCGGCTAAATTGTTGTGCTACTCTTAGCATAGCTGTCTAACAAGACGCTCGATGTTTGGATCTCGAAGTTGAGTGCGAGGACGTTTGTGTAAAGTAGTAGGCCAGGTCGAAGCTTTTGAAACCCGAGTGGTGCGTCCAGGTATGTGGCGTCGCAGTTGGTTCATCTGAATGTTTCTGTCGATGTGATTTTGCTTGACAACATCCTCCTTGCATTTTCTTTATCGGAAAATAAATGTTTTGCATCAATAGCGCCCTCACCAGGACACAACATTTTCCTTTTCATTTAAAGCACCCTATTCTGCAAAAAAAAAAAAAAATACATACAGTACGTACAGGAAATACGACGTTACGTTATAGATGTCCAAAAATAATTACTACATTTATTCATCATTTACAGGATCATCTCACAATATTTGAAAATTGTGGACAGGGTTTGGAGCGAGATTTTTTTCAGTGGGGTGGTCAGGGTGACACAACATTTCACTGAGGGGTGGCCATAAACGCACGTTCATGTACATTCTAAGTGTACATTTGTACATCAGACTCTCCCAGAAATGTGACTGTATTCCATTACAGTTACAGGAAAAATGTGTAATCAGATTACAGGTACACATATTACAAATTGGGATTATTTTGCAAGATTACAATTTACAAGCGAGAAAGCACTCACCACCATATTTGGTTCAGAACTGTAGCGTTGTTTATTTCAGGAAAAAAAAAGATAAAATACACATAGTTACTGTAAATTACTAGTGATGTGATAAAGTGAGGATAAACTGTTAGGAGAACGAACGAATGAATGAATGGATGAATGAATGAATGAATGAATGAATGGATGGATGAATGAATGAATGAATGGATGGATGGATGGATGGGTCAGGCTACAGTGTACTTTGCAACCGTAAGCATGAGCCTATGTTCCTCAAATACAAATACACACAAAACAGTAGTAGTCGTAGTAGTAATTTTAATATATTTTTTAGCTATCCAAATATAGTGGGTTCGACTTGTGATGTTTCGTTAGTGCAAGTTAACTTCAAATCAGTGTTACCCAACTTCTATTGGGACAAGGCACATACACATCCCATGGCTAATGTCAGCTGCTTTGTCATTCACGACTCGATGTACTTCATTATTTTGCTCTTTACCAAGGCTGAAACGCAAATACATTCAATCGGAATATGAAACACCCTGCCCTAAAGTGCTATTGACGCGGTCCGGGCGTGTTACTCTAATGCCTTGGTTCTTGCTTGACAAGCTGTCGTCACTTATTTTACCACGGGGTGATGCTGTCTTAAGGCTTGCCGTCAAGCGCAAAAGAATAGAATACACAATTGTCTAAGTTCACACCATGTCTTTCATTTTTGTACCCTTTGAATCTATAAATATTTTTAATAGGTTATGGACTTTTTTCGTTGACAGCGAATCTGTGAAGGAAGTGGTGAGAATAAAATAGGTGGCGTCAATTAATATCACATTTTATATAATCGAATCATAACTCAACCGAAATCAGCAGGACGACGACTTTGATATGTTTTGTATGTGCATTTTTTAATTTACATAACACACAGCCTTCGGCTTTGAACATAACAATATTAACACATATCTCAATTACAGTAAATGTCACTCTAATTGATTGGGAGGTGTTGCTCCTAACTTAAAGGCAAGAATATATTCCATTTGCAGAACACGTCTACTCGCGGCGCTGTGCAATGGATGACTGAATCATTGGAGCCGGAGCTATAATGCGCAGTTCTTTGTTGCCCTGGCGACCACCATACGTTTTTGTGGATGAGGTCATGTGTTACGCTGATGGTTTCCATAGTAACAGCCTAGAGAGGGCGCTGCGAAGGAGAGCTCCACGTAAAA
Organism: Hippocampus guttulatus; assembly: GCF_054856545.1. NCBI lineage: Eukaryota > Metazoa > Chordata > Actinopteri > Syngnathiformes > Syngnathidae > Hippocampus > Hippocampus guttulatus. Next base: position 8,273,862 of record NC_141272.1, on the reverse strand, counting down.
TGACGCAGGGCGGGGGCGTGCGCGCGCTGCGCAAGGCTGCTTGTTGTTCCCGCAGAGAGGCGAGAAGATGGCGGCCGTGTCAAGCGGAGGTGCCGCTGGGACTCCCGCGGCCGGTATAGCCCACTCTGCCCGACCGAACCACACAGCCATGGGGCCTCAGAACCGAGTCCAGCCATCCTGCGGGATCAGCCACCAGGGTCGTCCCGGCGCGACCACCGGGTGCATTTCCAATCCTGCCCAGACCTCGACCGTCAGGCCCCCTCCTGCCCGAGTGGGCCATTACGAGATCGAGCGGACCATCGGCAAGGGAAATTTCGCCGTCGTTAAACTGGCCACCCACATCATTACAAAAGCAAAGGTAAGGCGACTAGTAACTCCCTGTTTGAGATGACCAATGGCAAGTTGTCATCGCGAATTTACCAGGCTTTTTAGCGGAACACTGAAGACGAAGCTAGGGCCTTCAAGCTCCCCAGACACAACGGCAAGCTCGCTTTTTAGTGACACCGCTGCTTGTCGTCAGGTCATTCAATGCAGGACATCCTTGAAAATGTTCGACATTAAGCGCATTGAGGAGAGACAAACCAGCGACGGGACCACACAATTTCCAAGCGACATTGCCCGCGGTTAATGTGTTGCAAAGCACAGAGGACGCAGAGAAGGGTATTGGCGAAGATCTAAGAAAAGACGTAGAATGTTCCCTCTGTAGCTGTTAGCTTAGCCGCGAATTAGCTGTTTGTTAGGGTGAAGCTATTTTAAAGAAATGCCAGTCCGATGCCAGCAATCCAACGCTTGCCTGTGTGTGTCTTCAAATGTACAGCGAGGTTTTCACATTATTTACTTAAGCGTCCTGGTTACTGGGAGCTCTAACGAGATAAACGTTCCGTTAGTTCAAGTAACCCGTCGCCCATGAAAATGTCTGAGCAAATTTGACAAGCACGCAGCCTTTCTCCATTTTTACAATCTCAAATATTGATACACAGCTTAGTCGTGCCAAGTACACACTGTCAAACTCGAAATTGCAGCAAACAAATTTGTAACTTCGGGGGGTCCTTTTTTTGATAACTAATTTAATGAAAATGAATCGTTGAGAAAAGTAGCGATAGTAAAGCCCAGGAGTAGTAATACTGGCATATCGTATTGATTTTGTGTCAGCTTTACATCTGCAGTGAGTTTGGCATTGAAACCAAGTGTCAATTTAATGGAAAATGATTGGAAAAAAGAGTGCTAATGAGCAACAGGTGCACAAGCTAAATAACAGAGTCATTACTCAACACATCGACAAAGTAGGAGTTAGACGACTGGAGATTTTTGAAGTTGATGCTAATGTGATAAAGGTTGAAATCAGTTCTGTGCCGAGGTAACATTTGGAAAACTTCGCCAGACAGGGAAACCTTTCCTTATACTGTATGTGGCAAATCACAGCTGCATGTTCTGCATGGTGGGAATTTGCAGTGTTTGTGAAAAAATCCTGGAGCTCTTTCCCTTTGATGAAATAATTCCCCCTTCTTCTACTTTGTTACTTTATGCCACACACACTGTGTGTTATATTGTGTTTCTTAGGGTTCAAACAGACAACAAGGCACATTTCGTAACACGTGTTTTTTCTACATCTTCAGGCAACAAAGAGTGGAGTATAGTACAGTCGAATTATCTTATTTTGTCCTACGCTATTTAATTCAACAGCTGTAACCATTACACTCTTGTTGTCAAAGGTACATTTTTGTGTGTTAAACCCACGGGTCGTACTAGGAAGTACTAGTGTGCTTTAAGCCATGTTTTTATTTTTCATTCATCCTCTTGATCACAATTGTCACAAAGCCTGTCAAGACAAAAGAGAACATAATTACTTCGGTTAGCATATTTGACAACATTGTTGGATTTCATGATGCAAGCACAACAAAACATAGTAATTACAAATTGTGATTCACGTGAGATATTTTTTGTGCTCAAATCTTGGAAGCCTACAGTGGAAACCGCTCTAGTGTAATTATTCAGCCTACTGAGTGGCTCTCAGCTTGTATGTGTACACTTTTGTGTGCTGCATCATGCTTGTGTTTATATGCATGCCGACGAGCAGACATGCGTCAATCTGTTTTCCATCTGCAGCTTGCGAGGAAAAGGCAAGCTTCCGTAGCGCCGTGTCATGTAGGAGTGGTGGTATTAATCTGGTATCGGGGTCGAGCACATAATTGTGCTATTTATCCATCTATTTATCTATCTCTATCTATCTATGCATTCATTGCTTTGAGGCATATCTGGGTTTCCGTTGTACTCACATTTATACAGACATCAATGGGCCACATGAGTCCATTGCGCATTCAATCATGACCTTTGTCACAGTATATTTGCATCCTTTTTTGGGTGGAAAGTTGACACTGCAGTCAGTGGGTTATTTTACAGGAGCATATCTAGTCGTAATTTCGCCACAGTAATGATACATTTGGAGTTGTTTTGACCCAGAATGCCCTCCCCGATGCATCCGACTCATTTTAACACTGGCAGTGGTTTGGAATTAGGGTCAAATACACGTTCTAGGACACAGGGGTCAAAGTCAAGGCCTGGGGGCCCGATCTGGCCCGCCACATCATTTTATGTAGCCCGCGAAAACAAATCAAGCACGTCAAATTCTACGCTCAAGTTGTGCGCTGTGTATGTAACATGTGGAGGTGATTAAAGATTTATATGGTTTCCCAAAATTCATAACGGCCCTCCAAGGGAAACCGGAACTGCAATGTGGCCTGCGACAAAAATGAGTTTGACACCCCTGCTCTGAGATGTCAGTGTTGTGACTGGGATTAGAACCGTAGTGCTCTGTGTCAAAGACAGCAATTCACAGCATTGCTCAGATGCAGGGTAACTTTTTTTTTTCTTTCTGCCATCGCTAGTTACAATGTACTTACCCTAGCATCCCTAGTTGGATAGTACTGCATGTTTTTTGTAGACTAGATATCATGTTAAGATGTGTAACAGTTGGAATAGACAAGTCATTTGTGTTGAACTGCACGAATTGTGGCAATTTCAAAACTCAATACTCAGTTGTTGAAAATGGTGCACGTAAACACATAACATTGCTGATATTCTAAATATATATAAGCTCCTCTTCATGGTTGACGTCAGCTGTAATCGATTAATTTCTGGTTTTGTTCTATGTAGCTGTTTTCATATTTTATCTCGAGACGCTTATTAATTGTAATACCAATTTGTGCACTGTACACCTAAGCACATGTTTTGGTCTTTTGCCACTCTGCATTATAGCTGCTACAAACGATTATTTTGCTAATCGACTCGCCACACTTCCGTAATCCAATACAATATGCTAGCATACCAAACAAGACACTTAACAGGTAAATCGAGGCCTGAAATGAATCCTCGAGTAATTAGGATATTGCCATTACAAAAAAAAGAAATAAAATTAAAAAATAATAATAAATACTCTAAGTATTTCGTTTTTCCTGATAGACCCGTTTATTTAAATGTACATTATCCAGAAGAAGTTAAGCTAACCCGAGCATTTTGACATTTTGATCACGGGCTTCCTTATGTCTTTGCCAGCACGCTGGTTCGAATTGAAAAGGCTAGCCAGAGGAGATCAACGCCGCTGACGGCTCGCTGCAACTGATGAAAACAACAGTGCGCAACCAAGTTACATCACTACCCAGAATGCGTTGCGATATAAACAACACTGTCGATGTAGATGCGAATAAAGTTTCTACAAAATGTATTAAATTCGAAAATTATTTTCGAAAAGTTGAAATATCATAGTCATCTTACTAAAACCCACATAAATTGTATAGAAAAAACATGTCATGACACTCTGGGTTCTCATTAAGGGCGCTTTAAAGAACGCCATTTTGATTATCATTATTGTGGATAGTGTTTAGCTGCGTCAGCGAACAAGCACAGCTCGTAGCTTGTGTACTTACTGTAAATGTGCCTCGGTGTGGTGCAAGTTCGCTTTGTGTTGAGCATCCCCCTAGTTGACGAGCAGCAGCTCAGCGCTGATTGGTTTGCATCACCCGTCATTAGTGGCATGCCACATCTGATGAGTGAGCTTGGCGGGAAAGGAGGAATATGGTGTTTATGTGTGAAGCAATTGTCACAACCGATTCTGGGTCAGTCAGGAGCGCCGCAAAAAACTGACGTTTTGGCGGTTACATATTCACCTTGTCTGGAATAATGAATTCAATCCAATCATGGAAAATGTGTGCTGTTCATGATGTTTCGTCGCCAAGTATACAGTAGCTTTGTTTTGGTTAATAAATGTGAGTTCACTGACTCAACCCTCTGTAATCCGTAGTAGATGCTACAATACATTAGCGCAACCAAACTTGACAATGTGTTACAACAAGAGGGGTCAAAATTAATTGATTAATCATCAACTAATCGGTTATCAAATGAATCGTCAACTTTTTAAATGATAGTAATCGTTTGGAGTGATTGTTGAACATAAAAATGTCCAAATAATTCTCTGATTTCTGTCATCCTACATGAAAGCAGATTTTGTTATTCGTAAGCGTACGACCAGAGAAATTCACGTCATTGTGCACAAAACTCAAATTTTGCCGAATGAATGTTTTAAAAACGGTCATTGTTTTAAGTTGCTTTGTACTGTCTCAGGAGTTCCCCCCCCCCACCCCGCTCACTCTCTTACTTCCCCTTTCTGTCTGGAACAGGAAGTCTGTCTTGTCAGGCTGCCGCTGCCCCTCGGTTATCAGGAAACGGGAGGTTGGGATGGAACACAACAGAATTTGACAGAGGCTTTTTGTGGTGTGTTTGTTCCCGTTGGACATGTATGGAATTTTGTCACACACACTTCAACAGACAATTATTTATTTTTAGTAGAGGTTAACATTTTTAAACAGTCCCATCAGATCCACCTGATCAAATCATGAAAGGAATTCTGCCATTCCTAATTGGCAGGGAAGCGCTTTGTCACACGCCCGTCATCTTACACACTGTTGGTCCCATTGCTGCGGACTGGGTAGCGATGCAATGACCTTACTGACTGTCAAAGGTCATGTTTGGGGTCTATGGGAGCATACGTTGTTCCCGTTCAGGGTAAGTTTGACCGTAATGCGCCTTGTCGCTCATTTGCCGAAAGGCACAATGATTACAAAATGAGCGGATCAGATTTTGGCATGGTTGCGACGTAGATTGCTACTCATTCGTCAAGTGCCTTCCCCGCTTTGCCGTTACAAAACAGCCACTCGTCTCAGGGGAAAAAAAACGTCTGAATGGCTGTGCAGCTGCTAAAACTTTCAGCTTGGGATGAACATTTATGGTACTTGCATTTACAATATAATTGCGATTTGACAAAGTTGATTTGCTAATCCCAAAGGCTCTGATTTGACTGGTTATTGAGAGCAGACAGAGATGGCCCCGCTCTAATTACAGTCTGCCAAGTTGGAGCGCTTCATTTTCAGTGAGTTTTCTGTCTCACGGGACCTTGAGACGAGTATCTTTATGGTTGATCTTGTTCACCACGCAAGGTTTCAAAACAACAACAACAAAAAATCACAGTGTGTGTTATATTTTTTGCTGCTGTCGTGTGGCAGTGTGTGGGTGATAAACAAATAGGAAGTGTAAAATGATTTAATGCTAAATTAATATGCGATATCTACACACATCAGCAAATTCTGACATTACAATGAACCACGGATTTTTCATCCATCGACCCATCCATTTTCTGATCCGCTTTTTCCTCACAAGGGTCGCGATCTCAGCCCAGCTGTCTTCGGGTAGTAGGTGGTGGACACCCTGAACCGGTTGCCTGCCAATCAGCGGGCACACAGAGACGAACAACCATCCGCGGTCACACTCACACCTAGGGACAATTTAGAGTGTTCAATCAGCCTGCCATGCATGTGCGAATGTGGGAGGAAACCGGAGTACCCGGAGAAAACCCACGCAGACAAGGGGAAAACTTGCAAACGCCATACAGGAAGGCAACTGGAATCGAACCCACGACCTCTGCCCTGAGAGGTCGACGCGCTAACCCTTTGACCCTACAGATTCGTCATAAAATGCAAAATATCGCCCGAGCCGATCCAGCGTGTGAGATCTGTGTAAAGTGTAGTGACTTTGTGTCCCATTCCTCCTTTTCTGTCTTTCCATTAACCGTCACTTTCCTGATTTCTCATGTATCCCAATCTTGTTTCTTTGTTACCAGGTGGCTATAAAAATAGTGGACAAGACCCAGTTGGATGATGAAAACTTGAAAAAGATATTTAGGGAAGTTCAAATCATGAAGTTGCTAAAGCACCCGCACATCATCCGTCTGTACCAGGTGAGATGGCAGATTACCGTTTCTGTTAAGTTAGCCATTACTCTGTGATGGTCTTTCTGGTTTGGTTGTAATACACGTTCTTGTTCTCAGGTGATGGAGACAGAGAGAATGATTTATTTGGTAACCGAATATGCTAGCGGCGGCGAAATCTTTGGTAAGGCTGTCACCCCCACTCAACATGTTTTAGAAGACATTTACGCTTACTTTTTGTGTACTGTTGAACAGGTTCTTATTTATTCATTCATTTTGGAAATTCAAAAAGAAATGTCACATTTCTTAACATTTCTAAACATGGTCAAATCGAAAACGAAGCAATATTTGTGCTTCTCAATAATTATCGGGGATAGTTGTCAGATTTTTTTTTTTTTTTTGTAGAGGAATCCCAACAGAAACCTTTCAACCAACCCAATTGTGCTTTTCATGTCCAGACCACCTGGTGGCCCATGGACGTATGGCAGAAAAGGACGCCAGGAAGAAGTTCAAACAGATTGTTGCAGCAGTTCATTTCTGTCACTGCCGTAACATCGTTCACAGAGACCTGAAGGCAGAGAACCTGCTTTTGGACCACAATCTCAACATCAAAATAGCCGGTGCGTGAGCTGGCAGAGTCTCAGAGTCTGACTGGCTTTATTGCCTTCAGCCAACATGAGTTACTTGTAGGCAACTGCCAACATGTGATGGAAGCATATTCCATATGCTCAGAGATGCGTCCAGGGAATTAATGTGATCACCCCTCTATTTCCTGTCAGATTTTGGTTTCAGTAACCTGTTTTCCCGAGGACAACTGTTGAAGACCTGGTGTGGCAGCCCACCCTATGCTGCACCAGAACTATTTGAAGGCAAAGAATATGATGGGCCGAAAGTAGATATATGGGTGAGTTGACAATAACATTTTCACTCCTCCAACATCTGTCAAGAGAATTTTTGTCATGTCAGATCTTGAAATCTCACATTGGTAATAGATTTGAAACTGTCTTGTTGGTACAGTATTCATTCAGATGTATAGTATGTCAGGACATTGGTCAAATGGCCGCACAATAAAGAGGACAGAAGTTGCCATGTGACATGAGTGACGTTGACAATGAAAGAGAGACGGAGAGCGTGTGTACCACCGAGTTTTGTGGCTTTTCTTTCCCACGCTGAAGAAGAGCGCTTTGGTGGGTTAAGTGCGCAGGAGGGGCAAGATGAAGATAGCGATTCATTTTCTCGGAGGCTACCGAGTAACTAGCCGTGTTTGGGAAAAAAGTGTTTAGCAGTGTTTAAAGTATCAAGACTTATTTACGTCTTTCTTTGCAAATGTCCTATCCTGTAGCGTAGAGGCACTCGGCTAATAATAGTGAAGCAGCCATTGTAGTTTGGAAATTGCGATAATCCTTTTCTCTTTTGTTTGTTCAGAGCTTAGGTGTGGTCTTATATGTCTTGGTGTGTGGTGCCCTACCCTTTGACGGCAGTACTCTACAGAATTTGAGAGCGCGTGTCCTAAGTGGCAAGTTCCGTATCCCCTTCTTCATGTCTACAGGTAGGTCTTATTTCTTCCCTAATTAGTTGCACTATAATATTACTCAGTGCTTTAAGTGGAAAAAAATATGTGCCCCTTATTTGACTGTTGCCAGGTAAATTAGGCGGTGGGTAACAGCAGATCATTAAGATAATTAATACATACATAAATAGACAATCGATAATAAATATAATGCATACATATATATAACTGAATAATACGTTAATCGGTAGTTTATTTGGTCGTCTGGCCATTCTTGGTCATTGCAATTCTTGTTGACACCGCTAGCAGAAAGTGAATCAGAAGCACTACCGTTACTGTTGCAACATTAACAAGTGTGGTTATCATCACCCACTTCATCACCAGTCCAGGTTTTCTTTGGGTCGTTTGGCGCCATGCCAACATTAATGGGTTCAAATGATTTCAACCTTTTTCTATCACATTCTCGACTCGTGAGACCACCTCGCGGGTGACGGGCGTGTGGATTGTACCAGTTAGTCGGGGAAATGGATCAAAATCTTATGGTTCGCATTGCATCACATTGCTAAATCTGAGGGTTAACCGCTCAGAAAGACCGAGAGCTTGTTGACTTCAAATACAACTCCTCCCGTCGGCTGAATTTCCCCATGTGTAAAATGGCTTGCTGTAAAATTACATGTAAAAGTACACATTGAGCCAACGGGTGCTCTGCATAGTCTTGCAGCTCTCTGAACAAATATTTATTTATTTTAACAGATTTACCATAAACATGTATGTTAGGACACTATTGAAACAAGCACCATTCCTATCGCTCTTATGGTAATCTACTGTGTGTGTGTGTGTGTGTGTGTGTGTGTGTGTGTGTGTGTGTGTGTGTGTGTGTGTGTGTGTGTGTGTGTGTGTGTGTGTGTGTGTGTGTGTGTGTGTGTGTGTGTGTGTGTGTGTGTGTGTGTGTGTGTGTGTGTGTGTGTGTGTGTGTGTGTGTGTGTGTGTGTGTGTGTGTGTGTGTGTGTGTGTGTTTTAACAGACTGTGAGTATTTGATCAGACACATGTTGGTTCTGGAGCCCAGCAGACGTCTGACAATGGAACAAATCTGTAAGAACAAGTGGATGAGACAAGGGGACCCGGACCCTGATTTTGACAGGGTGAGAGCTCTCTGACGATGATTGTGCACCTCCGGACTCTAGAAAGAATGATGTTCTGAGCATTGTTCTGAATTGGTATTAGGATTGCACAGTATAACAATATAAGAAAGGTATACCATGCAGCCAAAAACAAAAAACAAAGGAGATGCTCTTTTAGTTTTTGGTACTTTACTACGATATTTTTTGGATATACAGTATTGTGCAGCCCTAATCTCCAACCTTCTTCACATCCAAAATAAAATATAATCTCTTCATTTTAGCTGGTTTACGTAATGCAAATCGCGCAGTGGGTCGCTGTATGCCAATGCTTGGGAGCCGATAGGGAGCAAGAAGACTTATTACCAAATAATTCACAGATTTGATATCAATGGAAGTCAGTCCCAGTTCGGCCATCAGTGAGCTCTATAGTTAGCGCTGCAGCACCTTTTACCCAGAGTTGAGCCTCTTTGCTTCATTTTTCTTCCTCTTCAAACGCCGGCACTTAAAAATGATGGTATTGAGTCATTTTTGCCAGAAACGTTTGGTTTGGTATTGTACTGGTACTTGGTGCACCACAAAAATGGTTCTCTTTGGATGTTATCTTTCTAATCCTGTTTCATTCCTTCCATGTCCCATTCAGTTGATAGCAGAGTGTGAGCTCGTTAAGACTGAAAGAGAAACGGAGCTTATCAACGAGCAAGTGCTCATAGCGATGTCTGAGATGGGCCTGGACCGAGAACGTGCAATTCAGGTCAGACAAAATCGTAACTAAGCATTATTAGGTCTGTAAAGGCCCGATTTGTATACAGAGTTTGTATTGGATTAAATTGCACAAGTGGTCTTAATGTTGTGGCGGAATGTGATTAAGAAGATTTTTGTGTGGTCAAAATGAGTTTTTAGGCAGGTAAAAGGAACAACATATCCCTCCTTTTCCTTCTTTAGTCCCTGCACACAGATGCATATGATCACTACAGTGCCATCTACAGTTTGCTATCTGATCGTCTCAAGAAACACAAGACGTTGCGTGTTGCTCCACCCACACCACGCCCCATTAGCTATCCCCTTAACGCTGTACAGGTAAGTGCTTTCGATTTAATTTCGTAGCGGAACCTCCAAATTTGACCACATTCTCTTCTGTGCGGCAGTCTGACTTCCAGTTGGTCTAATTTCAAAATTCTGTTTCCACAATAAACAATGGAAATGAAAATAAAATATCATACCATGAGAGCGTTGCCATTCTATAAACCTTACTGCCGTACTTGAATTGTAAGATTTTAACATGAAATGTCGTTACAAGTGTAAATTAATTAATCACGGTTAATATGTTGAAACAGTTGAATGTGTACCGCTGCTTTTTTAATCTGCTGAACCTGCCGTAGTTTATAGCCGGTTTTCCACTTCAATACAGTTGTACCGCATGAAATTGAGAAATCCAAGTTGTATTGAACATTAAACAGTGCTTTGAGACCAAGCCTGACGAGAGAAAAAGAGACATTTTCAACACGTTACATTAGCTCAATAATAACAATAACACCCACACATGTGGACAGACAAATATTGATTTGTGAATAATTATGAAATTAACCAAATTGTGTCATAGGAGTTTTTGTCCCAACACCCGTAGTCTGTTTTTATGACATTAATGGCGTTCTTGCAATATCTGCATAGTGACGTTTCAACCTAAACGAAGTTTTTGTGGGACTTTAGAGGCATATTTTTGTAGTAAATCTTGATTCAAAGTGTGATTTTTGAGCTAATAAAAAGACAATTTTTAAAATTAGGAATACGTGTCAATGAAATTAAGATTTTGCATCACTTAATCGTTTAATCAATGCATCCTATTATACCTACGTATCAAATGGCAAGTTTTAAAGCCCTTACGCTGAATGGAGGTAACTGACCTTAGCCAAGGTGCCAATCCCACTTCCCCTAAGAGGATTGTTTCACAAATGAGTGCAATCCTCCCCTGACCTTTTTGTCTCCCATGTTTGCTTGCGTAGATGGATGCACAGGGTAATCCAATTAACATAACGGTTCCTCATGTCCAGCTTATCAACCCAGAGAACCAGATTGTTGAGGTGAGTTGAGGATGTTCTGTATTCACAGAATTCAACATTTCATGAACATTTCGTCCATCTAAATTTGTAATTGTATGTCATGCCAATTTCCCTTGGCTTATCACCGAATCGATATAACCGAATGTGAAGAAAAATTATGATTTAAAGCAGAAATTTAACATTTACGTCCGTTGTAAACTGGTTGTAAATGTCTGCCATTACCAATATCCAAGTAGATTCACAACTGCAGTAAAATAGACGTATGTTAGAACACTGGATAATGCTCAAATATGTGTTTGGTTTTTGTTTAGCCGGATGGCAATATGGCACTCGACAGTGATGAAGGTGAAGAGCCATCTCCTGAAGCCATGGCTAGGTACCTCTCAATGAGGCGGCACACTGTGGGTGTACCAGACCAAAGGTAATGCAGTCATATCCTTTCAGTCTGCAGTTTGTTATTGCCACAAACATCACCAACAGGGCACTGTTGGGGTTAATAACTCGCCATGGATCACTGTGCCTCTCTAATTTCTTCCCATGTATTGGCTTCTTAAAAAAACAAAACAGATCTAGTTCTGCCATGATGAAATTGATTTAAAATGCTGTCGTCTCTTTTTCTCTTTTTTTCCTCCTCGGATTAAAGGACTGAGATGCAAGAGGCCCTCCAGAAACTGCCACCAGGTTTCCCGAGGGGAGCAATGCCCCAGCCCCCGTTTCCTCCACTCACGCCTACATTGGGGCAAATGCACACTCTCATGCCAACGCAGAGCCTACAGCCAACGCAGCACCTGGAGTACAAGGTTTCGTAATTTCAATGTGGCATCGATGTCCCCTTAAATCATCAGATAACTTGCAGGGACTAGCAATGCCACGTAGTATGAGGTCCAAGATGAACTCCTGGCTTTATTGATTTTCTCTGCATGTTTGAACTTCAGGAGCAGTCACTGCTGCAACCGCCCACTCTGCAGTTACTCAATGGCATGGGGCCCCTGGGTCGAAGAGCTTCCGATGGTGGTGCCAATATCCAACTACATGCTCAGCTCCTGAAAAGGCCCCGGGGGCCATCACCTCTTGTTACCAGTCCAGTGAGTAGCCAGACCATTGATGATTATTATTGTCATTATTATTATTATTATTATATTTCTAATTAGTTTACTTGACATGTAAAATGAATGGACATTATTGTTGACCAGGAAACTCTCTGCCTTATTCTCTCAGCACCCTATTCCTGCTGTTGCTCCGGTGGATGAAGAGGGATCAGATGGAGAGCCAGATCAAGAAGCCGTACAAAGGTAACTTACCATAACAGCTTTTGGTTGTGAGGTATGTTGTACAGAGAGGTGCTGTCAAACCTGGATAGTGTGAGTGGCACGTTACCTTAACAGTCGCTGACTGTTACAGGGATTGTTAGTGTCGTAAACGTGGCATCTTAACTAGTCCTCTTTGTACAGCAGCGATTGTATCTTATGCTGGTGGCCTTGGTTGCTGGGAGTGTGTGCCTCTAGGTTGCCCTGCTTTTTCCCCACGGGTGCTGGCCACTCTGCTTGTGGTGCTCCCCTTACCTCTGCTACTTTTATCGTCGTGCAAGTGCCTTCCTCCCTGGCTCTCAACTCAATCAGCCTACAATTCCAGGCAAACTCTGAATCTGCCACTTTCTGATTCTCATATCCGTAAAGGCAAATTTACACTTGTTTCCACCCTTTCTCTTCCAGCTTTGCTAACTCTCAGCTTGCAAAGCTTGTAAAGTGTAAACCATTTATTTCTCTGGTCTAGTATTCATAAGATCTAAAATTATTTTGTGGATTCATATTTTACTTTTAGGCAAGATGTTATTTTTTTACCCCCTTTTGGCAGTGGTGGGAATGGGTTGGCCTTCCCCTCTGTCTCCAGTAGTCAAGAAGGGCAGTGAGCTGACCAGCACTGCTTCATGTCTCCCACCCTCACCCCATCCTCCCCCTCCTTGCGGCCCAGGTACCTGGCGAACCGCTGCAAGCGGCACACGACGCACGCGCTCATGAGCACATCGCATGGCGATCCCTCGGCAGAGCCCCAACGGTCACAGGGCCCCCGCCAGAGGGTGGGCTGGGCCCCTGACACACACACCCGGTGAGGGGATGAGCCGACTCTGTGCTGTATTATGCACAAACTGAACCGATTCAAACTTGCAGACTTTTGTCATCTCATAGCTGAGAACAGCATATTCATCACTGATCACGCGCATTGCCGAAGCTGACCGCAGTGTTTATGTCAAAACGAAAAATGCTTTTTTTTATTTTTAAAGTAGTGGTGTTTGATGCGAAGTGAACGATTGCCACAGCGACAGTGCAGTTCGATGCAACAGAAACCTTTGTTTTAGATTGTAAATACTTTTTTGTCTTCAGTTCATGACGTCGTTTTGGGTGTTTTGGTCTGGTTGATTTACAACGGACACATTCCACTGTTTTCTTGATCTTGTTTGTCAAAAGTTGATGCTTTGAGCGACAACCGATGCAGGTGGCTCTTTGTGGGCATCAACAAGCTGATGTAAATGTTGTCAACCCAGCAATGATATCCCTGCTTTATGACACCACAACAGTTTCCTTTCAGCAGAAGCAATACTAACATGACAGACTACAATGCATTGAATTTCCTGAACTTTCAAAATATGACTCTTCTACAAACCTGGCTCAAAACGTTTTGTGAATGATACCTAATCATTTTTATTTGTTTGTTTTTGTACCTTGTCCTTGTCTGTGACTGAAAATGTTTGCGTCTTTTATGTTATGTCATGTCATACCTGTGTGGCTGGTTTCTTCATGTGTGTGTGTGCGTGTGTGTCCTTTGTGTGCTTGTACGATTTGTTTTGCTCCTCAGATCAAGCTATAAAGACTGTAACACACTTCATCTTCCTATGGAACGCTTCTCACCTGTCAGAAGGTTCTCTGACGGCGCTGCCACCATTCAAGCCTTCAAAACACATCTAGAGAACAGTAGCCTCATTAAGCAACTCAAGCAGGTACTTACTATAGCTTTATTGTGGGGAGGAATTATTTGCACTGCCAATTTAAAATAACTCGTCATTGCCTGACAGAGGTTACGCTTGGTCTTTTATTTTACAGCCCTACGTGTCCAGCATTTTCCCAATCTTTAGGTCAAAATGTGTACAAAGTACAGATACCTGATGCAATAGAATGCATCATTTTGGAAACTGAATCATGGATTTTGACGTTATATCCATACTAATGATCCTTCATAGTACAATTGCGTGCAGATTGTTTTCTTTTCAATGCGTTTCGGTGTTGTGTCTTTGCTTGTGTGAAGCACATTGAGTTGCCTTGTGTATGAGATGTGCTATATACTGTAAATAAAGCTGCCTTGCCTTCTACTTAAGTATTCCTCATTAAATTGAAAGAAAGTGCTTGAATTGTGTTCACTCTCAATTCCTAATTGTCTGATCCTTTTACAGGAGTGCGAACAGCTCCAGAAAATGTATGCGGCCCAGCAGGATGAGCGATTCCTGGAACACACCCAACAACAGCATATCCTTTACCAGCAAGAGCAACAAATCCTCCACCAGCAAATCCAGGTATGCGCAACAGTCACATCCCGATGCAGAGTCACGTCTTTGTAGAGAAGAATGTCTGAATTCTATACCGCGAAGATGCAAGTCTCTGAATTCCTTTGCAAACAAAAATATTAAAGAAAAAAAGTGCATGAAACTATTTTTTTGCCCGCTCATTAATGGGCAACTTACTCTCTCTTCGATCACAAAATCAAATATTGCAAAATTATTCTTTACAGGGTCTTTCTTTAGGCCATGGAGAAAGTCATCCCAGTCACCTAACCCACCAGCTCCAGAGGTAAAGTATTTAGTGTATCGTAGCCCTACTTTGCAGACAGCGAAGAATGAACTTGATACGATTGGTGCAGAGCTCTCGATAGAAGTGTTATACAAGTGTTGTAGCGATATTCTCTCCATAGTCCATCTGTTGTCCTCCCTCAGGTTGCGTATTCAGCCATCCAGTCCACCGCCAACACATCCGAGCAACCACCTCTTCAGACAGCCAAATCAGAGTTCTCCGCCCGGCTCCGCAGGCATGATGCAAGGGCACGGTTCGTCCCGTAATTTCTCAAATATAACACGCACCTGAATATTAAAACCAGGCAAGCACGGGGAGAACAATATTCAGTTGTTCTCCCCCGTGCTTGCCTGGTTTTTCTCCGGTTTCCTCCCACATTCCAAAAAACATGCGTGGCAGGTTAATTGGACACTTAAGATTGTCCCTAGGCGTGATTAGGAGTGTTAATGATTGTTCGTCTATGTGTGCCCAGCGATAGCTTGGCAACCAGTTCAGGGTGTACCCCACCCACTGCCCGAATACAGCTGGCAAAGGCTCCAGCACGCCTCCAACCCTTGTGAGGGTAAGCGGATTAGAAAATGGATGGATGGATAAATCCCTCCTCAATGAACACTGCTATCTAAAAACTCTCAGCCACTAATGCTGCAAAGTCGATGATAGTGACCGACTTGAACTCTACAATTCTGGCCTTCACGACATACTTGAATGCCTCCTGAAGACCGAGAGCATTGTCCTTCTGTAGAACAGCCCTGTGGGTAGAACAGCCCTGTGGTTCACTCAGAAGCTACAATGTATGAAGAGAAGCTGATCTTTATGATGTGATTTTGTCTTTGTCATCCCAAGGTCCATCCTCAGTACCGTATCAGCATGGTTCTCCTTCACTGTACCAGGGCCAGAGTGGTAGCCCACCTCCCACAGGCCTTCCAAGAGTTGCTTTACCAGCCAGTCAGCAGTCATCTGTACACCCTTCTGTCCCATTGGCTCAGGGTGTACCTCAACAGCAGCAAGTGAGGGTTTTTTTTTGTAGTTTGACATGGTTACGTTACTGTCACATTTGGACTGTAACACACACACGCACACATACACACGCACATGCATTTTACTCTTGCAGCAAACTGCACCTCATGCTGATTTTTCCTGATCCCAAGAGATTCACGTTCTTGTTTAACTGTTTTGTGGGTTGTTCGTTAACATTTTAAATTTAATACACACATTGAAGCCTTCTTATTGGCATTCAAATCGGCTCTGCTTGAGTGTACTTTCTCGTCAAAACAGCTGCCACTTCAGCCTAAACACAACAGTAACATACAAATTTGTATTCGCGATGCTTTATGGAAACAACAAGGACTACACGATATGTGCGTTATTTACAGCTTCAAATTTCGTGGCTATGGCTTACATATCGTGTGCTCAGTTGACTACATTTTATAGTGCTTCTTTTTGCTTTTGTCCCGTCTTTTTGACTCAAATACTCTTTTGATCATGTGTTCTGATATTGTAAAGTAACCAATGTCTGATTTATTCAGGTGACTATTCAGGTACAGGAAGTGGAATTGGGAGTTGGGCCACAGAGGCAGGGTAGCTTTTTGTCGACACCCTGTGGACACCGAGTTCTCGGGAAGCAGCTGAGTGCAGACAACGCAGAGTCGCACAGGTGACATCAATCTTCTTGTGCAGTGATTTGTCAAAAGCCTACAATGCCAACGGACCTTGGGTGTTCTAATTCACAACATAACCTCGGGCCCCTGAATGGACTCCAGTCCATTTCATTTTGCAGGACCCTTGTTTTTTTTTATATGCTTGAACTGTTTCCTTTAATTTAATCCGAATCACACCATAACAAATGTCACTTAGGGTAAACGTTTTACATTTAAGTACAGGTGTGAAGGACATTAGTTACCAACACAGACACAACAGTAAGTGGAAAACCCTCATTGACGTTCATCAGATGACAACAACAGCTCTTGTGCCACCTCCGTTTACAGTATTTGGTGAGTGCATGTAGAGTATGTGCCGGGGCGGCACATTTAGAAGTGTCCATAATTTCAAGTAGGAGATTTGTATCATGTTTTAGCAATCACACCCCTGTTCTGCCTTCTCTGAGAGAATGTGTCACCACTCTTGCTCAAATGCTTACCCAGAAATCCTCCACAAAGACCCATTAATCTCTCAGCGAAGACTTTTGAGTGTGAGCAAGGACCTGACGTATTTTGAGACCTTTCCATGTTGAGTGAACGTAGTGACCTTCTCCACCTTCTTCAACCAGTCAAATTTTAATGTCAGGAGGACTGATGTCATGTCTTCTTGCTAAATATCCCATTTTCTTGTGTTCTTTCCAGTCGTAGCCTTAGCCGTTTCACATCAGCCTATGACCAGACCCAGCTCGCTTCCCACCTTTTTTCTGGTGAAGCAGCCACTCGGGGTGCCCCTGGAGTGCTGGGCTCCTATGGCCCTTACCTGCAGGGGGCCTCTCTCAACGTACCCGGACTGGAGGGTTACCAGAGTGGCGCTTTGGGGACCGGGAGTTATGGCACCCCATCAGCACTACAGCAAGCGTTACTCTCTCCAACTCCAGTGGACTACCGCCCCCCACAACAGCATGTTACACCTACTCTGCAGGGTCTCCTGTCCCCCCGCCACTCTTTGACGGGACATGCCGATCCTCGGTTACCGCCACAGGACCTGGCAGCACTGCTGAAGAGGCATAGCCCTCGCTCATGTCCTGCACCCCCAACACCGCCCAGTAGTACAACACCGGAATACGGTGAGATGCTACTTCTCTGCCAGCTGAGCCAGGGTGAGAGTTTGGACCCACAACCGCCTCAAAGCTCCCCAGCAGGCAAGCACTACCACCACCTTCTCCAGATCCGACCACCGGATGTTCAGCCACAACAGCAGCCTGACCAAGCACCTTGTCCGAGCTTACCCCACTCGGAGAGCATGGAGGAAGATGAGGTACCATCTGGCTACCACCACACGCATGAGGGCCTGCTGGCCAAAGCAGGAGAAGGTCATGAGCTCCTCCTGCGTCCTCCCAGAGGGAGCACCCCTCCCTACAACTCCCCTACTCACAGACGTGGCTATATGAGTCTGAGTCCTCCAACAACTAGAGGTTGGTTTACCCAGCACCTACTGGATAGATGTTGAAGTTTACCATAAGTTTACATATCTTTTTTTTTTAAATCAGACTCTGAACATATAGAGTGCAGACAGACAGGGCAAGCTATGGAGGTGCCCGATCACAACGGCGTGGGTTATTCTCGAGGTCAGCAGGGCGAAGCTTACAGATCCCGAGGACAGCTTCAGCGTCACCACACCATCCAGACCTGCGATGATGCATATGTGAGTGACTATACACAGCCATAACATATTGAATTGCCATCCTGCGGAACAGCTTCCCATGACCTCCAAAAACTTCTCAGGATTCAAGTTCAATATCGTTTCATTTCAAAGACAGTTTTATGAATGTCAACTTCTGTCCAGGACCAGGCTGAGCCCATGTCTGGGATGAGCCTTTTGGCTGGGAAGGCGCTAAGTTCTGCTCGCATGTCAGACATTCTCAGCCAGACGTCACTCTCAGAAAGCCAGCAGCTGCACCAGCGGGAAGAGTCAGGTCAGCAGGAAAAAAATGCAAATATAAAACATGATTGACTTTTTAAAAAAAATCCATATCGACAATAAAATGTTTATTTCAAGCAGTATGTGACGTTGAAGGGGAGCTCCACGCGGCGACCTGCTATCCCTCTTCCTGCACCACAGATATGCTTCTCAGCTATAAGCCCCCTGACCTGCAATACAGCATGGAGCAGGCTGGAGTTTAGCAGTGGTACGTAATCCTTTCCTCAGGCTGGGTACAATACAGTGGCTGATGCAAAATGTTTCTGTTCTGCGCCAGGACATCATTTTGGAAACGCAAGTCCATTGTTCATTTCAAACGTATGGTTCATAAAAGATACACAGTTAAACGTTAAGAAAAGAAATGAAATCTTCTGCGTGTAAAATACCACCTCGCAAACTGCAATAATTTATGGCCGCAAATGAATTGTTTGCTTTTTTTTTTTTCTGTTTTCTTCTCGACAGGTTGTGTTGTATCCCATGTACAGTGGTCTATGTCAAGCATCCTGACTTGTGTTAACTTGAGTTGAGCTGTATCATGCCAAACCGCCATCATCCATTTATCCATCCCTCACGTCTTGTCTGTGGGGGCGGGGTTGTTGACCTCACATGACAGTTGGAGCTATCAGCGTTCAAAAGGTCGAAGTGCCACCATCTCCTGCACAAAAATCACTTGTTACCAGTAGATTCTTCTTGACAACGACCAACTCCACGGCAACCTCCGAGCACCTTTCATGCACACAGCGTTTTGTGCTTCAGTGGCTGCCGTAGCCGGTTTGACTTCCAACAACACAAAGAAATGGACACACACTGCTGCAACAGATCCAAAGTATTCGCATTGCGTGCGTGCATGTGCGTGCGCGTGCGTGTGTCTGATTATTCGTGCGCACACTTGCTCAAGGAGAAGCGTGGAGAAGAAAGGACTCTTGAAGCTACACACCGCTCCTCTCCCTGTACCCCTTGCGCTTGAAAACTGCAGAGCTTGTCAGACAGGACAAGAATGGTGTTTGGAGTCCTCCAATGCTCCCCCCAAAGACCGAGCTCAGTGTCATTTACACAGAGGACAGACCAGCCCCTTTTTTTATTTTATTTTAAATGTTCTTCCCACTGGCAAATGTCTCCCCTATCCCCCCGCCCGCCCCTTTTTTTTCCTTAAATCCAGTTTTATTGTCAAATGGTAATGTCCATGTTAGACATAATGGTCAATATAGTTCCTGTTGTTATCACAGTTTCCAGTATAATGTTTATTAAGATGACATTATTATAGAAAAATGGATTTTTGTGTCAAGGATGACAACAATTAAGAGAAAAAATGAATTCTGCACTTTGAGGTCACACAATGTTTTCCTTCTTCCTCCCTTTCATGATCTCATGTTACTTTTTTGACTCCCCCATCTCCACCCACCCGTTGTTACCTTTCTCATGTCTGTGACAGTGTATTTGCATTATGTGTAGTTTTACCAGATTTTTGCTCCTTTCTTTGTACAGCAATGCCATGTATAGAACACTTTTGCAATTTCTGCTATTTGTTTCTCTGTTTTTAGATGTTGGGGAGGCTTTTATTTAATTTTTTTTTAAATTTCATTTTTATTGTTCAATGTTTTCAAAATGTTTACGGTTTTGCTTTATAAATCTTGACATTTCCTGCCAAAAGCGGACAGAGAAGAGAGACAGGGCTCTTTCTATGTCTTAAAATGATTGTTCGTATTTGTGTTAATATATCGAGACACTTGAATAAGAGGAGATTAATAATTTTTGTTGCTTTTTAAATATTTCTTCTGTTGATGTCATTCTTAGTGCTGTTGCGTCGGTTTTTCTTTGAGAGAGTTGTGGCAGGTCATACAGGTTCAGGTTATAGGCTATGTCTGGGTTTGAGTGCTCCAGACTTGATTGGGGGAGGGGGGGCGCGCTAGCCAAACGGAACCCTAAAGGGAGTAATTTGACATATTATTCAAAACCGAAGTATGAAAACTGACAACAATCCTGTTTTTTCTTCTCTTTCCACCCTGAATTGCTGTGGACCCCCAGTCGTCCCTTTATTCTGTTACACCTTCCGCTTGGACAGATGACACAGTTTGAATATGACTCTCCCTCTGGTTTGGAATTTTTGATACACCTGGACGACGGACTCTTCTCCAAACAATCAAAAGGAATTCTAAAACGGGCGTGTAACAGCACGATTTTTGGCATGGTGACATGAGCCCCCAGCAGTGCTGTTAACTGCTGGCAGGTTTAAAAACCGCCAGATGGAAATTAAATACCGGGGACTAGAGCAGAACATTTTAATTTTTAAAAATATTCTCAACTCACCTATGTTCCTGTTTGAATGTCATATTTTCCCTTGTGAAATGCAAACTGAAAAGTGGTGCAGCGAAAAGACCTTCGGATCTACTTGTAAATGTTTGTACCGGCCCTGTTGCACTATACCAGACTGCACGGTTGTCTTTCAAAACTCAGCAGTCGTCGGTTGGTCAAGCTGCGCTCGTGCCATTTGCACTCTTGAAACTTCCCACGAAGATCCTTTATGAACATTTCCAAAAGTTTCACTTCCCCCAACTCGCCTTGATTCCTCTGCGAGATCTGTGCTGCTGGCCTTTTGCACCACGCCAACACTTGACCCCATAGTAAGAGCACTGAGGAGGTGACGAGTGGGATAAAAAGACGTGCAAGTCACATGTGAAATTCGGGCTGGGGACCCACAGGAAGACTCAGTGCGACTGAATCGGAAGCACTACACATGACTCAGGCGGAATGGGGGGGAGATGCTTCACAAATATGACTGACTCTCCTCATTTATTTGATTTTTGCCTCCTAGATGCCGCCCTCTAGTGTATGTGTACTCATCTCAGCCTTTTCCTTCTCTGCAAGTCGGCTCTGCTCTTGTTTTTTTTTTCTGCGTTTTGTTTGCATTTTTGCCTTTGTTTATACAATTTCATTTATGTTGAGTACAAAAATACTAAAGTGCAACAATGTTTAAAAAGAGGATCAACCAAACTAAGATAAAAAATATATATATGAATAAATACTTTAAAAAGGTTGTGTGCGTCTGTGCGGCCTTTTCTTCATCCTGTGCTGCTATTCTCATGAATAAGCAGATAAGCAACGTAAAGCATTTTAACTGCAAATGTGCTACTTTCCCATTCACTTTCACCTCCCAGTTGAAGGCATTTTTCAGATGGATTTTTGAGATGTTTTCTGTTTAAGTTTGACGTATAAAAGCGTGCGCAATGCGGATTTTACCGTGCGAAAAAAGTTGCACCCCTGTTGCTGAATTACATAACCACTCATAAATAATACAAAATATTTGACTGTTTTGCAAATTATATTATTATTAAAACCTGATGTGCCTGGATTCGGAATTTAGAACATCAGAAGTGAAAGACAGGTGTTTGTATGGTACCCTGGGAAATGTAGTCGTCCTCATGAAATGAAGCAATGAGGCAGAAATTTTGATCTCTGCCTTCAACCAACCCTAGACAATCACGCGTTGTATCAAGATTTGTTGTATGTTGACAACAAAGCCAACAAAATGCTTGCTGCATTATTCTGAGCAATCTGAAATTTCTTCACATATGTTGACTGATGCAGTGATTTTGTGCTCTTACGTGGTTAATCTTCTGTTTCCGCCCCTACATCTCATTGAAGGAAATATCAAAATTGTGATCACACAATGGTCCTCTGACAACAGATTAAACCCAAGGAGTGAACCGCCTGCAACTCTTCTGGCATAAACTATTCAGGCTGCAGTGCTCTGCATGCTGCTGCTTATGTCAACTCAGCTGCACTGCAGAGACATTCCAGCCTGAACTAATGGAGCACCGAACAAGTGAGGAGCGTGCATTAGTGCTGAGCTTTAACAAGGATGCTGATGTTCCCTAATAAGATTACGATTACGATTACAAATATATGGGTGATATTCTTTTTTTCCCCCTACCACAGTTCCGCCTTTGTCCTTTTCTCCCCACTCCCAGAGTAAGACCTGCTCTTGCGGTTTCATTCATTCCTCCTCTTCCCCTTCACTCTCTCATCCTCTCAGCTGCTTGAATCTCTTCTCTCTCCCTCCCACTCTCGCCTCCTCTTAGTGGCGGCGGCGTGACTCCCTGAGGCAGCTACCTTGACCAGTTAGTCAATGCAGCTACTAGAGGTGCCATATCCTACAGAGAAACGTGTATGCATGTGTGTATGTGTGTGTGTGTGTGTATGTGTGACTATGAGTGGACACAGATGAGAGGGTGACTGAGTCAGAATGGCTGCCTTCCTCTCATCATCGCCATCCTTCGCTCCTCTGCAGCCATGGAGCTCCAGCAGGCGGAATCGCAGCAGAGTCTGCGGAAAGCGCTGAGGTAACACCGTGTTTGAGGATTTGGGTTAAAATGTATGAAGCACAATAACCTGTACTATACATGCATGCAGACTTGTTTATATGTGTGGGCCTTTGCAGCAATTTGTACTGGCATTCTGGATTGTGCGTGTAAAGCAAGCATTGACTGCTCGAGGCCCAAGGAGGGCGCAAACAATTTCCTTGCTCATCAGCATGTTTATGTTGTGTGCATCACAAAGGCTTATAATGATCAAAAGAACCAAATAGCAGGAAGAGATTTTGCATTTACATTGTACACAATCACATCAGAAATAATAATGGATCTTTTTTCTGTGGTATGAGTGACTGTTTCAAAATATTGCCCTTTGGTGCTTCTCATATGACAAAAGCTTGAAACTAACCACTCCATCATAGGTAGAGTAACGAGAGCTCAGACTCACCCAAAATCTGCGTTCCCTGTTTGTGTTCATTTTAATCAGCGAGTACCGAATGAACTTGACTTGGATACTTATTGTACTTTTTGGAAAGGAAAAAAAAAACGAGTTATAAAATATCAGGACCAAAAAAAGTCTATTAAATGACCATAGAGGAAAGCAAATAACTAAAGTTATTCACCACGTCTCTTGTGTTTATTTTAAGAATAATGTTTCAACATCATCATCATGTGTTAACTCCAACACTTTTGTTTGCTCTGCTTTTTTTTTTTTTTTTTTTTTTTTTTTTTTTTTGGGAATCATTTCTAATATATATTTTGTGGATATGTCAATTTAGGCGTCGGATTAAAAGCAACTGCCTCCTTTAAAAAGTGATAATTAAGAATTTGTATCAGGCAAAAAAATAATGGGGATATCAGGGATGAAGAAGCAATCCTTGAACAAAGCAACTACGTCTTCAAAGCATTTGATACTGTCTCACTCGTCTCGTGCCTTATACAAAGAATACCTTTGTACCTGTTTTTGGGCTTACTTGGAGCATGTTGAAATCGTCAAGCTTTTTAGCATTTATTGAATACATCAGTTATTTTTTGAAATATATTTAACAATAGCATAGAGGGTTGCCAACTTGCTGCTAATTCAAACTAATGTGTAGCCGGCCATTCAACACTCCTTTGCACAAAAATATCTCAAATGTTATGATATAGCTCGATGTGGACAAATGCTGCTCATTCAATGCTTGGCACAATAAAAGCGGGGAAACACTGTGGTCGCCTGTATTGATTAACAAACTCAATTTCTCCCTACAGGTAGACGTGTGGATGTTTTTGTAGGATGGATAGCGTGTACAAGAGAAGGTGGTCATCAGGCACGCAGGCCGTGGTGTTTCTTCACACGCTGGCCTTATCCTGGGCAGGTGATATATGCTGTTGACTGCTGTCATAAAATGTCAAATGGAGTTTTATAGAGATACATGCTCCTCTTTGATCTCGTAAAACAAGATTTAACATATAAGATCAGAAAAGATAAGAAAAACTTTATTTGTCTCACAATGGAGAAATTCCCTTTTTAAAATTTTTTTTAGGCTTTCTAAATTCTTCTTTTTTTTTCCAGAGCTGGTATGCAACCTTATTGTAACACTCAGAAATTGCATACATGATCAACTTCGGAATATAAATCATAAAATTGTAAAGCCATCATTTGCTTGACATGTATTTTACTCTTACTTGAGATAAAAACACAGGGGAGAAAAAAAACCCAAGTGAGTTTTTTTTTACCTCCAGGTGCTGTTGAACCTGCCCCCAAAATTGACGGACATCGTCAGACGGTGATGACATTAAGAGAAAACACGATACACAGGTTCAACTGTCATTCCGACGGCTGGCACACCCACGCACCCACTTTGCTAACCTGGTACCTGAACGGTGAGCAGCAGAGGTCGCGATCTCCCAAAGGAAGTCGGGGGATGACACCCCATAAAGACTCTGAGGTCACGAGACTGAGAGCCAATAACAACAGCACATTCTCCCTGCGGGCCAGAAAGTGGGACAGAGAGCTTGTGTGTGTGGCACTCAACCCCAAATCAGGCGAGAGCCACAATGCCACAGTCACACTCAATGTCCAATGTGAGTGGCAGTGAATCATTTATCGCCATTATTTCTTCTTCTGTTACAGTGCCTGTTTTACCTCTGCTAAGCACCAAGCTAGTTTGCTACCTGCCAAAAAAAAAAAAAAAAGACGACAATTGTACCGCTATTGTAAAATATTTTGCAGGCATGTTTCATTGGAAATCATTTTTTTTTTTTTTTAGTTCATCAGTTCCAAAATTTGAGATCTTCACCCACTTCATTAACATTTGCAAACATTCATTTTCTAGACCACTTGTCCATATGAGCCCATATCTCAATGAGCCGCACGTGTTTGCACGCGTAGCAATCGTTGGTTTTCATCAGGGTTCCTTAAAAGTTGCAAACAGTTGCAAAAGTTTTTTGTTTTTTTTCTTCTTGTGGCAAATAAATTTTGAACCTGGTCGTGTTTCTTGCACGGACTTATATATGAAACAGTCGCCCACATTCGCCGCTCAGTGAGATAACGGGCTTAGTTGGGGTGAACTTGAGACTATCAGGGCACATCTAGACCAACAACTATTCACACTCATATTTACCAGTTGATAATTTAAAGTCTTCAATCGATCTACAATGCATACTTGGGGCGAGTCTGCCTACTTGAGGTCCATTTGTCTTATGCACAGTGTTACATTTAGTGACTGTGGCTGAGTGAAGAATCTGGTATTGTAGCCAAGCCTCTGCAGGGGACCACAATCCACTCAGTTTTTTTGTTTTTGTTTGTTCCTATCCGCGGCTCTTTCCTCTCTTCCATCTTCTAGTTCAGCCTGAGATCGTCAGGGTCAGCGCACACTCCAGTGAAACCTCAGACCCCGGCCTTTTGTTAGTCCTCTTTGCACTGGTTCAGTCCAACCCGCCTGCCACCTTCACCTTGGCCGACCAGTCTGGCCTACTGGTGGCTAACACTTCGGACATCTTCATCCTCGACTCGCACAGCTACCCTTGGTTGACCAATCACACAATGAGAGTCACTCTCAGTAGCCTCTCAGGAAATATCTCACTGAACGCCAGCAACAGTGTGGGCACAGCGCAAAGTAACATCACGCTGGCAGGTCATTGTCGGGGGAGGGGAACAAGATTCATTAATTACCATCAACAGCTTTTGGAATTCCTCTATCTGTCTGTTCTCTAGAGTTCCTGCAATCTCGTGTGGAAGTGCCGATGCTGGGAATCGTGACCGGAGGCTCCATGGCCTTCATGGCCCTTCTCATTCTCAGTCTGATAGTCCTCTGCCTCATGCAAAAACCAACGAGCAAATCCATTGGTAAGACACGAGTCCCTTGTGGCTCCGGAACAACGCTCGAGCAGTGTCATACACTTTATTTTGTGTTACAGATGAGACGGCGGAGATTCTAATGACTAAGAAAAGGTAACTCATACAATACCTCTAACTTTCGTAGTGCGGTCAAAGAAGTCCCTTTTTTTCTTTCAAAAAAAGAAAAACAAAACTACAAATAACAACAAAATAATTTGCAGATTTGTGCAGACTATTTTCCGTTACAAATTGACAGACGAGTTGGGGGTGAGCCAACTTTGTGCGCCGGAATGCCCAAGAAGGTGCAACACTACCCCAAACATGCTAGACGAGTCCTGCACCGGCATGAGAATTAAGTTCGACCCGTTTGTGCGACAAGCGCACTGGTGCCAGTCTACCAAAATTGGGCTCCTGGTGTTTACACTTGGTGTATTTTCTGCACAGTGACTCAACCAACCTGAAAGCAGAGAGAACTTACATCCCCAGAGAGAACCTGTCTCTTCCTTCTAATATGCAGCTCAATGACCTCAGCGCTTTGAAAAAAGGTAAGACTTGAACTCAGGTGACAGATGGTAAAGCATGTTTCCCTACCAAGAATAGAACGTTTTAAATGAGACATATCATGTCATCTATTATGAATATTATCAAACTAATTAAAAGGGAACCAACATTTTGCAATCTCCTCCTCCTTTATGTTTTCTGTGGATAGATGGTAAAGGTCCCTCTTAGCCAATGGGATGCCAGGATGATGCTCGGTATTAGCCAATGGCAGAGGAACCATAAGTATGCTGCGTTCAGGAACCTCGGAGCTGAGAGTTGCAACCCTTACTGTATTTTTTACCTTTCGTATTTTGAAATTTCATTCGTAACTAGAGACAATATTTTCCTGTTGAGGCATTTCGTAACTTGAAAATTTCGTATGAAGAGACGTTCGTAAGTAGAGGTACCACTGTATTCCCATTTAGGATTTTCCCTCAAACTCTGCGTATCTCTAACACTCCTTTGCTGCAATGCTTGTACATGGCTTGCCACAGCGCGAGAGAACACCCAGCATGTCATTGGGGGAGAGAAGAAGACAGATGAGGAGGATGAAGATCTGTCTTTAGCCTATGCTGCCAGAGGTCAGGTGGCGCTTCTTGAGCATGACTGCACATGTGTGTAGTTATGTGGTCATTTCTATAACTGTCCAGTCTTGTTCCACTGCCACTCTCAGGCTTTGCCAGATATCCAATGGTGGGCTACATCTACAAGGTGAATAGCACAAGCAGTGAGGAGATCTGGCTCTGACTAATCTCAAAGGCACCTCGCAAGTTATACAGCTGCATGTGTGCGTGACTATTTGAACAGAGACTCTGCGGCAAGTCCCCCATTTGTCACTTCAACATGTTGGTTCCAAATCTGTCGTTGGATCACACAAGCTACCGCTGCTTCAACAGTTGTATTGATAAAATGTGCGTGACCTCCAAAACTAAGGTGTTGCTGTCCCACCTGTAACCATATGCTCATAGTGTTCTCTTTTCAAATGGAGCCCCTATAAGGTGACATAGAAGAAGAAAAAAAAACAACGTTCCCTCGCAGATAACGCTTTTTAAAAATGTGCGATGCGCGTTTATGGACTTCATGGTTAGTTTGGCTACTGTGGCCTTCAAGAACAGATTTTATGGCTTTTTTTTATTTTAAGCCAATTTCAAAGTAAAATTCAATTAAAATTGCCCACGGGTAAAAACGCTCAATATTTGTCGCTTTCGTTTACTCGAAAGATAACTCGGAAGTACATAAACTGGCATAAAAAAGCGTTCGCATGCAAAAGAAAAAAAAACGCGTTATCTCGCAATCTTTGCGAGATAACGCCGAGGTCCCCCCCCCCCCCCCTTTCATGTCACCTTATGGCGGGCTCCGTACTTTCCTGTTATTTGAAATGGAATGCCTTTATTCTGCTATGCACACTCCAAAATCTCTCAGATAACATCCTGTGTATGAGATTTTACAAATGAATTTGATGCAAAAATGTATTTACATGTAAATGATGTCGACGTTTACCTATAAATGTGTATTTGTACGTGTATTCACATGAAGATCGCACTGAATAAAGTCAACGTGAGTATGTTTCTCCTCGATCGTGGCTCTTCTGACATCCACGAGGGGGTGCTAAAGAGACGTGTTTCTAGTATTTGTTAAGAGTTGGTGAACAGTGCTGAAATACGCAAGGGGAGGGCCTGTGCCTTTTGTTCTGTAAGCTTTGGTGATTATACGTTTTTAATGCTAGAATAGCAACTGCGGGATCTGATTGCATGACTTTTGTGGACAGAGATGAATGTGTGCTCTGTGAGTGAGAGCCACCACCAGGTGCTGTTTGTGGCTCACAAGGTTTCGATGCAGCAGTTCAGACAGGAAGCTGTGTCTCGCTGTGGGTAAACGTATCTGCTTCCTGAAGCACCTCTGATGCATTTGTGAGGTAGTATATATTTTGAACATGAGCGAAACAATATCTACAAGAACCACAATGTATTAAGTTATGAGAACACATACTGATTTTGTTTTTGATTGAACAAGTGTGTGTCATCATTGGTTTTGATTAGCATTTAATTTCATCTTGTTTTCCTTGTGTCCCTTTGTCTGTCTTGTTAGGTTATTGTGTCCACCTGTGCTTGTCATTCCAATCCGTTGTCCATTCCGTTCCCTCAACCACTTTTGTCTTGTCCTGGTGTTCCTCATTGCCTCGTCACTTGGTTTGTATTTAGCTCTGTGCTGCCTTTCAGTATTTCTCGCTCCATTGTCCTAGTCTCACCTCTGAGGCGGCACGGTGGGCGACTGGTTAGCACGTTGGCCTCACAGTGAAGAGGTGCAGGGTTCGATTCCCGTTCTGGCTTCTCTGTGGGGATATTGCATGTTCTCCATGTGTCTGCGAGGGCTTTCTCTGGTTTCATCCAACATTCCCAAAACCTGGCCGGTAGGTTTACTGGACACTCGAAATTTTCCCTAGGTGTGATTGTGAACGCAAATGGTTGTTTGTCTGTGTGTGCCCTGCGATTAGCTGGCAACAGGTACAGGATTTATAGCGCTTACTGTTCGAAGACAGCTGGGATAGGCTCCAGCAAGCTTGCGACCCTCGTGAGGATAAACAGATTAGAAAATGAATGGATGGAGGTCACCACCGTCATCCTCAGAGGTTCAATGAAGTAACAAGCCTATTTTGACAAAGGAGTAGAAAGTACATTTGTTTTCAAATTTAGAGAGTATGTCATCGGAAATGGAAATGCACAGGTTGAGTAAAGATACCTAAAAAAACATACGAAACAAAGTACTTGCTCCTCTACTTCTTGGCACTTCTCACCGTGCAGTATTGCCATCAATGGTTATGTTAAAAATGGACCACCATCATAATTGCGTTATCTGGCCTTCGTCCACCTTCTCTGTCTCTCCACCTCAACCCAACTGGTGAAGGCAGATAAATAAATTCCATGATGGCACGCACAGCATTGTAGCGCTGCAGTATGTCGAGTGGAAGCGTGAGACCTTATCTCAGAAGTGTTTGTGTTGACATATTTCCTCATCGATAAAGTAACAAAAATAAAACGACTACATGCCATTGAGGAGCAATATGAGACGGTGTCGAAGAACAAATATACAAATACATGCAGTGTATTTTTGTTTTGCATTCTTCAAAATCTTGAAAAATACAGTGACGCTTAAGCCGAGTTAGCCAATCACACTCACTTCCTATTCGCACTCACCCAGCTCAAGACGGAGACAAGAAAAAGCGACAGCACCGGGAGCACGAATGATCTACATTTTATGGTCAGTATTTTCAACATCAATATTGTATCGTGTTGACCTTAAATAGCTTTCTGTTAAGCTTGGCTTCGAAGTATAGTACGTGTTCTGATTTAAACCAAATATTACGGCCGTTTGACATTTCATATTTTTATCACTTGCTTTTCACCTCACAAAAGTCCTGTACGAGGCGATAAAAGTGGTTTTTGCTGAGCTTTAAAGTAAAAAATGTGTTTCAGCAAGGCAATGGCACGTCTCTGTTGTCTGTGCACAAAATGAAAACATCTCACTCTTTTTACCAGCACACATCCGATGACACAATGAAAAGCTACAAAGTTTTATCTTCTTTTCTGGTTGTTTGGATGCTGACCGGTGAGATTTTCTTGTTCTGTCATCATTCGTGGTTGGAGACATTTCATTTTATTTTAATGAGGCCCATTGCATGTTCTTTCTGAATTCTCCCACAGAGTTTGTGTGCTGTGACGAAGGTACAGTTCATCCAAGGGTGGGATTTTGTTTATGAAACTGTCACTTGATGAAAAGGCACCGTATGGTAATACCTGATGAGTCCATTCATGTTTTATGTTCCTCACAGACATTCAAGTGAAACGTGGACCCGCAGAAATTACTATTTTATGTCGCGGAAACAAATTTGTGTCAAAAGATGGTGAAAAAGTCAAGTTTCCTTTAAAATACAAAGATGAAAACTCTGGAGAATACAAATGTGGGGATGGAGCGGGACAACTAGGTGGACAGGAAATATTTGTGAAGTTCAGATGTAAGTTCTACGTCTCCTACTTTGGACTTTTGACTTAATTTATATCCTGTCATTTAGAAATGTTCGACAACATTGCACGAAGCAAAGTTGAAAAATTCAATGCGGAAACACCGACGTCACCAATGGACATAGAAGGAGAAGTTGAAATTCTGAGCACCTTTGGAAATCATGTTCAACCAACAAAGACAAGATATTTCATGTTCAAACTGATCAACTTTGTTGTTTGAGCAAACAATCATTCATTTAGAATTGTATGGCTGCAATACGTTCCAAAAAAAGCTGGTACAGGTGACAAGAAAAGGAGCTTCCTTGACCCACTCACACTTGTGTTTTTCTGTTTTTTAATTTTTTTTTTTATCCAGCCTGTGATAACTGCGTGGAGCTCGACCTTGTGTCCATATCAGGTCTAGCTGTTGGAGATTTAATAGCTACCATCGTGCTCGGAGTGGCTGTCTATCTCGTCGCATCACAGACTCATGCCGCTGTTATCGCCTCTCCACACAGAAGTAAATTTCTCTCCTGCATCCGTCCCAGTTTGAAACGTTTGTTTTGGACAGGATGACCAAGTTCAGCTTTTGGGAAACGAACTGTAGATAAATATCTATGCTGAAAAAAAAATGGTGTGTTGAATTTACTCCATTTTACTGTATTTTGTCAAGTAGTCGCAGAAAATAAAATCATCTGCATTCAGATGCATTTTTTAAGTGGGTCTGGATCCTGATCATTTTATTTAGTGCATGCAACCACTTGATGAAAATAAATTTGGCAAAATTCAGCAAAAACTATTTCCAGTGTAACTTAGAAATGTTAGACACTATCCCACTAAAGCAAAGTTGATATTCCACGATCTTCCTGCTCTGTGTTAAATGTATTTTTTTCCATTCAGGCACTGACAGAAAACATCTTAATCCAAATGAGACACAGAAGAGAGTCCCAAATGCTAACTACCAGGAGGTAAAGTAAATCTCAGAACGCGAAGATGTAATTTTCTCATTGATGAAATGAAAAATAACCAATGTGCATTTCTGTTCTTCCCTCAGCTGAGATACAAAGGTGGTCGCAGAGAAATATATGATACCTTCTTGGACAAATGACAGCCTGCTGGCCCACTCTCAGAAAATACAGTGTGGCCACGGAAGTCAAAGAAAATTTATTCCTGAGCACAGCTTTATAAAAGTGTCTCTTTTTCCACCCTATATCACACAGTTTCACATCTATCTTTGCTTTTCCTGTGTATCGTGATGGTAATAAACACAACAGACACAAGACATTGTGCTGGTGCGTTGTGTCACGGTTGTTCGTCAAACCTGATTACATCAATGTGGGAACAATGCATGTCCAATGCTATTGTTTACTTCTTTGCCGGGTGACATTTTCTGGTTAAACTCAAAGATTTTTACCATTTGAGGGCCGAGCCTTTCCATGTCCCCTGTGAATGGCGATGGTCGGGTGTCGAACAAATACACACGTTCAACTTCTGGTCAACTCGGTGATCGAGCATCATTATTTTCATACTCATTCATCGCTGATCGGCCTCAAATCCTGATTGTCTAAAGCAGGGGTCGAGAACCTTTTTGACTAAGACAGCCACAAAAGCAAAATATTTGGAAATGTATTTCAGTGAGAGACATACTTTATTTTGTGTGTGTGTGTGTATATATATATACACACACACATATATATACCGGTATATATGTGTGTGTGTGTACCCTGCTCGGTAGCTTGCACGCTTCCTTTCTGGTGTCTCCCGCAGGGTATTGAGATGCGAACGTAGTATGGCACATGTCAAAGTGCCGCTTTACATTCGACCGTTTCGAGTGTATTTTGTCATTGCAAATTAGACACACCACAGAACCTGTTCTTTCCACAAAGGCGAATCCTTCGGCCCGTTCGTCCTGAAGCGTACCATACTCGTCATCTTTTTTCCTTTTCGCCAATTTATTCGTCAAAGGATTAACTTTGAGCTAATGACCGAGCGGGTAGATTCAAAAGGGGGCGTTTACCTGTTTCCACAGCAACGGCCAACGTAGGCCAGTATTATCCAATCAAAATTGCTCCACGACCAACTGCAGCCCTGAACAGGACATGAGCAGTGAAAAATCGATGGATGGATTAAGCGAGAATATTTTGTTTTATCTGCGAGCCAGATGCAATCATCAAAAGAACCATATATGGCTCGCTAGCCATAGGTTCCCGACCCCTGGTCTAAAGCCTAGTTGTCCTATTTACAATATGACTAGAATCACATCCACCACACGTCATCGAAGCTCAGAATTAGTCTGCCTGCACGTTGATGAAACTCACTAAAACACATTAAACCACTTGCGACGATAGTTAGACGTAAAGTTGAGTCAACTTTCAGCCATCGAATTGTCAGGAGCACCGAGAACTCAACTAGTTTTGAACAGAAAGCCAAGACATCTCAGTCAATCTCGGCGTTTCACTTCTTGTATCAGTCCTTCTCAACACACATCAAACATGCATGCGCACACTCACACACAGCCACACTTCCTTAACAGTAAGTGGGAGCATTATTATAACTCGTGATTCATTAATTGGCCGAACAAAGAAACGCGACCTAGAAGTGACGTCATGTTTTAGATACCGCTGGGGATGTGCAGCGCTGACAAATTGAGTCGCCAAGCCTTTTTGCGCGGTAAAGGAGGGAGCAGACAGGATGTTGCTTCAATGATCTGGCCCCTCCCCCACCACCCTCACACACAAGCAAGTGACTCCACCGCGTCTGTGTGCACGTGGGAGCCGAACGGATATGAGCCGCGGCTGCAAGATGGCGACGCGTGTTGAACCTCCACTCGTATCTGTCAAAGTGTCACAATCATGTTTCCGACCGCAAACATACAAAAGAATGAGGACATGAGCTGTATTTATTGAACTGTCCTTCACAAGAATATTTTGATCGCCAATTGATGGTCATACAGACGGGAAGCTATAATGTATCATGGAAAAAGAATATGTAAAGGAAGAATGATCTTATTGGGAATGGAAGTATGAATTTAATTAGAAAATGGAGTTAAAAATATAAAAACATTAAAGGATACCGCGATCCGCTCTAACCCCCCCCCCCCCCAAAAGTTAAGTTGACTCTCACAAAAAAGAAAATAAAACTTTTATGGCAAATCATGTAAAAACACTTTATTGCTCTGTACATTCACCAAAGTGATACATCCATTTTCCAATCCGCTTATCCTCCAAAGGGTTGCGGGGGGTACTGGAGCCTATCTCAGCTGTCTTCGGGCAGTAGGCGGGGGACACTCTGAACTGGTTGCCAGCCAATCGCAGGGCATACAGAGACGAACAACCATCCGCATTCGCGCTCACACCAAGGGACAATTTAGAGTGTTCAA
Organism: Hippocampus guttulatus; assembly: GCF_054856545.1. Taxonomy (NCBI): domain Eukaryota; kingdom Metazoa; phylum Chordata; class Actinopteri; order Syngnathiformes; family Syngnathidae; genus Hippocampus; species Hippocampus guttulatus. The sequence goes on along the minus strand of NC_141272.1, from coordinate 8,239,911 downwards.
TCAGCCTGCCATGCATGTTTTTGGACTGTGGGACGAAACCGGAGTACCCGGAGAAAACCCACGCATGCACGGGGAGAACATACGAACTCCACACAGGAAGGCCACAGCCGGGATCAAACCCACGACCTCTGCACTGTGAGGTGGACGAGCTAACCACTGGACCATCGGGCCGCCAGGTGGGTATAAAAACATTAGTTTTTATTTATTAGTTTTACTATGCAGAGGTTAACTTATTTTTACACTTGTGTAACAGGAAATGAAGCTAATTCACCATCAAGCCTGCTGTTTTCTTCTGCACGTCCCTACAAGGCAGGTAAGTAATGGTAAATATTTATCTTACTTCTACGATAGTGTAAAATGTTAAAATATATAAAAAATAGAACAGTTTGGCACCTTGTACAGTTAATAAAGGTTTTATGATGGTAAAAATTTGGCTGGTAAAAGAGTAATGGATGTATTCCGATTTCCAGGATTTTCTACATGCACAATTTTTTTTTAATGAACTCATACCCAATAAGAGATCATCCAGCACCCAAGGGCATATGATTTTTGACCTTTGAAGTCCCATTTCATAGTCTCTGTTGCCCTTTATGTCCAGCGCATATCAACCATGTTTGTCAAGTGTATTTTCACACCGATGTTACAAATGGCCACACGTTGCTATGAAATGCTCCAATTTGCACATAAAGTTGAACTTTTTGTATTTTTTCCCTTGGGAACAAGTTGAGTCATGATCCTACTTTTGTGTCATGCTTGTGAATGTTGATTCTGATGAAATGAGTGACTTCCTAGTGGCAATATAAACTGTGTGAGATGCCAGACTACGAGCGCGGATCAGAGCAAAATGTCTCTTGATGAATTCAGTTGCTTGTCTTCCGTCTTCAACTTGTAACCTGCCATAGGTGGCTCATCTTGGTTTGCCGCTGTTGATAAAAGAGTATGGGTCCTGGGAGTGGGCGTGCGCGCTCAGGTGCTGTCAACAAAAGAATAATGACACTGTTAGAGGCTCACGATACGGCATCTCTGATGGCAGAAAACAGAACAAGGAGGTTTCAAAGTCACTCGGTCTGCAGACAAGGTAGCTGAGTGATTTGATTTTTGATGAAGAGAAACCGAATAATGCATTTCCCCACCGTTTGTATTCATTTATCCCCCCCACCCCACCCCCACCCGCCAGCTATTTACTGCATTAATATCTGAGCTTTCAATCCTCAGGGTCTCCCTTAATAAATAAAAATAGAATGAATTAACTCTTTGCCCCGTAGCATCGATCTTCTACCCCCCACCCCCCAAAAAAATTAACCATCCAATTCTACAAGTCTGTCTCCTGAATGCTTTTGACAGTTTCTTGAGACCCAGCTCAGCAGTAGTAAGCCGACTCACATTCAAGGCAGTACGATTCCGAGAATTTCGAATTGTCTGATAATGACGTGACACATTTTTCCCATTGGCGATATTTTCAATATTACTTCCACGATCAGAGGTTATCGAGAGTGCCCAGCCTGAGTGATTCCACTGTCGTCTCCGGTTGAAAACATGATGTAGTTCCCAACTCAATTCTTGTAAGAACACCTTGTCGTGAAAAATAGAGTCCGATATCATCCTGTACTTACGTCATAATCAGGAGAAGGGACGGCCGGGCCTGCAGGTACTAAAAGATGATTTCAAAAATGTAGTTACACATCATGAATCCAAGTGTAAAACAAAACAAACAAAAAAAACCCTGTTCACGATGCAAAAAATGCGTTCGATTATTCTTAATGCAATCAAATAATAAGTAAAATAATCAACTCTATGTATATATTTAATATAATGTAATTATATATTTTAAAGTGGACTTTTAAAGTAATTCAAGCGGAATATAAAACACTTCATGCCACACTGAAGAATACATTGGGCTGACCCGGTATCTTCTGCTTTAGATTGCTTCAAGTAAAAGCCGCACATATTTCTGACATCAGTGGACATTAGTACTTGCACCCACAGAACACAGTCTCCCTGTCACACTGTTTCTTACCTTTTGTACCCGGTGAACTTTTCTTCTTGGTGCACTTGTAGATGAATATCATCAGTATAACTGTTATGCTCACATCGGCAACGATGAGCATCCCAAACAGTGCTGCGTCCAGCTCAAAACAATTCGCGCAGACTGAAGACGGGTGGACAGCGAGTAAGACCTCAACAATCACAAAGATCACAAACAAACACATAGACTGTGTGTACTCACCCTTTCCTTCCACATAGAAGTAATACTTGAGCTTTTTTTCGTTCTGATCATATTCACAATGGTAAAGGCCTCTGTTTTTGCCATCAAGCGTCAAGACATTGCTTGAAGTGTCCAGGGATTGTTCTCTTTTGAACCAAGTCCCATTTTCCGGACATGTCATTGTGAAATTCTCCCTCCAAAATGACACTCCACCTTATATAACAAAAAAAAATTTTTTTAAATAAATAAAATTGCATTCTATTCGCCTTTCAACTAAATCACCGTTCTTTAACGTGTTAGCTCACGTAACACAACGCTAACGTCATACCAAAGACATCAACAGGCATTCATTGTCAAGTGTAATTTCCAATACAGTAAATAGGGAATTGAGATCTGAAAGGCAGAAAGTTTGAGCCCTCTTTTCGGCTACGCCAATGCCGATTCTGCCTTTTTGCAATTTGAGGTAAACGAGATAAATTAAAATGATTTTCAGTTATACATCCGACAAAAAAAAAAAAAAAAAGCAAACATTTACCTGTACCAGCTTCCACGGTACTTATTATCAAGAGGTGACAAAAAAGCAGAGCGGCGTAGTACATATTCTTTTGAAGATTATATTTCAAGAGTCGGTGTTGTCTTTTCCCCCCCTGGCCCTCAGTAATTCTCTTCAAGAGTCAAAACTTCAACAGCATTCGCTTCAACGTTTACATGAAGCTTCGGGACCTTGCTGATCTCTTGTCGACCCTTCACAAGTTGACGCGGACACGCGCACGAACGCACGCGCCCACATGCCAGCAAACACGGACGTGGGCACGCGCTGGATTGACAGTACCTGTATTTTATTTGTGTAGTTTTAAACAATACTAAATATACTGTGATGATGAAATATTATTTCCAAACGACATATTTTTCTGCCAACTTGAATAAAATCATGTACTGTACTGCACCGTACAGCGCTTGACTGACTGGTAGCTATAAATTTAAGTGTTTTCCTGCCCTCTTATGGTTTACGGTGCACATAACACGCCATGCTCAGTAATCTAACTTTACATTAGATTAAAACTGAGAACAACGATGGAGATTAAGAAAATAAATAAGTAAACCAGTATTTTTTTTAATCGAGTTAATGCATAAACGTCTATTGGCCTTAATTCACATTGATTTGATTTGTGACAATGCTGATTTTTAAACTCAAACCACCGAATTTAGCCGATATAAATGGTTAAAATAGAAGCGATAGTTTATGTACATGGATAATATGTAAACAGCTACATTATCTTGAGCCATATCTAAGTTTATATTGCCTATTAACGTGTAACGTGATACCGATTATATCTTTGGCGTTCAGTTTGTCATCGTTATTAATCATTATTTTTCGCTCGGTGTATTATTCCACAATTACGCGCAGGCGGCGTTACGTCACGTTTGCGTTCAAATAAGCGTGGAAGTTCGTCACGCGATTGCGCAACAGCCATTGAACCCAACAGCAAAACAGGTTGGTGAAGCAACCAAACATTTTTGCATTCCGAATTTACGTTTGGAAGGGAGGGGGAGGGAAGGAGGCAGCGAGGAGAGGCACTAAGTGGGAGGACTTGACTGATTTGAGAAAAAAAACAACTGTGACGAGTCAGGACGCGTCCTTGGTGGTTAGACGAAGTACATCGAGCTGAGGACTCACGGGTTGATTTCTCCCTCAAAAAAAAAAAAAAAAAAAAAAATTTAGAAAGAGAAAGAGAACTTTTACGATATTAGTCTTCGGAGGTCAGAGTTAGTTTGTCGCTTAGTCAAGTCTCCTGTCGTCGTGATCACTGGACAGTCTCCCAATGTGCGTAAAGGGGATTTTTTTCCTGTGTGGACTCGCAGTCTCAGGTGAGAGATTCTCTTCATTCGTACTCATTTAACAACCAAGTTATGTAAGGATGAATAATAATTCCACATTGTTCGGAATGACAACAAACACGTGGTTATGCGTTGCACCTGGGTGATACTCTTAGGACAATACTATTCCTTCGAAAATCGCGGAGGGACTTGAATTTGCGTCTTGGAGCGGTCGTCCTGCGTCATAACCTGGCGCAGTGGCGCCGCTAAATAGCCATCAGGGAGGAATCAAGAGTGGGAATAGAATGCCTTGGCAGTAATTGCCAATCAGGCAATTGTCACAGCTCCGTTTTGTTTTCCCTCACTCATTTCCTCCCTTTTACTGGAATGTACATTGTGTGGCACCGTTTGACGCACACATAAGTCTCAGGATATCCAGGATATGCCCGCTGACATCACAATTTAGATCATGCATGGACACAATGAAACATAAAATGCTTCCGCTTGTTAAATGTTAAAGCCAATCGCGTTTCGGTCAGTGGGGGGTGCAACAACATCAAATCATTTGCCAGTACTAATTAATTAAGGTTATACTCCCTGCTAAATTGATGATACAGATTGTATCAAATCTCGGTCAAAGAACGAGTAGCTATAAAGTGTATGGCTACAATGTGCCACTGTTGAAGGAGCATAGGAAGGAGGACGTCGGAATCCCGGGTAAGGATGAAATTGTGAAACGTAATTAGGTGTGCTTGAACTCATCACGATGCCTTGGCTTTGTGTCGCCGCAATCACATCCTTCAGCTTTGTTATCCTGGCAAACACCGGGAGTCACGCTCAGACATGCAAACCGACATTTGTTTTGTATTTGACCTCGGGGCATAAAATTGCAACTGTGTATGGCCAAATGTTATTTTCCTCACAGTTGGATGACATCACCAATAATACAACAGAAAAACTTTATAATATAAGCGAATGCTCAATTCCTGATTTTTTTTTTCTCTCTCCTTGTTTCGAGGTTCGGAATGGGAACTAAAGATTTTTTCCCCATTAGAATAAATGCAAACAGAATGAATCCGTTCCAGCCCCGGAGCCAAGTTGCCTTTGCAGTTGACAGGCGAGGAGCGCCCGTGAGAGTTTACCGGGCACCGCCGCCATTGCGACACTTTGCAGGGCTTCCTAATAAACAGCATTATTCACACATCTCTTTCAATGCAAGCTTTATAAGATATCCTTTATTTGTCCCACACACTTTACTCATACAATTCACAGAAAAACACCTTAAACACTTGACATTGTGTGAAAGAAATTCCCCGCGGTCTATTCTGGAACTGAAGCAAGAGTCGTCTGAAAATCTTTTTTGGAAACGCATTTGTTTGTGAATTTGGACGTTCACGAACGGAGGTTCCACTGTAAGTCGCTCCAAGGACCAAGGACAATTCTTGTCCTTGGAGCGGTACCTTCGGGGCTGTTGCTTACCTTGAACATTCTTCCCTTGAACATTCAGAGACTTGTACAAGATTACACTTTTGTTGATGAACAATCAATATTTACAAACATTCTGCTAACTGCGGGCAGTCGTCTGAAAATCATTTCAGTCAGAAACTCAAGTTTAAGAACATGTCACATACGGGCAGAAGGAATTTACAAGTACTTCCGTCTATGCAGCATAATTGTACAAGGGTGAGTTTCCTCTGGCTTGAAGATATACAAACGGTATTGCTTTTTTTTTTTTTTTTTTGGAGAAGGGGGTGGGGATTTGATTAATTTCGCTAAAATGATCATTTTCACAAAAAAACCTTATGTGGAGCCAACATTGTTGACGTGTGCCAACTTGTCCTGACTTTCTTGTTTCTCTCACACACACATACACACATACACACACCAAAAGGGAGAGGGAACAGATGGCTGTTGTTGACTGCGGCATACCGGCGATTCCATTGCTTGTTTAGGCTTCGGCTTCATTCAGTCAGCAGTTGTACTCCTCTTTGTCAGGATGTAATAGTTTGATGCTGTCTTTAATATTATAATCTAACCACAACAATGGATCGGGCTCATAAAAGCTTCACTTTGATTATTGACATGCTGAGCTGTGTTGACACACCTCGGAAGGATGTCTGTCTGGCCTTTGAGAGTTCGAACTGAACTCACAGAAACGACCGGCACGGAGGACTCGGGACACATCTGCGGAAGCAAGCAAGGTGCGCCGGCCTTGTGAAGTCTTGAAGACAAAAGGCCGTGTTGGCTTCAAACAGGAATTTGGAATATTGATCATTGAGCGGGATAGGTTCTTTGGTTGTTTCTTTAATTGGGTCAAGGTTCAAATAGTGGACCTGGTGTTAACTGGCGCATTTGTGACCTTTGACTTCTTGCCTTTTCAAAACCAATGTACGCCTGCAGTCTGGTAAAAGCCAAATTTTGAGAACATTACCTTGCAAAGTAGCAGGACTTGACAGCGACGTTACCTTACAAATTCATCCTGCCAAGCTGGTTTGAGTTGAGCTGGTCACCTTTTGGATTTCTGAAAGAGATTGCTGCTACGATATACTGTATGCTCAATCTTTCAATGTCATCTCTCAATGCGAATGAGGCTAGACGAGCGTGGCAGTCTAGAACGGGTGCAAGTTATCAATACATACATATGACATACCGGTGTGCGTACGACAAATGAAGAAGAATTATTATTATTATTTTTTGTACTTACGCACACTCTAAATTTCAGTTGTACAAAGGAATTTAGAAACTGTTTTAGGCAGTCTTTGATTGCAAATGACCGTTTACGGATTGGACATATTTACTGACGCGTCCGCCTATTTATATCTACGTGCCAAAATGTATCGGTGCGTTGTATATTAGAATTGTCTTTATCAAAAGATATTTCGTTTTTAAAATCAAACTCAACCTCTCCCCTCCTTTTCTTTGCTTTGCCACTTCCAATCTGTCGATCACTTTTTCAGAAATGTAATCATCCGTCCATTTTCTATATCATTTGTCCTCATGAATTCAGCTGACATCGGGTGAGAAGCGGATGGACTGGTCGCCAGTCAATCGCATAGCTCATACTGTCAAACCATTCACTCTTTAGTCATAACAATAACATTTTGCTATCGCGCCCAGGACGTTTGCCGACATATACGAGTTGTATACATGCAAAGTAGGCTGCATGTCGACTACATTTCACCAGTCTCTGTCCTCCTGTTTTGCGCACTGTTACCTGAAACTGTTCTTTCCAGCTTTGAACCCTGACCATGAAAGACATGCCTTGTTTCCAAAAAAGGCAAAAGAAAAAAAAAAGATTTTGCAAAGCCCCACTCAAAGAAGAGAAGAGGCTCTTTGTGATACACTGAGCTATTCATGTTTCGTCCACGTCCTTGTGTTGTGTTTCCTCCACAACCGATGTAACAGAGACGCAGGTGTGCTGCTCCAGAGGAAAGGCACAAAACAGCCTCGAATGAAACTGTTGCAGTACTTGATGTGTCCAGCAGTGGAGTCACATTCTCTTGCTGAATCAAGATATCCGATTCTTCTGTTAAATCAGCGGCTGTTGATGACCAAGCAAGATGAAATTATAAACCCAGCAACATCTTTCAGAAAGCCAAGCAAATCGAATGCCCTTAAGGTGGCCTTGCTTTAATTTGCACTGAATGAAAGCCTTTGCTTCCATTCCAAGCATGTCATACATACCGACTAATAGAAGAAAGTGGTTTCAGCAAGTTTGGCGTCGACTTAGTGGACAAATACCATAACATTGCTGAATGTAGTGGCCAAAGAATACACACACACACAAAACGTCTGCACGTCTGTATGGCCCATAGCTCCATCCTCAATGTTTCTCTTTTCCGCTCTTTCCCACTAGAAGATGGGTGTGGTTGACATTAGCCAAGCAGGATGTTCACATTAAACAAGGGAAAGATTGAGACCAGACAGAGAGATATGGTGGGGTGGAAGAATGGCCCGACAAAGACCTAAACAAATAACTCTTCCTAACAAGCTCCGGTACGTATTCCATCGTCCTGTTGTTATTCACCACGTGAGCTCATGCTCTAATTTAAACTCTTTTTTTTTTTCCTGTCTCCTGGAGAGTGGTAAATATAACCCATGAAAATCATGTAAAATGTACCTGATTACACACACACAGTATAAGTCTTTTAGGGTGTCTTTTCTTTCACTCCAATCAAACTTCATACCTTCACAGCAATGACCGTTCAATAATTAAAGTGCTTTAAACTCTAAGAATCCAGCTAAGCAATTGTGTTAATGAGCGTCGGAGTTGGCACTCTGCTATTTGCTCTTAATTGAAAATTAACGGTATTCGGCTGTACTTGAAAGCGTAGATTAGCAACGCTTGTTTCAATTCAAGGACTGATTGGTTAAAGGAGATATGCTTTGAAGACGTGTTCCCTCTATGCCAGGGGTGCCCATTACGTCGATCGCGATCGTCCGGTAGATCGCAGACTGGTCCTAAGTCGATTGCGAGGGATGTAGAGAAGCAAAAAAAAAAAACCCAAAAAACAAACAACCATTTGTGTGACTTTGTACATGTTAGTAATATATTTTTTTGTGTTAATGTACACTCCACCCTAATCATCCTATCAGTCTCATTTTCACAAAAAGTATAAAAAAATATATATATAATAAAGCAGGTAAATATTTAAGCTGTTGCGCTATATCTTTTATCGTTATCATTATTCTCATTCAGAATTTGTTTCGCTTACAATTCACAGAGGGCACGGGCAAAGAATAGGAATCAAGAGAGCCGAGGGAAGCACTTTAAAAAAGTACGTATGAGCTACGATAGTTAACAGGCTGCAAAAGTGCGTCGCATGCCTCCGTGTCAGGCTGTTGCTCATCATGGCGTGCGTATGTATGGGCGTGTGCGTGCGCAGTAATGGGTCGATCGCGGGAGGTTGGTTGATCGAAAAGTCGATCTTCGGTCCAAAAAGTTTGGGCACCCCTGCGTTATGCCAAACGATGTGTGATGACTCAGTTGAGCTTTTAAATAATTTGACTGGAGGAGGAATTGCACCATTGCTCATCTCTACGGTGACTGCTTACAATATTGTCTTGTGGAAAGTAGACTTTACCCTGGAGTGTTTGCCAGTCAAGCACGCAGTGAGGCAGTCATAAAAATCATTGTCGCAAAACGTTTAGTCTGAGTAATTTTGGCATTTTACAGAAACAAAGTTGCATGTATTTGCGCATTGGCATGACTTCCCACTGCTTTTGGAGTCATGTCATTGCAAGGTATCGCAAAACCTTTTGTCATATTATCCTTGTGTGTTCTTGTGCGCATAGTGTTCTAAAAGCAATTGATGTACTGTCATCCGAACAACTTTAGCCACATTTGATGACATTGGCATGTTTGTATTTTTTTTGTCACGAATGTGGTGGAAATTTGTCAACATATTTACCTTCTCTCACATTTCATCAGGCCCGTTTGAATCCCATTACAGTGAATTAAAGCAGTCAGAACCCAGTGATGAGAGAGACGCCATATTAATGGTGCAGGGTGGGGGGGGGGGGGGCGTCTGGGTGCTCTGCTCTCTCATCCCGGCCCACAGGAAATAATCTCCAGTCTGATAAGAAAGAGAACGTGCTGCAAAAGCTCCCAAGCCTTGCTGACATTTTCCCGGCTATCTGCTGCCTCGAAGGAACAATATGACTCCGAATGGCCCTTCTGACCTCTTCTCATCTGGAGCAATATGATTTAGCGAGCGTACCCGGTAGCACTTTTAGTATTCCACTAGCGGCGCGGTTGTAATTTTGGCTAGCACGTCCACCTCACGGACAAAAGCTGTGAATGCTACGTCGATTGTGAAACTTGAAATTGTTCCTAAAGGTGAATGGGATTGAGAGTTTGTTTGCCTCATTGTGTCCGGCGATTGAATGGCAGCCAGTCAGAGGTTTACTGTGCCTCTGGCCCAAAGTCAGCTTTGATAGGATTTTAGCTCACTCATTACCCTCAACTAAGCAGTACAAAATGGACAGATGGATGGATTTTTCTCCACAATTGTAATTGCTGCAATTTGCTGTATGACCTTTAGAGTATGAGCTCTAGTTTATTATTATTGCTAATAGACGTAACAAGTACTTTGTACATCAAACCAATACCCTGATGGTAACACTGTCTTGACAAGGTTCAGTCTGGAAGACGATTTGCCTGTGGATTGAGGCTTTGTGGATTAAAGAGCCGCAGGGCAATGACGCCTGAACTGCTTTGAGATTCGCCTTGGGGATCCGTTTAGTGTAGTATATAAATGACTATATGTGATTCATAATCGCATTTTCGAGAGTGCTCTTTAAGGACACGGGAGAGCTCGAGCCAACCCCAGCTGACTGGAGTGGTCACTCACAGGGTACAAATAAAGACGGAGAGTCACACTCAAATTCCCACGGTCACTGAGCAGTAGCTGAATCAATGTGCTATTTTTATTGATTTATTTCCCCCCTTCAGAGATAAGAATTCACACAAACCCATCGTGATGAAAACAAATTCAGCACTCCGAGCTTTGCAAAGCAGAAAAAAAAAAATCCTGAGCGGAGATTTGTGAAAATCTGAAGATTAGTAGCCATCAGCAATTTTACTCCAGTCCTGTAGGTGGAGTCCATGCTCATTCCAAATTTGTTGTCGGTCCAGTCACAAGTGGAGACACTCATATTTGTCACAGTATGTCGTCTTTCATCGCGAATTCAGACATCACATTCTGTCATTCAAGTATTCTGACAAAACAAAGAAAAAGATTGAAGCTAGCAATGTTTATCAAACTTTCTTGTCCAAAGCATGATACAACATCACCCTTTTCTTCATTTATTTTTATGTACTTTTTAAAATATTCGTTCTTTGCTCCTCTATCTATCTTTCCTGTTTGTATTTGTTCACATTTGTCTTGAATGATGGTTCCATTCGTATTGATTGTTTTTGGCGAAATGATATATTGTATTTGCTAAATGTTTAAATATTGATGGTTTCCTTTGTGGACAATGCCACAGCACAACCCGAACCAGTATATCTGTTGAAGGTTTTTGTGTGCGTGCGCATGTGTGTGTTGTCATGTCATCCTGCCCACCTAAATCCAGGCATGTGAAAACATTTCCTCCTCTTTGCACTTAGGAACGATAATAACTGATTGCAGGACAATGTGCACGCAGCGTCACTGTGATTGATAAAGTGATTTAGGTTTTTTGGTAACCTTGTTTGGTTAAGAGCTCCTCCTGGAATGTTGCAATGACATTAAGACATGCTCTGTAGCTGCCGTGAGTGGAGTGACGATGTTGACTCTGCACTCACGTGGTCTGCTGTCTGCCTTTGAAAAATCGAAATGCGGCTGTTGACATGATTAAGTGTTCAAGTGATCTCTGAAAAATACCTGGCGTTTGGACTCCATTTCATAGAAATGACATGCAAATGAGAGACCAAAGCCCCCAGTATGCATTCGTCACTCCAGTCCCCAGAAAGGGTGGGCACGATATATAAACTAAATTACACATACTGTATATCATTATTATCATTATTATTATTATATATTTTTTTAATTTTCTTCGAATATTCATTGTTCTTTACTGGGTAAAGTGCAAGCACTTCAAAGGCAGATGAAGAGAACGATTCCTATTGTGTTTGTTTCTGCACTTTTTGGATTGACTTTGATCCGTATGCCCTGCGTTGCCGTATGTCTTCTGTTGTAGGCATGCTGCGGGTCAGCGGGATCCGTATTTATACTTCTGGGGATGTGGAGGCAGTCAACGGGACGGACATTCGTCTGAAGTGTACATTCGATAGCTCCTCTAACATCAACCCCAATACCATCATCGTCTCCTGGAGCTTCAGACCCCTTAAACCAGGCCGAGAAGAATCGGTAAGTTTTGACCGCTGCCTCAGCATTTATGAGGGGGGCATCCGTCCCCTTGGTCTGTTGAGATCCGCCCAATATTCAGACAAATTAGACACTGTGTGTGTGTGTGTGTGTGTGTGTGTTGTGGGAAAGCAATGAAATTCTGTTTGTCTCTAACATTCGAGCTTCCGGCAAGCATGCAGGCAAGCAGTTGAGACTATCGTTTTTTGATCGTAGTACTTTTCACATTTAGACAGGTTTTTGTTGCCATCTTGTGGCACCTTACGGTTTTTCAACAAATAGCTGAGCATAGATTCCACAGAAAAAAACCCCAAAAAAACATTGTGGTGAAAAAAAAAACAGGGGGAAAAAAAACTGAATACATGCTGACGCAAATACAATTATGGTGCAAACAGAACAATGGCCCTTTGAGGCGCATTTGAAAATCATTCTGCCTGCTCTAGAATAGAACTATTAGTTTTTTTCTTCCTTTAGCTGGATGAACAAATACAATTACAATCATTATTATGGTAGTTATTCTACTTTTTTCTTAACAGTTCTGGCTTGGCAAAGGTCTATTTACACGTAAATGCTGTCAACGAACCAAATCAACTTGCTTCTCCCCCCCGTAGGTGTTTCACTACCAGCAGAAGCCATACCCTCCTCAGGAGGGCATTTTCCGGAAACGCATCATCTGGGCTGGTGACGTCATGGGCCAGGACGCTTCCATCATAATTCGTGAAGTGAAGTTCACCTACAACGGCACCTACACGTGCCAGGTCAAGAACCCCCCGGATGTGCACGGCTCGGTTGGAGAGATTCGACTGCGGGTCGTCACTACAGGTTCGATTTTAGTTTCCCCCACACGGTATGTGAAGAAATCACACTGCATTTTCAATTCCACACTGAAAAGTTGGGGGGGAAAAAAGATGGAAAAGAGGCAGAAGAAAGCGAAGAAAAACGCATGATGGTTGGATTTCATCATAGCATTAACTCATTCACTCCCAAAGACGTTTTTAAACGTCTTTTCAGACTTGGTCCAGAATTGGCTGGTACTGAATGAGTTAATAGAATGAAAGGTGAAGAAAAAAAGGAGGACTTGCACCGTTTTTGCAAACTGACCTCAAAGAAATATTCACCCCCCCCCCCCCCCTCAAAAAAAAATCATGTCATATGACAACGAAAATACCTGTCGGTAATTAATGAATTGCACCTTTTTTGTTGTCTTCTCCAGCGTCGTTCTCTGAGCTTCTGCTGCTGGCGTTTGCCATCGGCGGAGGGATTGCCGTCGTGGTGCTCCTCCTCATCATCATCGTGTCTTGCAGGAGGTGCAAGAGGAAGAGACAAAGGCGGGAAGGGGAAGTGGAAGCTCCTCGCAAAGAGAGAAAAGATCCCACAGTGTGGTAAGGCCAGGAGAAACATGACGGGGAAGGGGAGAAAAGGGTTATGGAGAGAGGAACGGAAGAATCGTTGACTTCCTCTCTTGCTCGCCATCTGACTGTGGGGGATCGGGCTTCCTGGGGCCTTTGACTCTTTCCGCGCTGGACATTCAACTTCTTCCTTCCTCTCCAACCACAATCTTTCAAGGGTGGGTTCCAGTAAGGAACTGTATGTAATAGTTGCAGACACAGAGCATTCGTCTCTCAAGCTTTTTTTAATATAACAATGTGCCTTTTACTTGTGCAGTGTTTTTTCTTTTTTTTTTTAATCACTGAGTCTTTTCCTGTTCCCTTAAATGGATTTCAAACAGCATTTCTTTTTCGACAATGCGTTTTGGTGACGTGGCATTTGAACAATGGTGCATGGCCAATGTTTTCTTGCCGACTAATACATTTCAAACGCCGGTTCAGTGCAAGTAAGATGTTTGATGCAGTTTTGCACAAACAAGCAAAAGCAACCGTGAAATAACGCGCTTTCATTTTATGTCTCTTACAAGAATATTGAAGGTGCGTTAGTTCGGAGAATCGCAGTCATAATCGCTGACACTTTGAGTCAGCGCTAAACCGTTTGCTGTTCCAAATGTCCGGAACAGCGAATCATCTTATTTTGACAAATGTCTTCTCTTGCTTGGGCTCCACTTTGCATTCTTGGGTTTTCAGATCTCCGTGTGCGCAATTCATCTCATTGAAGGTCAAGGCATTTGCCTCTTGAGAAGAAAAAAAAAAAGGTGGCTTTGAACACGGGTGGTGGTTCATATGGTCAGAGGTGAATTTTATCCATTATGATCAAGTTTAGGCAAGTTCTTGATACCCTGTCTGACTTCTCACTCCTGTGTCCCTGCTGCTGTTTGTATCATCTGCTTGTCTCTGTCCTTTCCTCTTTGTCTGTGATGTCTCCTGCACATGCGTGTACATGAAACATTCATGAACATGCATGCATGTATTTCATTGTTTGTGTTTGTGTGTGTTGCTCTCGTCTCGCCCACGGCGCACTTCTTCCCGTGTCCTAGCCACCCAATGAGGGCCATCCACCTGTACCTATCACAGACGTCCATAGAGATTGACAGTTCAGACGGAATGATCTCAGAGGCCAGCACGAAAGATCCCAGCTCGGAATCAGACGGCCCGAGCTCGGATGACGACGACGATGACGACGAAGGTGACGATTCAGACTAAAGAGGTGGGAACAGACAGAGGGGGGCAGGGGGGGGTGCCCTTTTGAGGACGACATTGCGTCCGAGTGGCGAGTAGACGGTGAGTGCGCAGGCGCCCTTGCTAGTGAAGCCACGCACACTGTCATCATGAATGGAAGGAAAAGCAGACGGATGTCCCGTTTGAACGATTCGCAGGAGCCACAAAGAGGTTCAGAATCTTTGAAAGGGGATCAAAATTGTTAGTTTTTTTTTTTTTGCCTCCGGTCGAAATATTCCGATCTGACCGAACAAAGGCTGTGTGTGAACTGTGCTGGCACAGCGGGTGACGGCCGTTTTCCGAATCCATTCGATATCCCATCGGCTGGAATCGCACTATGTTACATGACATGACTTGAAAACAAAAATAAGTAAAACAACAACTTTCTGTTACCTATAATATATTCCACTTGCAAACAAAGAGTTTACTGGTAATTGAGCCACCGTGTACGTCCGTATATTTGCGAGGGAGTGCAATTTTGATCTGAAAAACCTTTGAATGCAAACTGTCCTTGTGTCCTTTTTTTTTGCGTGCGTCGCATCCAACTAGGCGACTGTAAAGAAACGTTTTTTGTTATTTTGTACTGATGATGTCATACCGAGCAATATGCACCAATGCCTCTAGGCTTTTAGTTAACGCCTCAAGTATTTCATTCCCTTTTTTAATGTCGAATATATAGTTTTTCATCATGATTTTCTAATAAAAATGACTTTGAAATATTTACCCCATTGTGCTGAGTATACTTAACGCCATATGAAAGAATCAATGAATGAGCTCGTGCCCTCGTTTCAAATACACTCGTATGATTTGACATCCTTTTTATCAAACTCATCTATTATGTAAGAGAGTAATCCGTTTCCCAGCATTTATTATGCATCATTATCTTTAATGCAGTACAACTCATTGCGTGCATGTGCGATGCAAAACCTTCATTTGTTTACCTGAAAGCTTCAGTTGTTGTTTAAGGCTGCGGTCTGCTACCCCGACTTGGGCTGGACGAGGCTGTTTGCGACTGCAAATAAGTTACCAGTCAAATGTCAACAGGTTTGTATGTGTGTGTGCGTGTGCGTGTGCGTGTGTGTGTGTGTGTGCGTGTGTGTACTGATCAAAGTCTACCCCTCATGGGTGCGATTTAAGTTACTCTGTGGCCAGTCTGACTGTGTGAACATGAAGGCGGGGTTAACAGGCTTGACAGAAAGTGTGCATTCATGCAATACAAAATCAGTCGATAATCGTCTCAAGATAAGGCCTCCGAGGGGTCTCTCTCTCTCTCGGTGATGTTTCTTCATCACTGCGTCTGAATCGCTTTTGCAGAGCTTCGATTCCCATCTGGATTTTATAGTATATATTAACAAAAGACGACAACAATGTATATTCATTTTGTCACACTCCTATTGCAAGTTTTTGGTTTTGCAGACGTAACCGTAAGAGTCAAAAGAAACTATTGAGACAAGTGTCGGGAAAGTTGTTGGACCAGCATCCAGTTCTGATTAAAAAGCTTGCAGACACAAAAAAACCCCATCTCCTTCTCTTACTCACTTCAATTTGATTTGTATTCCGCACCTTAGGATGGGTTGTACCTGGCACAGATGTGTCTAAATTCCATTGCACGCTCGAGCACAGGCAAAGGCACAAAAGCACGGACATGTCATGTCGGAGTGAAAAAAAAATCACCTCACATCGACCCAGGAACGAATTTCAAAGTGCAACACAAACAAATGCCAATCGTACATTCACAGACTAACATTCATTTGAAGTGATACCGTCTTAAAGACTCCCTCCCTTCAATGTGTACACTGAAAAAAACTTTTAAAATGATTTTTCACATGATTACCATGTGTTCAAATAATACTTTGTTTTTTAGAAAAAGAGGAAAGATTTATCTCATTTTATTCATGTGGATCCGATGTACATGTAATTCAGTTAATTTAAAAGACCCCCCCGCCCAGTGTCATAGGATTCCCACCAACTGTTGCGTAATGCCCAACTTGTTTGTGAGAACCATTTCAATTTTGTTTCACAGAGTACAGGTCACTCACCAACTAGTCCTGTATCAGTATCAAGACTCCAAAGAAAGAATTGAAAAGACAGAAGAAAGGTTTTCATTTCAACGAATACGGTTGCATGTACACCGTCTGTGCCCAACCATTTGAACCCCCCCCCCTTTTTTTTTTGTTGTTGTCTGCTCCCTTCTGAACAACTGAAGTAGTCTCCCACAGTTTGACAGCAGACGAAAGACTTTTATTTTGCGACAGAGGGAAGCTTTTAACAGAAACGGACACCACGCTGATACAGCACACAAACAAGAGAGCCTCCTGTGCTCACGCACACAAATACATTGCAGCACAATGCGGTGTTGCTTGTGAAAGAGGCATTGCGATTCGTTATCCGAGTCTAAAAAAAGTCATGCACATCCGAGGACAATAATACAGGTGACACAATACATGTGGATGGCACAAGTAGTCACTCTCTCAAAAGAGAAAGCGATATGTCTCTAATCAGTGCAGCGACCGTTATATAATATTTTATTCTCTTACACTGGATATAAAATGCTGAGCTTTGGCACACAAGAGTGCCAGGCGGCGTCTTTATATCAAACTAGAAATCCTCCTGCAGAGAAATTCCACTTAACATCCGTCCATCAAGAGGATTACACCCGAGAGCGATTGTCAGCAAGTCGCGGGGCGATTGTGTATGGGCCCATTTGGCGATGTGAATCACTACACAACCACATAATTCCACTTTCAGTCTTCCGCAGCACTGTGCTACTATCAACTGCACATACGCGGCTACTTTATTTGAACTATCAGAGTGTACCTTCCTTTGACGTGTCATGAAATGTAACAATGTAGTGTCAGAAGACAACCAGCGGAGTGGCTGAAGAATGACCCGCGCCAAACTCGAGACATATTTAGACTTCAAAAGAAACCTCCACAAACAGAAAGATAAAGTAAAAACACATACATCTACCAATTAGAGACAATTACAGCAGTAAAGACAGGAGAGGAAATAGCAGGCTTGTCCCAGAGGGGCATTCAGTCTTTGGCTGGCATCGGAGATAAGGGAACAAATCGGGCCTCAGTGGGATCATAGATGATAATAAAAGACTCTGAAACCACTAATGGGCAGTTTGTATAAATATGCACACATTTCTATAATTATACTTTTGTTCACAAAGAGAGTAGACTTATCATAACAAATCAAAAACATGTGAAAAAAATAATCTGGTCTATGAATTGGTTGCATGAGTCATCCAGTTGCGATATTACCAATGTAGTTATTTCCAACATTTTTTCCTGCAGCTAAATCGGAATAGTTTGGAATAGAGTTTTGGATTTCAGGCGACTTGGACACTAAGTACGTGTGCGATGCCAGGTCTCACTTAGGAACAGGCCCCAGTCGTGCGATAGGAGAGTGACAATGTTGTGACGAGGCTTATGGAACACTGACAGAGGTAGGACTGTCACTATGGATAACTTTTTCACAATTCATTTTCTCTGGCGATCAGGCCTCTAAATTGCAAAATTTGTCGGGAAGTTCCAGAACTGCGCACGTGAAGGAGGCACTAAGCCAAATGAGAAAGGTTTGTGAAGGGAAAACAAAAACACGTCGCAGTCTGAAGAAACATTCCGCATTCACATTTGAACGTGTCAATGATGCTTTTCCTTGGGTGAGTGTGAGTGTGAGTATGCTCTAATCAATCTATTGGATCAGCAGTGTTTGAGAACTGGCTGCGAGGGTGCCATGTGTGGGTCTCTGCAATTTGCCACTCAAAAGTCCATTGATCACCACAACACAAATTTGAGAAGGGGAGGACGGCCTTGCAGCAGCAGCAAGTTGCAGGTTTTGCAAAACCTCTACAATGGGCAGCACCCTCCTGAGTACCAAAGGCTGTGTTTCGATGTAAAGTGAACAAAGGAAAGTCACCGCCCAGATTCAAACTTCAACTGAGGTGATTGTGCTTCTTCTCTCCGCTATTGAATCATATATTTTGAATTTTTAAGAGTCCAGTAGAATATATGGTGACTGTCTTCTTTGACGAGCTGTTCAATCCTTTTTTTTTTTTTTTTTGCAACAGTGGCCTCTAGTGTAGCCATTTGTAAAATTGATGTTTGCAGTCGAACAGACAGACAGACATCAGAGCAAAAGACTGTTTGTCCCAAAAAAATATTCCACTTTTATTAGCACAATTCTTTGAAAAATGCATATATTTACTGTATATATATGTAAGTTGAGGGGTTCGTCGTTTTTCAGTGGATGGCTAAATCTTTTTAATTTACATATAATTTAATTTACAATTATTAAACAACAGAATATAATTTAGGTATGCTTAACATGAAATAATATGATGCTCAAACATAAAATGATAATTAATAATATAACATAAGCTTACATATATGCTTTTACTGGTCTCCCGAGTGACATACCAACAACAAACATACTGATCAAAAATTGAGGTCGATCAACAATAAGGTATGGAAAGCCATTTGAGCATTTATTCCACAACCCTGATATCAGACATGAGTATGTTATACTAGTTCGCACATATTGACGAGTAAAGATTAATATTCTTCTACCGTGACCGTGCGTTTTCATCACAACTATTTTACTCTCGGAGATAATCCATCAAGCCGCACTTCCTGATCCACCTGTTTGTCAAGTCGTTCATTTCGCTGCGCGACTGAGCCTTGAGTCACGCCGAACGAGACAATGGAAGGACTTTTTCAAAAGCTTTGATGCAGTCCTTCGGTTTTTTTTTTGTTTTGGTTTTTTTTACATTTTGTATCTACCGCAAGTGGATATTTTCTGAACTCCTAACATGCTTCTACAGGGCCACAGGAATGGCCCACTCAAAGACGTGCTGCCGTTCCATTTACTTTTTTTTCTCGGTGAGTAAACGGACCATCGTTCGGCGTTCACGTTGTTTATTCACACGCGTTTCACCTACGAGTACCCAAGTTATTTCACTGACGCAACAACGGTGCTAACATAATTTCCCGAAAACTGTCGCGGGTGTAGGAAAGATTTTGTCAATTCGTCGATATATTTCCGTACTTTTCTAATGCTATTTTTCTATTGTCATATCCCGCTTTTGCCACAGGGCAAAGTAGCTGTCTTGTTTATTTGTTTCGTATTATTGGACATTCAGCTTATTATTATTTTTTAAACGTAGCAAAATATCCACAAAGTACTTTGTATTTGTTTACGAATACTTGTTATTTGTGGTGGCTCAGATGAGTGTTCGTAAAATAAATCATACATTGAAGTGGATGTTACTTGTATTGACCCTATTTTGTCTCTACTACCTTTTGTTCTTTACATTCCTGCTAGGCCACCTTGTGATATGTTGTCCCATTTAGAGGACCTGTAATCTTGAAAACAATTTACCTGGATCAGGGTGATCCAATTCAATGTTCCGTTGAAAGCTCTGTATAAAAATTAAAACAGATTACGTGATCCTTCATAGCAAAAAATGGGATTTCCAAACCTGGGTCATTTTGATCCCATTACATCTGTTGATCTACACAATCGCTTCCTTTCCTTTGTGTCACTTTTGTGCTCTTTCTTTGGCAGCTCCTTCACTTGTCTCCTCCATCACCGTGAGTTCTCCAGCAGAGCTCCAGGCATCCGCAGGAGACACTGTCACATTGTCCTGCACTTTCACTTCCACCAGTCGACCCACGAGTAAGATGACAATCGATTGGTCCTATAGACCGCAGACGGGAGGGCCGCCACAGACAGTGAGTGAAGATCTTGTGTGCCGTACTAAAGTCTGCTGCACGAAACTAAAATCATACAAGAATATATGTTTCAAGTAAGGTTGGCTAGATCTTGATGAAGTGTATCTAGTTACAGCCTTTGTAGGTCATTAATCGCAATGTATCACATTTATATCGATAACCAAAGTACATTTTAACACTTAGACATACTGCATGTGACCTTGAACAAGCTGTTGCTGTTCTGTCCTGTTGTCCTGTGAGTGTCGGTTGCATGTGTTTAAATTATTGGCTGCTGTCTAAACAAATAATGACAAAGAAGAAGAAATTTCCAGGATCTGACAATTAACAATACAAAATATAAAAACAAGACTGGTTCGCACGTCCAGGTTTTTTTTTCACATAACACTTCCCAAACTTGACGTTTGCACATGATAGCATTTTCCCTTACCGTTCGGTTTTCACTTGCCTGATTTATGCATTCTAAAGTGAAAGTATTATTGGCTTAAGTCAATTTTGTCGGTTTTTTGTTTTTTAAATGTTGTTCACTGACATTCACTCTGAAACTGGTGCCAGTTGGTGCAACGGCAAGTCAAACAAAAACTTGACATCTGTGTATTTTGCTGTGCTAAGATTGACACAGGACTTAAAGTAAATACTGTATCAACCAAACAAGTTCCTGCCACCAAAAGCCAATTTGCACCAAAGTTATATGAATTCAGGGAAGCAAATGTTCCTGATCCCCTCATTTTGAACAGCCAAGGAATATTTATGTCGACCAGGCAGGGGTAACTAGTACCTAGCACTAGAAAAAATATATATAATAACGATCCAAAAACCGGGATCCCAGTTAAATCAACATTATGCGAATGAACTATTTACAACAAATTAGACCGCTTTCCTGAGGAATCGATACTATTTTGATTTGCGAGTCAACTCTGAGCCATAAAGGAGATCAAACTTGTGCCTAAGCTTACCTGAACGCATCATCTGCCATTCAGTGTATTGTACTGTTGAATACAATAATATAATATATAATGAGTGAATACATGAATAAATTAATAATGCTACCAGAAGTAATAGATCAGTATCACTGCTGAGGTAGTAATCTCACTACAGTATTATCAGTAATACAATATTGCGCAAAGAAGAAAAAAAATCACAGGCACTAAAAGCATTGTATGGTTTTTAAATTTTTTTTTTTATTAAATGTAATTTTTTTACTGTGAATCCTTTGTCATTTACCATACGCATCGATTTTGATCATCGGGTGTGCATCATCCGCATCAGTCTTATACTCTGAACAATTTCAGACCAACTTCTGTGTATTTCAGAGGCTTCCCGCCGGTAACTCGATGTGAACAGATTCCTAAATTCCTTTCCTCCATGGTGGTATTGTGGTCATCCCAAATGCCATCCATGCTTCTATTCCAACCCATAACAGCACTCAATCTTCTAACCGTGCTCAATCAGGGTCGAGCCTCATTGACCAGTCAACTAAAAAAGAAAAAAAAAAACACCGCACAACTTAAGAACTTCCATTTGGGCCTGAAGAGAGCCATCAAAGGTGGTTCTGTATAATTGCATTTGGACCACTGGAAGACGTGCTGTGGTCGTTGCAACCCTATATGCCATCATTTCCTATCGGAGCACTCCAAGTGAAGTGCAAGCTAATGTTTTGTGGCTCCTTCTAATGCGGCGCGCTGTTGGTTTAGTCATTAAGAGACAAAGTTCTCTGGCCTCAAAGGGCGTAGGAAGATGACAAGAAACAGACTGGGTATTGATATGTTTGCCGTGCCCACGTAGGTGTCTCAACATGTCATAACCTGGAAAAACTCTAAAGCTCCAACAAAAGGGTGCGACAGCCAGTCCTATTTTGTTTTATTCATGATAGACACATAATGCGTTGTAGCCTGATATTGTCCGTGGATGGCAGCAGGTCTGAATGTTTGCCGTTTATATTTTCCAGCCGGTATTTACTCTCCACCCGATATCATGAGCTGTTTTGGCAGGTTTATATGTCTGAGTGTCCCTGGTCGTATATCACAGTGAGCCCGGCCGGCTATGAAAAGACACGCGAAAAGCGTCGTCATAAATACAATTATCCAGCCAAAGCAATCGCAATTGCCGCACTGCTTCACTGGCCTGCGGTATTAACTCGGTCCCAATGAGAATTAATTTGAAAGATGTTCAAAAGACGGGATGGTTGCTCAATTACATAACAGTGGAAGCTCATTGCGAAATAGAGCAGTCACCTTCCGCATTCTACAGAATAATGCTTTTCCGACTTGCTCTTACTTGATTGCCAATCGATCTTTGTTATACATGAATTGTCATTTGGCCACCGTTTGGTTTCTATACTTTGCATTTAAATACACAGGTCAACGTAATCGATGTCCCATAGTGTCGAAATTCAGAGACAATGTGCATTGAACCCTCCGAATCATTGTGGAAATCAATACAACGAATTCATTTATTTATTTATTTTTTTATTACAAACTCCCAATTTTCAATGAAGCTTCACGGGACAACTAAACACAGAAAAAATGTTTTTTCCGCGTGGTAATTTCTAATTCTGCTTCTTCTATTATTGACCAACATATTCTAACGATGGCAAAGCCGTGCACTTCCCGACCTGTTTTGCTGCGTTCATATCAATACTTTGCACCGAAGTAGACCTTGTTCTTTGTTTACGTTTGTTTCTGTTGCTTTGTTAAGAGTGTGTGTGTGTGCGTGTGTGTGGAGTAACTAGGCGTGAGTTGTGGCCTATAGCAGCTCTTGAATGAATGCATTCTGTTACCGCTCATGGGAATAAAGCGAGCAGCAGCGATTGTGGCATTCTCTAACCACATACTGTATAAGAGCCTGACAATATTATTGACATTTTGGAATACAGAGACAGCAGATCGCTATCTTGCCATAACTTCTATTTCAACTTCGATCGTGTTCATTTTTTTTTTCGTTTTGTCGGTATGACAAGTGATTCGCCAATGATTCCGTTTTGTTTTTTTGGGCTTTTTTTGTGCAGTCAGATTTGCTTCCTTGTTTGTGAACATCGGTCTCTTCACTCAGCTTGTCCCACCACCATCTGTTTCTCCACCTGCTGCCAGGCACTTTTCTTTTGATTTAAATGATAACATTCATTCGGAGTTATGTTCAAATCCTTCTTTCTGATTGTCACTGAAACAAAATTGTCAGTCAGATATGCTCATTGGTTAGTTTGTGTGCCATCCTGTATCTTGTCTTCCGTTTTTGAAACATCATCTTTGATTTAGTTGTTCTTCCAAGTAAGCGTACAAAAAAAAAATCAATTGTATGCTGCGTATGCTTGCTTTTCGTCTTTTTTTTCTTTTCTTTTTGCACACGGAGATTTGCCTTAAAAATAAAGAGCTTAATAATGATAATGCACTATCAAAAGCTGTTGTGGCAAACCAAGTTTGAGACAAATCTGAGTCACATTGACCATTTGGTAGGAATTTCCCATTTAAGATTTTCAGACACTTATCTCCGTATTCCTCTCAGAGGAATTCATCCCAAGAAATTCTGGATCTCCATGAAACTTGATCTCCTTTTAGCTATTCGATCTTCACCATTTGTCCATTGATTTCCTGGGGTGACATATGTTTATCTAGCGTGGCGGAGGTCTGAGTGCTCTTGTTGAAAAAGAATACACTGCGGTGAATACAAATCAATGGCGAGAACATGATTTTGTTCGCAAGCAGACGTGGTATCGTGAACTTACTGAACAGGGATTCCTAGGATGAAAAAAAGAGTTATTAGTACAGTTCAATTTGAATAACCATAATTTACGGATTATGAAGCGCTCCTTTTGTCACATGCTTTCAACCCTGCAGCTTATTTAATGATGAATTTTTCCAACGGCCGTCAGGGAGCGCATGAGCAGAAAAGGCAACAGTGAGACGCTATCATGTGTCACAGTGATAACAACCGGCCTTGAGAGGGCGCATTTCACCTGTGTTTTGAGTTGGACTGCAATCCGAAAGCTGTGTGGGCAGGCCTATGACAGATTTGACCGAACACAAAATTATTTTTATGAAGGCTTTATTCACTACTGAACATAGAAAATGTACAGCATTCATAAAATAAAATAAAAGACTGAGATACGTCAAATGGGACTAACAAATACAAAAGTATACGAAATTAGACAACAGTAGTGGCTTGTGAGCACTTTCAGACCTGTTCATGTCACATTTGGACATCGTTACATCCCTAGAAGTCAGTTGTCTGTGTTCACTCCCACATCGGCGCAAACACCCCTTTCTACCAATTTAAGAAAATACCAAAAGAAAGAAAACTCCACCCATGCGCATGGTTAAACTCCACTTTGCGCCGGACTTGCATTCGGCACGAAAATAGGTCCCTCGGGTTGAAATAAACATTATACGATTGTGTTGCTGATGCTAATGTGCTTTGTTACGGTGAATGTGTCATGAGAGGCGTCCATACCATTGTATGAACCTCTAAAGTAATTGAGTTGCTATGGCAATGGCAGAGAGACTCTTCTGTTATTACTTACCAGTGTGCCGTCAGAATGATTCTGCTTTTCTTTTGTGACAGAATTACAAGACGTCCTTTTGCCTATATTTACTGCTCTTGACCACACCCCTCAACTCTGTACGGAATCATAATAATTGTTGCCTCCTTTTCTGATTTCTTCAGTTCTTCCACTTCTCTTCTCGTGCCTTTCCTCCTCTGGAGGGCCAGTTCAGTGGGCGTATTCAGTGGCGAGGAAGCCCGGCAAAGGGGGAAGCCTCCATCGTGCTGATCAATTCAACGCTGAATGATAATGGAACCTACATATGCTCCGTCAGAAACCCTCCAGATGTCCACGGCAATCCAAACTCACACACAGTACTGACTGTCATGCCCAAGAGTAAGCTGCTTCACATCCCTGATTCAAATTATTAGCAAGCAGAGATTAATTTGCACCTGCTGATGGAGGTATTAATTGTCTCGCAAATGTGTCTTTTAATTAACAGCATGACTGGATTTACAGGAATGTATTTGAATGCTATCTGTTCTTACTTGAAATGGCTAGAATGGACTTTCCGGCCCAGCAGGGTGATATTTTCTAGCATGTATTTAGTGCAGCTGACCCATCAACAATTCATATATTAGTATGTGGAATATAACAGTACATTATTAATTGAATCCAAGTTGTGCATAGATGCACATCAATATGTGGATGTGCCAAGTGGGTAATTACTCTTGAACAGGTTGTAGATATTTCTATCAGTAGCTCAAATTCTTTTTCTCCTTCTCAGTACCCAGTATTCGCTTCTCGGATGTTGCGGTCCTCCTCTTTTTCGTCCTCATCCCTTCCACCATCATTACCCTTATTCTGATTGGTCAGATGCTCTTCTCAGAGAGAGAGCGCAGCCAATCCAAGGGCTACAGGTCACCCATAGAGGTCGCAGAGGGGTGAGTAGATTTGTTCGACCAATCACTGAAGTGGGTCCCTTGGGCTTTATTCAGCCTCTGGTTGCTATAGATTTACCTCTGAATTGCTCGTTTTTGCAAAGGCAATGGATTTTATTCAGCTAACTCGTCTGTTCTATAGGTATAAGCAATATTACAGTATTTGACAACAAACCTCATTATTGTCTTGTTCCGAACATTCGTTGACCAAAGTGTGCTTTTATTTGGCCTTTACATTGTCCTGTTGACTCACTATTGTCTCTTCTATGTTCATCAGAGAAGAGTACGACAACTACCGAGCGGGGAACCCATTCAAGGCGGCCACGTGCTGTGACCTTGCTCTGACGGTACAGTACAGTACATACTCTTCCATCCATTTTCTACCGCTTAACCGGCATCAGGTCACGGTGGCAACAGCTTTAGCAAGGAAGCCCAGACTTCCCACTTCCCAGCCACTTCTTGCAGCTCGTCCTGGGGGATCCCAAGTCATTACCAGCTAGGAGACGTAGTCTCTCCAGTGCGTCCTGGGTCATCCCTGGGACTTCCTGCTGGTGGCACATTGCGGGAACATCTCACCGGGGAGACATCCTAATTCGATGCCCGAGTCGCCTCATCTGGCTCCTCTCGACACGGAGGGGAAGCGGCTTGACTTTCATGGCTCCGCCCCTCTGTTCACCCGAGTGTCCAAAACATGTGGCCGCAAATCCAGTGATATGACCTCAAAGTCAATCATCAAACTTTGTGTGTCCTGGTGCTAATTCCACAAATGATATATTTGACCATCGTGTTTGTTATGGACAATCCGTGACGAGCGCAGAAGTTCAATAACAAAACACCACTCAAGTTCTAGTGGGGGGGGGGGGGGGGTCTTCACAATCACACCCTTCCAGGTCTAACTGTCATTGCCCACGTGAGCATTGAAGTCCCCCTGCAGAACGAGGGAGTCCCAAGAGGGAGCGCTCTACAGCACACCTTCCGAAGACTCCAAAAAGGGTGGAGCTAGTGTTTGGTGCATAGACACAAACAATAGTCAGGAAGGCGCAGGGAGGCCACCCTCTCGTCCACTGATGTGAACCCCAATGTACAGGCACTGAGCTGAGGGACAATGAATACGCCCACACCTGTTCTATCAGGGATGGCAATTTTCCACGGATACGCGGAAATCCGCCGTTTTATTTCTTAAATTGATCATTTTTGTGAATCGTCTAAATCCGTTGAGAAAATTTTAGGGGGGGTCAGGTACCTTATCGTCGAGTTTTCACGAGCTCTCCCGATCAGTCTTTCCATCTTCCGATTGTAAACAGCCCTGCGATTGGACGTGTATGATGTCTTACTTGTTGTGATTGGTCGCCCCATCCAGGCCACGCCCCCCCTTTCCACTTTTTTCATCACTAGCCATTGCCATCCCTGTCCATGCTCTGCGCTTCTCACCGTGAGCAACTCCAGAGTGAGAGAGTGTCCAACCCCTCTCGAGAGAACAGGTACCAGAGCCCAGGCTGTGTGTGGAGGCAAGCCCGACTGTGTCAAGTCGGAACTTCTCTGCCTCACACACCAGCTCGGGCTCCTTCCTTGCCAGAGGGGTGACATTCCATGTACCTCGAGCTAGCTTCTGCAGCCGAGGATCATTCCGCACAGTTCACTTTGCACCCGACCCCTTTGGCCCCTCCCATTCGTGGTGAGCCCATGGGAAGCTGGGCCCACGTTGCCTCTTCAGGCTTAGCTTGGCCGGGCCCCATGTGCGCCTGGCTCCAGAAGGGGGGACCCTGTGACCCGCGTACGGGCCAGGGAAAACGCCAGCCAATGGTTTCGTTCATCACCAGAGTCGATGAGCTGTGCTTTGTCTGGTCCCTCACCTAGGATCTTTTTGCCACGGGTGACCCTACCAGGGGCATAAAGCCCCAGACAAATTAGCTCCGAGGATCAGTGGGACATACAAAGACCTTCCACCACAGATTTGTGCAAAAGTCCTGCTTCTAAATCATTTAATGGGGCATGTGTATCAGATCTGTTTCACAGTGTATTTTTCATACACGTCGTGATGTTGTTCTTGTTGTATTTTTTTGAGAGCTTCTTCTTGTAAGCTCACTCTGCCATGTCTTTTCATTGTCCAGGACCCTGAGAGTGAGTTCGACTACAGCCACATGAAGCAGAACACGCCTGCTACTGAAGGTTATGCTGAATCTCAGTTCTAGATTTCCCTGGCTTGCTCACTTATAGATTTTAAGACCTGCCGGTGTCTTTCACATGGTTTTTGCACTGAATGAAATTCAATGGTGCATTCACGTACGTGTCAATTTCTATTCTGGTCACGTTGGTATTATAGGTGCACATGATGTTCTGAAGGAGATGTATTTTGTCTTAATTTATTGCCTGTGTCATAGCTGCTGATGTCTTATTGAGTTGTCACTTTTGTGTCTAATCACGTAGCCTTGTTTGGTGGCAAAATAAAGACTTTTTTGGAATGTCACTTCAAATGATTACAACTGTACATAATTTGTACATATAAAATGTCACTTTAATTCTGAGATTTTTATTTAGATTTTGGGGGAGATGCATATGACCTTTTCTTTTAGAAACTTTTGCTTTTGTACGTGTTTAATGAACACATGAGTTTCATTTAATGAAGAAACAATCCTGAATTTTGAGTCAGATGCCCTTCCAGGATAAGATACAGTAATTAAGACGATTTATGCCTAGTCAGTCAGTTGGTAAAGCTAATAGCATACAGCTGCAGTTTTTTCTTCTTTCGATTTGTTCTGTTGAACTATTCGTGAATGGAAACTCTTTCGATATTTATGAATGCTCTTGAGGATTCCTTGAAAAACTCTCAAGGACAGGCTGGATTTGTACTGATGTGAGTGATAAAAACACCTAATAAAACTGTCGGGGGGGAAAAAATACAATGAGCTCTAATTCTGTCTCATTTATTTTCATTTTCTTATTCAGCTTATTTTCAATCCCCGAGCGTTTAATAATTCAAACACTGCCGTGCTGTAATAATTATCAATCCTACTTCATCTAAACCACCATGGCAACAGCTTACTCATGCAAGGCAGAAACAGTAGTTTGTATAATAAATGAATAAAGAAAACATTTTAAAGTCTGCACGATTGTGTACGTACTGATTTATCTATTTATTTATATGTGCACTACCCAGTCAGCAAAGGCATCTGGCCCGGATTCGGCATGAAGCTGGCACAGCTGGCCTTGAGTCGGCACTGGCATAATGCATGTGGGCCGAACACGGCCCAGGAGTGGCAAAGGAGGCACTGGCTTGACTCTGGCAAACCAGATGAGGGCCAGTTGTGGAGTGAAGTATTTCGGCCAGAAATCAATTTACAATTCCGGCCCGTATATGGCCAGCCAGTATTGAGCCACCCTTAAATGCAGTTTCAGATTTATTTTTTCAACACACAGCCTTGTACACACCTACACACACACACACACGCGCGAGGTTCAATCAGGTTTGTAAGGTGTAGGCAGGGATTACATTTAGATTTTATATGCACGTGTAAATGGTTTAAAACTTACTTTCTTTATTAATCTTGTTTAATCATAAAGTGCATTACTATATTTTTCAATACCAATTACTTGTTAAAGTTTGTACAATCAATGGGATCAGTTGCAATGCATATATGTGAATGATAAAAGTAAATTGCACATTTGTTGAAGGAAATGTAAGGTGCTTCATGAAATGTTTTGTAAAAGTTACGTTCATTAAATTTCAACATTTTCCAAATGTTCTTGTGCTTCTTTATACCAAAACAAAGGAAAGACATATTGTTTTGGTTGTTTATAGCAAAGCAATGTATCATTTTAATGGTCCGGCCCACTTGACATCTTCCGAGACCGTATGTGGGCCCACCATGTGAAATGAATTTGACACCAGTGATGTATAGTCAGGCGTTTTAAGCCGAAAAAAACAACCATGCACAGAAAGGAGTTTTTAGCCGAAAAAAACCCGACCATGTGTAAGAAGGCGTTTTTAGCCGAAAAAAACCCGACCATGTAGAGTAAGGTGTTTTTAGCCGAAAAAACGACCATGTATGTATAGTAAGGCGTTTTTAGCCGAAAAAAAACGACCATGTATAGTAAGGCAATTTTAGCCGAAACCCCCCCCCCCCCCCGACCATGTATAGTAAGGTGTTTTTAGCCTAAAAAAACCCCCGACCATGAATAGTAAGGCGTTTTTCGATGAAAAAAACGGCCATGTATAGAAAGCTGTTTTGAGCCGAAAAAACCGACCATGTATATATGGACGCTACAGCTTTGTTGTTTGCTTTCAAAACTTAGCTTGTAGCAGACGTGTGCACATTTTTCAGCATGACGTCTCTGATCCACTGGTGAAAGGACACTTTGATCCTCTCCTCTTTCATCTATTACTGCTTCAGACAACAAAGTGTATGCAGAATAGTGGTGAAGATTGCACGACTGTTTGTGTCCTATGTGTTGTGTTTTGTTATTTTTGTTATTTTGACTTCAAAATGGCGCCGCGAGAGTGGCTGCCTTTCCAGCAGCTCCCATATTTTGTTGTTCTAATTCTTCCTTTCATAACTTTGCTGCTGTGAATTGGGAATTTGTCCATTGCGAGACTAATAAAGGTTTTCTTATCTTATCTTTTCTTTTTTCTTATATAGTAAGGCGTTTTTAGACGAAAAAAACCGACAATGTACAGTAGGGCGTTTTTCGACCAAAAAAAGACCATGTACAGTATAGTAAGGCGTTTTAAGCCGAAAAAAAGACCATGTATAGTAAGGTGTTTTGAGCCGAAAAAAACGACAATGAGGAGGAAGGCGTTTTTAGCTGAAAAAAGCCGACCATGTGTAGTAAGGCGTTTTTCGACGAAAAAAACGACCATGTATAGTAAGGTGTTTTGAGACGAAAAAAACTACCATGAAGAGTAAGGTGTTTTTAGCTGAAAAACCCCCGACCAGGTATAGTAAGGCGTTTTTCGACGAAAAAAACGACCATGTATAGTAAGGTGTTTTGAGCCAAAAAAAACAACCATTAAGAGTAAGGTGTTTTTAGCCGAAAAAAACGACCAAGTATAGTAAGCCGTTTTAACCCGAAAAAAACGACCATGTATAGTAAGGCGTTTTAGCCGAAAAAAACGACCATGTTTAGTAAGGCGTTTTGAGCCGAAAAAAACTACCATGAAGAGTAAGGTGTTTTTAGCCGAAAAAAACCCAACCATGTATCTAGTAAGGCGTGTTTTGCTGAAAAAACCCCAACCATGTCTAGTCATCCGATTTTAGACAAAGAAATCGACCATGGAGAGTAAGGCGTTTTTATTCGAAAATAAACGACCATGTGGAGTAAGGTGTTTTTAGCTGAAAAAACCCGACCATTTATAGTAAGGCATTTTTCGAAAATATATATAGTAAGGCGATTTTAGCCGAAAAAAACCCTGACCATGTATAGTAAGGTGTTTTTAGCCGGAAAAACCCTGACCATGTACAATAAGGTGTTTTTAGCCGAAAAAACCGACCATGTATAGTAAGGCATTTTTAGACGAAAAAAACGACCATGTATGGTAAGGCGTTTTTCGACAAAAAAAAACGACCATGTTTAGTAAGGCGTTTTTAGCCGAAAAAAACCCGACCATGTATAGTAAGGCATTTTAACCCAAAAAAACGACCATGTTTAGTAAGGCGTTTTGAGCCGAAAAAAACTACCATGAAGAGTAAGGTGTTTTTAGCCGAAAAAAACCCAACCATGTATCTAGTAAGGCGTGTTTTTATGGTCTTTTTTTTTCAGCTTCAAAAGCGTTTTTAGCTGAAAAAAAATTACCCTGTATAGTAAGGCGTTTTTAGCCGAAAAAAACAAACATGTATAGTAAGGCGTATTTAGCTGAAAAAAAGCGACCATGTATAGTAAGGCGTTTTTAGCTGAAAAAAATGACCATGTATAGTAAGGCGTTTTTAGCCGAAAAAAACCCGACCATGTATAGTAAGGCGTTTTTAGCTGAAAAAAACCCGACCATGTATAGTAAGGCGTTTTAACCCCAAAAAAAGACCATGTATAGTAAGGCGTTTTTAGCTAAAAAAATGACCATGTATAGTAAGGCGTTTTTAGCCGAAAAAAAACGACCATGTATAGTAAGACGTTTTAAACCAAAAAAACGACCATGTATAGTAAGGCGTTTTTTGCTGAAAAAAACGACCATGTATAGTAAGGCGTTTTTAGCTGAAAAAACCCAACCATGTATAGTAAGGCGTTTTTAGCTGAAAAAAAATTACCCTGTATAGTAAGGCGTTTTTAGCCGAAAAAAACGACCATGTATAGTAAGGCGTTTTTAGCTGAAAAAAAACGACCATGTATAGTAAGGCGTTTTACCCCCAAAAAACGACCATGTATAGTAAGGCGTTTTTAGCCGAAAAAAAAACGACCATGTATAGTAAAGCGTTTTTGGGTGAAATTTTCAGCCGAAAAAAAACGACCATGTATAGTTCGCTTTTTTGGATGAAATGTTTAGCTGAAAAAAAAAGACCATGTATAGTAAGGCCTTTTTGGACGAAAAAAACGACCACGGCATAAGGCATTTTTGGACAAAATTTTTAGCCGAAAAAAAAAACGACCATGTATAGTAAGGCGTTTTTAACCGAAAAAAACCGACCATGTATAGTAAGGCGTTTTTGGACGAAATTTTTAGCCGAAAAAAACGACCATGTATGGTAAGGCATTTTTAGCCGAAAAAAACCCCGACCATGTATAGTAAGGCGTTTTAGCCCCGAGAATAACAACCATGTATATATAGTAAGGATTTTTTGGACGAAAAAAACGACCATGTACAGTAAGGCATTTTTGGACAAAATTTTTAGCCGAAAAAAAAACGACCATGTATGGTAAGGCATTTTTAGCCGAAAAAAAAAACGACCATGTATAGTAAGGCGTTTTAGCCCCGAAAATAACGACCGTGTATAGTAAGGCGGTTTTAGCCAAAAGAAATGACCATGATTATTAAAAAATCCCAACTCCACTGCTCTATGTGGTGCTTTGCTCAGTGGTAGAGTGATGGAGTGCCACACTAGAGTTTGAGTGTTCGATCCCTGGTTTTTGCAACAATGTCTACACTTTAACCACCATATACAACTTATTTGAGGAAAAACACAAAACAACCCAAAGGTCCATTGTGGTGAGTTAGCTCAGTGGTAGAAAGCTGAAGTCCCAAATCCAGCGGTTGTTCGTTCGATTCCCAGTGTTTGCAACAAGGTCACATCTCGTTAACCACCATTTGCAGCTTTATTGAAGACAACACAAAACAAACAAGATGTTATGTGGTGGTGTGGCTCAGGGGTAGAGAAACCATGTCCCAAACTAGCGGCTGGGTGATCAATCCCCAGAGGTTGCAACCAAATCCCTTCTTTCTTTGACCAACATGGTAAGTATTGTATTGAAGTAGTTTTTTGTATCGTAAGATGTTTTTCGCCGAAAAAAACGACCAAGTATAGTAAGGCCTTTTTGGACGAAATTTTTAGCCGAAAAAAAAGACCATGTGTAGTAAGGCCTTTTTGGACGAAAAAAAACGACCATGTGTAGTACGCCGTTTTTAGCCGAAAAGAAACGACCATGTATATATAGTAAGGCGTTTTTAGCCCCCAAAAAACGACCATGTATAGTAAGGCGTTTTTAGCCGAAAAAAAACGACCATGTATAGTAAGGCGTTTTTGGCCCGAAAAAAACGACATAGTATAGTAAGGCGTTTTTGGCCCGAAAAAAACGACATAGTATAGTAAGGCGTTTTTGAGCCGAAAAAAACGACATCGTATAGTAAGGCGTTTTTGGCCGGAAAAAAACGACATAGTATAGTAAGGCGTTTTTGGCCGGAAAAAAACGACATAGTATAGTAAGGCGTTTTTGAGCCGAAAAAAAACGACATAGTATAGTAAGGCGTTTTCGACCCAAAAAAAACGACATGTAAGGTGATTTTGAGCCGAAATAAACGACATAGTATAGTAAGGCGTTTTTGAGCCGAAAAAAACGACATACTATATAGTAAGGCGTTTTTGGGTCGAAAAAAACGACATAGCATAGTAAGGCGTTTTTGAGCCGAAAAAACGACCATGTATAGAAAGGCGTTTTTTGCCGAAAAAAACGACCATGTATAGTAAGGTGTTTTTAGCCGAAAAAAACCACCATGTGTAGTAAGGCGTTTTTAGTCGGAAAAAAACGACCGTATATAGTAAGGCGTTTTTTTGCTGGAAAAAAACGACCATGTATAGTAAGCCGTTTTTTGGCGCAAAAAAAACGACCATGTATAGTAAGGCGTTATTTGCTGAAAAAGACGACCATGTATAGTAAGGCGTTTTTAGCCGAAAAAAACGACCATGTGTAGTACGGCGTTTTTAGCCGGAAAAAAACGACCATGTATAGTAAGCCGTTTTTTGCCGAAAAAAACAACC
This sequence comes from Hippocampus guttulatus, assembly GCF_054856545.1. NCBI lineage: Eukaryota > Metazoa > Chordata > Actinopteri > Syngnathiformes > Syngnathidae > Hippocampus > Hippocampus guttulatus. The sequence goes on along the minus strand of NC_141272.1, from coordinate 8,205,870 downwards.
ATGTATAGTAAGGCGTTTTTTGCCGAAAAAAAAGACCATGTAGAGTAAGGCGTTTTTTGCTGAAAAAAACGACCATGTATAGTGAGGCGTTCAAGGCGCCGAAAAATGCCTTACTCTACATGGTCATTTTTTATCCAGCGAAAAAATGCCTTACTATACATGGTCGTTTTTTTCAGCAAAAAACGCCTTACTATACATGGTCATTTTTTATCCAGCGAAAAAATGCCTTACTATACATGGTCGTTTTTTTCAGCAAAAAACGCCTTACGGTCATTTTTTATCCAGCGAAAAAATGCCTTACTATACATGGTCGTTTTTTTTTGGAAAAAAAAACGCCTTACTATACATGGTTGTTTTTTTCAGCAAAAAACACCTTACTATACATGGTCATTTTTTTCCGGCTAAAAACGCCTTACTACACATGGTCTTTTTTTTCGGCTAAAAACGCCTTACTATACATGGTCGTCTTTTTCAGCGAATAACGCCTTACTATACATGATGGTTTTTTTTCGGCAAAAAACGCCTTACTATACATGGTCGTTTTTTTTTCAGCAAAAAAACGCCTTACTATATATACATGGTCGTTTTTTTGGGCTAAAAACACCTTACTCTACATGGCCATTTTTTTCGGCTAAAAACGCCTTACTATACATGGTCGTTTTTTTTCGACAAAAAACGCCTTACTATACATGGTCGTTTTTTTACAGCAAAAAATGCCTTACTATACATGGTCGTTTTTTTCAGCAAAAAAACGCCTTACTATACATGGTCGTTTTTTTCAGCAAAAAACGCCTTACTATACATGGTCGTTTTTTTGGGTTAAAACGTCTTACTATACATGGTCGTTTTTTTTTCGGCTAAAAACGGCTTACTATAATGGTCATTTTTTTAGCTAAAAACGCCTTACTATACATGGTCTTTTTTTGGGGTTAAAACGCCTTACTATACATGGTCGGTTTTTTTTCAGCTAAAAACGCCTTACTATACATGGTCGGGTTTTTTTCAGCAAAAAACGCCTTACTATACATGGTTGTTTTTATCCAGCAAAAAACGCCTTACTAAACATGGTCGTTCTTTTCGGCTAAAAACACCTTACTACACGTGGTCCTTTTTTTTCCGCCTCAAAACGCCTTACTATACATGGCCGTTTTTTTCGGCTAAAAATGCCTTACTATACATGGTTGTTTTTTTGGGGGAAAAAACGCCTTACTATACATGGTGTTTTTTTCGGCTAAAAACGCCTTACTATACATGGTCGTTTTTTTCGGCTAAAAACACCTTACTCTACATGGTCGTTTTTTTCAGCAAAAAACGCCTTACTATACATGGTCGTTTTTTTTCAGCTAAAAACGCCTTACTAAACATGGTCGTTCTTTTCGGCTAAAACACCTTACTACACGTGGTCCTTTTTTTTCCGCCTCAAAACGCCTTACTACACATGGTCGTTTTTTTTTCGTCTGAAAACGGCTTACTAGACATGGTTGTTGTTTTTCAGCTCAAAACGCCTTACTATACATGGTCATTTTTTTCGTCTAAAAACGCCTTACTATACATGGTAATTTCTTTCGTCTAAAAATGCCTTACTATACATGGTTGTTTTTATCCAGCAAAAAACGCCTTACTACACATGGTCGTTTTTTTCGGCTAAAAATGCCTTACTATACATGGTTGTTTTTTTTGGCGAAAAAAACGCCTTACCATACATGGTAGTTTTTTTTCGGCTAAAAACGCCTTACTATACATGGTCGTTTTTTTCGGCTAAAAACGCCTTACTATACATGGTCGTTTTTTTCGGCTAAAAACACCTTACTCTACATGGTCGTTTTTTTCAGCAAAAAACGCCTTACTAAACATGGTCGTTCTTTTCGGCTAAAAACACCTTATTACATGTGGTCCTTTTTTTTTCGCCTCAAAACGCCTTACTATACATGGTCGTTTTTTTTCGTCTGAAAACGGCTTACTAGACATGGTTGATTTTTTTCAGCTAAAAACGCCTTACTATACATGGTCATTTTTTTCGTCTAAAAACGCCTTACTATACATGGTCATTTCTTTCATCTAAAAATGCCTTACTATACATGGTTGTTTTTAATCCAGCAAAAAACGCCTTACTATACATGGTCGTCTTTTTTCAGCTAAAAACGCCTTACTATATGTGGTCCTTTTTTATCGGCTAAAAACACCTTAATATACGTGGTCCTTTTTTTCGGCTCAAAACGCCTTACTATACATGGTCGTCTTTTTTCAGCTAAAAACGCCTTACTATACATGGTCGTCTTTTTTCAGCTAAAAACGCCTTACTATATGTGGTCCTTTTTTATCGGCTCAAAACGCCTTATGGTCGTTTTTTTCAGCTTAAAAACGCCTTACTATATATACATAGTCGCTTTTTTTTTGTTAAAACGCCTTACTATACATGGTCGTTTTTTTCGGCTAAAAGAGCCTTACTATACATGGTCTTTTTTTTCGGCTCAAAACGCCTTACTATACATGGTTGTTTTTTTTCAGCTAAAAATGCCTTACTATACATGGTCATTTTTTTCGTCTAAAAACGCCTTACTATACATGGTCATTTCTTTCATCTAAAAATGCCTTACTATACATGGTTGTTTTTAATCCAGCAAAAAACGCCTTACTATACATGGTCGTCTTTTTTCAGCTAAAAACGCCTTACTATATGTGGTCCTTTTTTATCGGCTAAAAACACCTTAATATACGTGGTCCTTTTTTTCGGCTCAAAACGCCTTACTATACATGGTCGTCTTTTTTCAGCTAAAAACGCCTTACTATACATGGTCGTCTTTTTTCAGCTAAAAACGCCTTACTATATGTGGTCCTTTTTTATCGGCTCAAAACGCCTTATGGTCGTTTTTTTCAGCTTAAAAACGCCTTACTATATATACATAGTCGCTTTTTTTTAGTTAAAACGCCTTACTATACATGGTCGTTTTTTTTGGCTAAAAGAGCCTTACTATACATGGTCTTTTTTTTCGGCTCAAAACGCCTTACTATACATGGTTGTTTTTTTTCAGCTAAAAACGCCTTACTATACGTGGTCATTTTTTTCGTCTAAAAACGCCTTACTATACATGGTCATTTCTTTCATCTAAAAATGCCTTACTATACATGGTTGTTTTTAATCCAGCAAAAAACGCCTTACTATACATGGTCGTCTTTTTTCAGCTAAAAACGCCTTACTATATGTGGTCCTTTTTTATCGGCTCAAAACGCCTTATGGTCGTTTTTTTCAGCTTAAAAACGCCTTACTATATATACATAGTCGCTTTTTTTTTGTTAAAACGCCTTACTATACATGGTCGTTTTTTTCGGCTAAAAGAGCCTTACTATACATGGTCTTTTTTTTCGGCTCAAAACGCCTTACTATACATGGTTGTTTTTTTTCAGCTAAAAACGCCTTACTATACATGGTCATTTTTTTCGCGATAAAACGCCTTCCTATACATGGTCGTTTTTTTCGGCTAAAAACGCCTTACTAAACATGGTCGTTTTTTTTTGTCGAAAAACGCCTTACCATACATGGTCGTTTTTTTCGGGTTAAAACGCCTTACGATACATGGTCTTTTTTTTCGGCTAAAAACACCTTATTATACATGGTCATGGTCTAAACCAATGACACCACTGATTTAGATGAATCGAGAACCAAATTTATCTGACATTTATCTTAAATCTTGAGATTTAGGGTCAATGCGATTGAGCCTTACTAACTGAGAGGCAGCGGAAACAATTACCCAGATAACACACAAAAATAAAAGGAGAGCAGGTGTCTGCATGAGGAGTCTATCTTGGGAATGAGTGTGTAATTAGTCAATTAGTTATGACACGCCTGCTTGGCCAACGCCTTGCACTGGGTCATGTGCACAATTAAAAAACTTATATATATTTGTATTAATTGTATCGACTTTTTTTCACTTTTTAAGAAATGAAATTTTATGTCTTGAATTTGTAAAAACAACAAAAAAAAATCTTATTTTTATTTTTCATGAATGAAGGGGGGTGGCCCGGTGGCCCAGTGGTTAGCGCATTGACCTCACAGTGCAGAGGTCGTGGGTTAGAGGAGTTCTCCCCATACCTGCATGGGTTTTCTCTGGATACTCTGGTTTGTTCCCACATTCCAAAAACATGTGCAGTAGGTTATTTGATCACTCTAGGTTGTCCCTAGGTGTGAGTGTGAGCGCGGATGGTTGTTCGTCTCTGTGTACCCTGCGATTGGCTGGCAATTGGTTCAGGGTCTCCCCCGCCTACTGCCCGAAGACGACTGGTATAGGCACCGCCCCTTGTGAGGATAAAGTGGATCACAAAATGGATGGATAAAAATGAATGTTGATCGTTGATAACATGGGTCCAGTTTTATTTTGTGGACTCCCTGAGGCAACCTTGGCCACCACATGGCCACCCCAAGCTTAAAATTCTACTGTAGCTCCGCCACTGACTGCGATAACCAGAAAGGATTACTGTTCATAGCTCTATACTAGTTAAAATACGTCTTGGGTCCATGTAAAAAGGCCTCTGGTTCTGGATCACTTGTGTCTGCCAGTTGAGGTGCGCCGCCGAAGAGGATCTGTGCAGTCTGACTGGATGCTTGGTAGTTCCTGGTGATGTCACAGCAAATCATTGCTTTTCATTTTGACTTTGTCTTGTTAAAATAAGTCATTCAACATACATTAGAATACACAAAGTCTTCAATATCCGTTAAAGAAGTCTTTAAAAAAAATCAGTGCTGGGAAATACACATTACGATGATGTAGAAGAGCAATGTGATCGTGCCAGACTTGTGTGAGTGTTTGCAACAAGCGGGAAGGCTATGGCTCAGGGGTGTGGGTCAATACTTTCCCCTCAATGACGTACATCTGAAATAATCCCGTAAAAGAAAAGACAAATGGCACAACTTGCTCTTAACCTCCCTCTCTGTCCATGCCTCACTCCCCATTTTGTCAGGAGCATCTGCTGCAACTCAAGAGTATCGGAGCGGGGGTGGGGACTCTTGTGGCACTACACTGTGCGTCTGTGCTGTTATGAAAGACAAACAGAAGAATGGGCGTTTGCCTACCTCAAGATTTGGTGATGATTATAAATATAATTGTTGGGAGAAATGAATGCACATTAAATAAGACTCATATGCAAAATGTGAGCAAGGGGGGAGTGATTGTGGAAGGTGGAGGGATAAGTGTGCCACACCCGGCCCTTTTGCATCCTTCCCCTACTTTCATCTCTCTCACACACACACACACACACATACACACACAAACTCACTCCTCCTCCTCTGCTCTCCAAGTCTATCTGCTAGTGTTTCCATGAGAACAGCGCACTGGGCATGGGGGGTGGGTTGGTGGGATGATGGTGAGGGTGACGTGTCCTGAGAGTGCTGTGTGCGTATGCATGCTTGCATCTATGCAGGCGTGCTCATCCGCGCTCACTTTCACATTTCTCTACTGGCAAGGGCAACTGATGGCGTTTCCAGAAAACATGTTTTCGGTATTGCTTCGGCAGCCGAGTTAACACTAATCTGAGTGAACAGAGTGCATTTTACACAGTCGGGGAGGTAGCTTAAGAAAAAGAAAAGGCACGATGCATTCGCAAGGGCATCTCATTAAGGGGGAAAAAAACTTACTGTGTGGAAAAGTGGAGGAGTGTCATAATTGTGAAAGAATAACTTAATACAAAAAAACAAGCATTCAAATATCATTTGAGAAAAATACTGGGTTGTCTTTTGGCCTTTTTATTGTGAGTTGGGTCAGTGTTTCTGCTGCAGGTTGCCTGAAAGGGGAGGAGGTGAAGGAGAAGAAAAAAAAATTGGAGTGCTGATCTAAAATAGGTGGTGGAGGATCATCTTTATGAGTCAGAAAAGGGGAATAGGGAAGTGGGGGATCGTGTGAGGGAAGGACAGAGGGATGGATGGAAGGGGCGAGGCAAAGGGTGGGGTTTTAAAGGGTGGGCTTGTAGTCATTGTCAGGCAAAGGGAGGGGGGGGGGGGTGAAGCAAGAAAGAGAGAGCGCGAGAGAGGTGCAACCAGGCAGACTGACTGAAGAGAGCGTGGATGTGCAGAGTGGTAAGAGTAAATGCAGTGGGCAGCATAGCTGTTGATACAGCCAGAGAGAGAGTGTGTGTGTGTGTGTGTGTGTGTGTGTGTGTGTGTGTGTGTGTGTGCTCACGAAAGTGAGAGAGTATTTGCATGCAAGTGAGGGAGGGGGAGAGAGAGAGACAGAGAGAGAGAGCGAGAGAGAGAGAGGGTGAGAGAGAGAGAGAGAGAAAGGGAGCGGAGAGAGAAGAAGAGAAAAGAAGGAAAAGGGAAAGAAAAAAGCCGAGAAGAAAAAGGGAGGATACTACGGTAACAACTATGCTGTGCTGCATAAGAAGAACCAAACCGGTAAAGTGCTCCGATTTGCTTTTTACCATTTTCATTTTTCCACTCTATCATGTGACAAAATGCTGCATCTCAACTTTGAACTTTGAGAGTGTTCCTTTGCTGTCAGTCTGAGGTTATAAGAGAGAATCATTTTGAATGACTTGGACTTGGTGGCTCAGTTTAGTTTCTCGACAGAGAGCTCAGACACGCCTTGTGGATGCAATTCTCCTCCGTGAATGGACGTTGCCACGATGCCTCTCAGACCCACCAAATGTATTTGCAGTTTAAGACTGTCATTGGATTTGGAGCGGCATCCCCTCCTATTGATCATGCACTTGTTCAAAGTGAAAGAATATCAAGATCCACTTGATTGCTTCTCTATTGTCAAAGAGCTGCATTGTTCATATTCATGGAGGCAAACTTTAGCACGTTTCGAACTAAATACCTTCGCCTTGAGAATGGGTGACACCCCAAAAAGTACATTTCCATAGTGAGGAGGAGGAAAAAAAGAAAACAGGGTGGGGTGCATAGTGAGTGAGCAGCACCGTCATGTCAGTGGCCTCAGGGGATTACAATGGGAATAAATGACTCTAAATAGATTATCATAGCCCTCCAGCTCGATGAGTGGACGCTGCCAATGCAGGGTACAATGAAGTGTGCACTTATTTAAAGGGTGTGAAAGGGTGCTGTTGGATAGCTAGCTGAGAATTAAAAAAAAAAAAAGGCAGACAAGGTGCTGCATGGAGATGGGTGGATCCAAATAGTGGAAGAGAAAGAAGAGGTGCTCATCATTGCATTAGCCACCATGGGGACATTTTCTGTTTTGAGTGACAAGAATCATTTTCCCCTTCCGACATCGTTAATCAAACGTGAATGTGATTTTATCGGAGTCATGACATGCTCGATTTTGATGGCTTCATTAATTTGGGGATGAGTCACACTGACGACGGCGGGCAGAAGACGGTGATGAAGTAAAGGCATGACAGCTGAAAGAAGTAGCGAAGGAAGGCTGCTAGAATGAAAAGAAACAGTCGCCAGAGTACCTGGATGAACATTGTCAGCGTACTATATATGCATTGAAAGATGATAGCGAGGAGTGGGAAGAAAAAAAAAAAAGAGGTGCAGGTGAAACAGCAATTTAAAAATGAGACTTAATGTATGGGAGCCGAAGTGGGCGCAGGATGGCAGAAAGGAAATGAACATTGGACGAGGTGGGGGGAGAAGGAGGGGCGGAAACATGGAGGGGGAAGAAAGCCGGCGTGCTGCACACTGCAGCCATGTGGTGGGTGAGGCGCAGGCTTTTTTTGCACACTGAAGGCTGCTTCAAGCACGAAGGGCCACGACCGGGACGAACATCCATTTTAGGCTCGTCTTCCTTACACCTGCTTTGACGGACGGACTGAAAAAGGGTTCGCCTTTTCCTGCTGAACAATGAATGTTGCGATGGGCGCTGCTATCGCGAAACATGATGGGCTAAGGGAGTGGCTGTGTGAACTCCAGGTTGATCTTTTGTCTACACTATTCAAACTGAGAGAGCCGCCTTCATTTTTTCGGGTGGAAAAAGTACAATTAGGGTCTTGCGTACTTGTCTCTTTGCGGCCCGAGATCCCGCATTTCATTCCGACAAAAAGCAAACTCAAAACCTGAATCAAATTCTACCTCATCGTTTCTCCTCAGCTCCGCCCCACCACCATTTTTAGAGTTAATCCTCATATTGATACCACACCTGCCTGTCATGTCTGCCTCCACTTTCAAATCCTCCCACTCCGCTCTCAAAATCAAGACCCGCCCACCAATCGGGATTCTTATCTCTGCTTAAACTTGAATTTAGCTGTAGCATGAGCCATCGCCCATATGGCCTGTTCTACCATTCTCCTGTGGCCACCCCATCATGTCTGGCCACCCCCCCCCCCCCCCCCCAGCTCGTCTCCTCCCCCACCTGCAGCTCTCCTCAAGCCCTAGCTCCCTTGCCAGATCAGTGGCGATTGCAGAGCCTTTGTTCAGACAACGAGTCGGCGTAATTGAATTAAAGGCTGCTCCAGAGGATGAAATGACACTGGCATGTGGTCGCGTATTATTCGCCGTGGAGCATTCGTCAATAAAGTAAGCCGTAAAATCACTCGCCGATTGATGGCCTAAAAGGACGGCTGGATGGGGCGATGCCGACCGGGAGCTGTGGCCAATTTCCACCTGAGCCGTCGTAGACTCATCTGCAGGAGATAGTTGGCTACAAGGGTGTGGTGCGATGCTGAGTCTGCCTGGCTGAGCGAGACAGGGAGAGGAGAGAGAGAGAGAGGGAGAAAGCGAGACAGAGAGAGAGAATGGAAGCTGCCATGGTAAGAAACAAAGTGAAGACAGCACAGAGAGCATGGCACAGATGTTCAGCAGTGCCGCTTGGCGTCTGGATCTTTTCTCCATCGATAGCTAAAATCATCCTGTCACTTTGATCCTAAATCCAATTCATTTTTTTCAAATCACACGACAGGTTCAACACGCTGTATTATTTTATACAATAATAAGCCGGAAAAAAAAACAGGTCCACTGCATTGGACCGAGGCAACCACCTCACGTGTTCATTTTTGTGACAAATGGTTCCATGGCACATCAACCATCACTCAGCGTAACACTCAACTGTCCCCCATCCTTTCCTCCCCCTTCCTGAAACAAGTCCCCAACGAGACATTGAAGTGGTGAATTGCAGCTGTGTCACTATTGGGGGAAGGGATGTCCGTGTGTGTGTGTGTGTGTGGATCCAGAGCTATAGCCAAAGACTGGGTGTGGTTCTCACGACAACTGCTTCCCACCCAAGGGCAGAGGCAGACCGAGAATGCAACAGACTGCAGATGTCTTGGACACATGATGTGTCAAACACGACTGTAGTTTAAGCATCTTATTAGCTTCCAACATCGTGCCGCTTGTAGATTATGTAATTGTAATGAAAATCAATTCATATTGAAAACGTTGCGGTTAAGACAGCTAGTGAACATTGAGCATCTTTGGAGTCCCCCCCCCCCCCAAAAAAAGAAAAAAAACGAGAGGTAAATTTGACAAATTCCTCAACTTGCATCTGAATCATCGGGGTGAAATGGTGGTCTCGTGTGAACTGATGGGAGTGGTCTGCGTGTTCCCGTGGGCAGTGCAGCTGGATTTTTGAATGAAAATGTGTGCCGCACAGATACCGAGGGAAATTGCGCCTGCAGGCTACGTGACCGGGGTTCAATTAACAGACACAAGAAGCATGTTTGCAGTGAGAGTGTTTCGAGGTGGGATTTAATAAATGTGAGACACTGACTACCGGTACTTTTTTTCTTAAACAGGAAATAGTAACATTTTTGAAGTCCCTAGGTTAACCATCAGAGGTTTGATCAATTATCCCTGCAGTGACTCCTAAAAGTCCATAGAAAGTAGAAGTTTCAGGAAGTCAAGCATTTTGGAAAGGACACACAGAAATCGAGATCAATAATGCAAACGATGATACCCACAAATGCGGTCAAACCAGGATGATGATCTTGCCTTCATCCTCATAAACTCATATGAGATCACTCCTGGCACGTTATTACATTTGCACTCACACACCCTAATCTCTAAAGTAGCTGACAACCCCCTCCGATCCAATAATGATGTCATCCCACCATATTCCCAGACACCCTCGTCCGTTCCTGTCTCCTTCTCTCCCTCTATGATTCATTGAATGCAGCCAGTAAGTAATTCTATTTAGAGTTAAGTGCTTGGGTCAAATTTTGGCAATTGTGAGCACCAATGAGATCAGTCGTGATAAAAGGCCCAATAAGTCATCAGGGACCTCGCATATTACACGCAGGATATGCCGGTGGTGAGCAGTTGTACTTCATCTAATCATAAAGTCGTGTACAACCACAACCGTGAACGCTGTGTTATATTTTTAATAAAATGAAGCTAAATTGATCGAGATCGTATGTGTTTAGAAGTGCCATATTGGCCCAAATATAAGACAGTGTTTTTTGCATTGAAATAAGACTGAAAAAGTGGGGGTCGTCTTATATTCGGGGTCTAGACAATATACCCATTCACGACGCTAGATGGCGCCAGATATCATTGAAGCGAATGCTGAACTTGACTCCCCAGGCCAAAGTGAACCCCTGTCACGAAGAATACAAATAAAAATAGCGGTAGCATGAAGAAGAAAAATATAAAATAGCGGTAAGAAAGAAAAAAGAAGAAAATAATAGAAGAGACAACAGAAAATGGAGAAACATAGCGACAATCTGGAGAAGAGTGGGTCGAATATCGGCCAGGTTAACCAGCAGCTGAGGAGAAGTTATGATGTCATTTACATTTCAAAAATCAGAAGCCATTCATTTACGAATATGATTGCACTTTAGTTTACATATTTAAATGTTCAGATATTAAGATTTGAATGAGGCAAAATAACATGCCTTTTCTGTCAAATATGTTGTAATAATCATTTGTTTCGGATGTACTGTAATTATTTTCTGTATAAAAATTAATTTGGTGTTCAAAAAGTCTTTTTTCAAACTCATGAAAGTCATGAAAAACATCGTTTTATAAACTGGGCCGTCTCATATTCGGGCCAATACGGTAAATGTTCTGAGGCACGATTTAAAACCTTGAGCCCAAACGCGCATATCGTTGCACCTTGTTAATCCTGCAATACTGACCCTGAAGATGAAAATAAGAACCCCCACTATCCCTTGACCCTGCACCACCCCCTTTTCACCCCCCACCGCTGCACTTTGACACTTCCTCGTACAAGACCCCGATTTAGCCAGCTGATTGCAGCCCCTGATTTATGAGCTCCCGTTGGCTGGCAAGAGGTCAAGCACACTGCCTATCGGGAAAGTCTTTCATTGCAACAACCAGCAGACAGCGCCGTGATGAGTTAGCACACCGGTTGCCATGGTGACGTTTGATTGTTGTAAGGGACATGGTAGTGAATGCTGAAGAGATTGAAGCAGGCGGCTGGTTTCCTAGCAGCCAGTTGAGTCACAGAAAAGATGATTTCAGAAAGCTTGACACTTTTCTTTTTTTTTTTTTTTAAGGTTTGACTGTTAACAGTTTGTCATTTCCAGATTTTTTTTATGATCCACAATGCGCTGGTTAGCACATGAAAATGTAAAATCAGCTTTTTACTCGTTTACTCGTTGCTAAGACATTGGACGGAAATCAATAAAAACAATCAACCGCAACAAAAAAAAATTGATTCTGCTTTTTTATCATTTGGCCTTACTTATGTTACACCGCTTGCATGCACAATTTACATTTGCTTGATGTTGCTTACTCACATTTTTTTATTGTGTAAAATTAGATGCTTTTGATTGATTCAAAGTATATTTTACCGTTATTTGTTTGCTTCTTTTTTTTGGAATGTATTGTAACATTTTGTTTTCATTTTCAGTGCTCATCATTCTTTCCTTGATTTGATTTGATTCCTTTTCATTAGATGATTAAATGACTCATAACACAACCCACTATTTGATGGACAGCTTTGGATCCAGTAACCAAAGGTAATATAACGGTGCCCTTTTGAAAAATCCTTGTCCTATTTTCCGAACCATGGTCCTCATCTCGTCTTCCACTTGCATTTTTATCCTAGTCCCAGAACGTTGACCCAACCTGTCCAGTACTTTCTGCTTACCAATTTTCAAATGTACTAACACCTGTCCTTTTTCATTTTCAATTTACTTCTAACCTTTTGTCTCCTCTGAACTTTCAACTAAATCTATTATTTACCTATCGGGTAAATAATATGGTATTGCAGCATGACAGCTTGAGATAATCATTCTCAAGAAATATACTCCATCCATGTATTAGAATACTCAATATTATCACATTCATGCTGGTCACCGTATATTTTTGTTAGTTTATTCTAATGTAACTCCTTTCCTGGCATTTAGGTGGAGAAAAATGAGGACGTGGACCAGAAGATTGAGCAGGATGGAACCGTCAACAAACCTGAAGACAAGGCTCATAAGGCTGCGACCAAAATACAGGCCAGCTTCCGTGGACACATAACTCGGAAAAAGATGAAAGATGGAGAGGAAGAGAAGGATGGAGCCAATCCTGCTGCCGCAGAAGAAGCGACAGAGGGCGGCGAGGAGGTGAAGAAAGCCGAAGGATCCCCAGCCGAGGAGGGCGACGCCGCAGAAGCGAAGGGGAACAAGGAAGAGGAAAGCAGCCAAGCCAAAAGCCCCGTGGCAGAAAAGCCTGCTAACTCACCAGCAGCCGCTGCTCCCTCTCCTGCAGGAGCAGCAACGTCTCCTGCGGAGGCAGCACCTGCCGCTGTCTCTCCCGCGCCGTCCGCCGAGACCCCCAAAGAGGAGCCAAAGGCCGAGGAGAAAGCTGAAGAGAAGCCCAAAGATGCGGAGGCCCCAGCTGCTGGAGTCAAGAGTCCCACCGCAGCTGAGGAGAAGGTGGAGGACGGTGAGGAGAAAAAGGAAGAGGCCAGACAAGCCGATGTGCCTGCCGCTGTCAGCCCGGCAGCCGAGGAGGGGGAGCTTGACCAAACGGAAGATAAAGGTATGGGTTGTTGTCGGAAATGTTCATGTTTCTTACCAACAAAAATACATGTACAGCTATTCGACCATTCACACCGTCACTGAGTGGGTACAGAGCACACGCTGCCTGCACACAAGTCCGGTGAGTGTACTATTATACCATCAGCGACCTCTCAGAACTAATTGAATTAACATAAACAAACAAACAAACAAATAAAATTAATAAAAGTTTAAAAAAAATCCCAAAATATTATGACCCTGGTTATTACACCTTCACCTGGACTTGTTACTAAGCAGGCTTGTAGGACTCAATCACAATTAAAAAAAAACAAAAAAAAAACAACATTTACATTACCATCTGAACCCACAACGTTGCTTGAACAACAATTTTGTGGAATTACCTCAAAAATTCCAAAAATCGCAGGACACTTATTTCTCAGTCAAATCACTACGACTTATAAACCATGAAAGGCACTTTTGGAAGAAAGAGAACTAGTACTTTAAAATGTATTTCCGAGCGGCTATTTGTGGTCCAAGGACTCTCCTGTCTGGGCCAGACAGGTACAGTACAGTTAATGGTGCATGCTCGGTCTGGAGTAGGCGGGGGCGTGAGACACACACCCAGACCCACAAACGCGCACCAACTGGAGTGCTACACTGAATCTAGGTCACCAAGCAGCACTGTCTCTGCGTTGTCATAGTTACCACCTCGACGGGATCGCTGGCCTGCATAGAGCAGAGCACGGATAACAGGTGTTCTGATTCAGATGAATGATTAATGATCCTTACCGGTCACGATCCACACCGGGGATGTCTGTCACACACTAGGAATTGTTGGCCGCCCATCTGCTTGATTTCCAAAACTTTAGTCCCAGGTACGCGCATAAAGACGGGGCTGATTTGGAGCCCGATTCACCTTTCCTGACCAATGCCAGAGAAGGCCCAATTGTCTGTTTCATTGTAACGTGGAGGGTCTCATTTAAAAACCTGGGACGATATGACAAATCTTTTATATGCATTAATAAATGCATATCAGTAAAGTCATACAGTCAAACCTTGGTTTCCGAACGTGTCTGTTCTTGACCAAATCGGTTTTCAACCAAAATTTTCGAGTTTTTTTATGCCTCGAATTACGACCGAAAATTGGTTCTCGACCAAACTGAGCGCACTTGAATGCACCACTTGACTCCTCTCGCCTTCCTTACACGAGGAAGTGACGCTTCCTCGGGTAGACGAGGAAGTGACACTTCCTCATGTGGCGTTCCATTGTGAGCAGACGTGTTCAATAAAGATTTTTTTTTTAAAAAGAGCGTGGTTTCGGTTTTCGAACATATCGGTTTTCGAGCAGCCTTCTGGAACGGATTATGGTCGTACTACAGTCATACCTCGATTTTCGACCACAATCCGTTCCAGAAGGCTGTTCGAAAACCGATTTGTTCGAAAACCGGAACCCCGCTCTTTTTAAAAATCAAATCTTTATTGAACATGTCTGCTCACAATGGAGCGCTACACGACGAAGTGCCACTTCCTCGTCTACCCGAGGAAGCGTCACTTCCTCGTGTAAGGAAGGCGAGAGGAGTCAAGTGGCGCATTCAAGTGCGCTCAGTTTGGTCGAGAACCGATTTTCGGTCGTAATCCGAGGCATAAAAAACTCGAAATATTTGGTCGGAAACCGATTTGGTCGAGAACGGAGACGTTCGAAAACTGAGGTTTGACTGCATATATTAAACCGTGTGGTTGACTTTTGAGAAGTCCATCCTCTCACCAGATGTCCAAAACTAACCCAAATCCAGAAAGTGGCTCGCACCCAAAGAAAATCTTGAAGACTGTTATCTCATCTGCAATCACTGGATCTGTTTTTTTTTTTTTTTTTTTTGACTGGTGTCTATTCAGCCCATTATGGTGACACAGACTGCGCTCACAGGCTAATTATACTCGACCAGTAAGTTCCGCTGTCGGACTCATCATATCTTGAGTCCTATCCGCATTTAAACATTAATGTAAAAGCACTTAGACATGATCAATCTGCTTTTCTTGGTGCCCCCCCCCCCCCCGCCACAGACTCTGACGGGTACACCCATACCCACGTCCTGTTCCCAGTTTAAAATGCGATGATGTCATCCTTCAGTTTTCTACTAAAAGAGGCTGAGCTCATTGTGGAGTAAGCTACAGTATGATATCACCGGATCATTTTTGCGAGTGGTATAGATTACAAATAATGGAGTGAGCCATCAAATTTTGCATTTTTCTCTGTCATAGACCGATGAATATGATTTTCACAGCAAGGCAATAACGGGCTCCGCAACGGATCATAATTATAAGAAAGCGTGTCAACTTCCTTTGCATATTTGTGCCAATGGTTTACCCTGACGCCATCGCACAATATCAGATATGACAGGTTGGCATATTCGCGCTGTAAATATTTAAAGGACCCATTAGGAGCATGCGCCCGGCTTCTTATTTACAGTCCGTGTGATATCGGTTAGCAACTTCCGGTTTCCACTCTTGAGCGCTGACGTGTGAGCAACATCAGCTCACACTTGAACTCAGTGCTCTTAGAGTACATTCTTTGAAATTGTCTTGAATTAATGGTCCTTGACGCACATTTTTTGACGCTCGCTATCTCTAAGGGCCCGATAAAAGTTTTATAATTATTCTGTGCCCTGATGTGAAAACCGTCCTTCTCGGACTCATTTTTTGGCCTCCTTTTATGCCCCGCTCTGAGTTTCATTTTACACCTCTCGTCCCCTCTTTCTCCCAGATGCTG
Source organism: Hippocampus guttulatus (assembly GCF_054856545.1). Taxonomy (NCBI): domain Eukaryota; kingdom Metazoa; phylum Chordata; class Actinopteri; order Syngnathiformes; family Syngnathidae; genus Hippocampus; species Hippocampus guttulatus. Next base: position 8,190,245 of record NC_141272.1, on the reverse strand, counting down.
CAGACGAGTCTAAAGCAGAGGGCGATACCCAAGCAGATGCAGCCGCAAAGGCCACCGAGTCCAAGGACGACTGAGGCAAAGTCTACCCTCCCAAAAGAAGAATTAGGAAAATGAAGAAAAACAAAAATCTAAAAAGGTTGCTCTTTGGCTTCCCCGTGCAAAGGCAGTCCGTTTCTATTTGTTTGTCATTTTTTGTGTGGCAATGATTTTCTCATGTTGGGGGGAGTTTCCAGCGTGACGTTTTTTGGCTCAAGCTAATATTTTGATGACGTGGTGATGATGTTGTTGTTTGTTGATGATTCTGAAACATGATTGTTATGCTGATGATGAGAAAGACTCGATTTCTATCATCTTTTGCGACGTAACGTAGAAGGTTTGGCAGTTGGTTACAAAACGCCCAACTGGAAAGATGCACATTTAACCCTTTCATGCACCCTGCAACCTGATAACATAAGATGTCCACTGTAATAACCGCTGTCCCTGAAACAACAAATTCAACGTTATCTGCTTTGCATCGACCTTTAATACACACTGGAAGTAAAATCTGTATATTTGCCAGTGCACGCACAAAAAAAAAGCTCTTTTTAACATGCAAGCCAAGTTTTCATGAGTGTATTGAAAACACCGCGACCAGAAAATACAAGACATTATCATAAGAATGTCGACTTGAATGTGTATCATTTCCAGTTGGAGAGCTGCAGACTACAACGTATAGGACAATGCCGTTACTCTCGCGACGACTCTGCTTGAGTCGTTCAAGCTTGAATAACACCCCTTTGACAAACTCTCTTGACCCTCATTCGCCAAAAAGGACCTGTTGCCACTGAAACGCCATCCCCGTATCATAAACTTGAGAACTCTGCCTTAGTATTAATAAATGAAATCTTATATTGCGCCACCCAAACGTGAGAGAAGTAGCATGAACCATCGAACCAGATGCATGATGGGAACTCTCCCTCTGATAGGAACCTTTTTCGCATTTACCGAAACTTAAGAGGTGTGGCGGCTTCTTTTTGATGTCTTTGGTGTTGTTATGACAGTTTATATGAATTGGGATAATCCTCTTGCACAGACGTGAAGAAAAACACATAAAGAAGATGAACACACAAATGAGCAAAGAAACAACAACAAGAAAAAAAAAACTTTTCCGATATTCCAGTGAGTGCAATGTCCAGTTTCAACCTTACAAAGTTCCAACTTGTGAAGAAGAAAAAAAAAATACAAATGGTTTCAATGTGTTTTCAAAATAAAGCAAATGTGCCAATTACCATCATTAACTGTGGCGTTTGTGTCAAAAGTTGCTGCGCTTTCTCCTTTTGTTGTTGTGGTCGACGCTTTGGACATGGGATTGGCGGCAGTCCTGTCCCAGCTACCCCCGATCAGAGGTGTCATCCTTGCACTTTGTCGATGCATCGCCTCAGCCCAGATGACCGTAAAATTACTTCCTGGGTAATAGCACCGTTGTTCTTGTCTTACAGATGTGGAGGCACTGGCAAGGGGCTTCCCTCCTGGTTTGACATGGACTACAAAAACCTCATTTATATTCAATCCGGGGTTCGAATTCCCTTCAGGCACTTTTATATGCCGTCTCAATTTCTCTATCACGTACTCACAACGGCAAGCAAGATGCACTCGGCAGAAAATGCGGTCCTTTCACTGAATGAATATGCTCCGAAGGGGATTGTACCTGTGTCTTGCAATGCTAGGGCTCTCCTCTGGGAGTTGGGGAAAAAAGGGTGACATAATTGGGGAGTCAGCTGTACCCCATTTCGGATTGCTCAGATGGAGGTTTTTATGTCAGGGACTCAACAAGAACATTGGAGAATCATCTCTGTCCACTTTACCCATCAATTAATCTGTAATATCCGTTGCCCATCCCACACTGCCCTGGGAGTTCCCTCCATGTGCTTGTCTTTCTTCAGGGTATCACCCACAGTCCTACAGCCAGGCCCAGTAGGCAAATCCCGATTTGGAAGCTGCACTCCACTGTGTCTGCCACTGACATTTCATTCTGGCACTCCCACCTACCCAGGATTGAAAATCACCCCAGAACAGGTATGCCACCACTCCTTATCAATCCCCATTGTTTCCTTGACAGGAAACCAACGTTTCTATTTCAAGAGATTCCATTCATCTCAAGCGGGTTCATCGTGTTCGGTGGGATACTCATGCCGCCCTGTCCCGTACTGCACGTCACAACCAGCAGCTTTCCGACCGACACAAGATTGCAACCCTGATTTCACACCCACATACACACCGTCACTAAGTGGAAACCGGGCCCACACTACCCGCACACTAGCCAGGCTAGAGTACCACTACAACAACAGTGACTCTAGAAAGTGCACAAAACAACGGCCGTTCCTTCACTGTTGGATGTTGTGAAGTGTCTTGCCGCCATCTAGTGGCGGGATGGCTAAAAGCTGACTCAGAAGACATTTTGGCAGTAGTAATAATAATAATAATAATAGATTTTATTTATAAGCGCCTTTCAAGACACCCAAGGACACTTTACAATAACAAAAAACACAAAACACAAAACAATACGGGTTGAGCAGCGGCAGCCAAAACGCGCCAGCGTTCACTCAACCCGAAAGTCAGAAAGAAACAAGGTGCATCACTAAGCTAAAAACCGACCAAGCAACTAAGTCGTTGCACTCTAAAGCATATATAAGTATAATAAATATAGAAGTCCCTCCCAGATTCTGTTTACATCTGCATCTACGCATTCATCTCTCCATTTTACATGACAGTTATTCTCATAGTCAAGTGCCACCTGGACCCTTTTCCAGCTGACACACTCGACTGTTTCCTAGCCAATGGCAGTTCTACATTAGCTGCTTGTTAAAACAAAAATAACAGCAACGAAAACAACAAAGATTGGCTTGACCTGCGAGTCTTGAGTCACGAATCGAGAGACTTGAGTCACGAGTCTTGACTCGCGAATCATGAGTCTTGAGTCGCGATTCTTGAGTTGCGGGTTTTGAGTCACGAGTCGCGTGTCTGGGGTCACGAATTTTGAGTCTTGAACCGCGAGTCTTGAGTCAGGAGTCGTGAATCATAAGTCAAGATGACGCGAGTCTTGAACTGCGAGACTTGAGTTGTGAATCGCGAGTCTGGAATCGCGAATCTTGAGTCGCGAGTGGCGAATCACGAGTTGCAGATCGCGAGTCTTGAACCGCGAGTCTTGAGTCGTGAATCTTGAGTCGCGAATCTTGAGTCGCGAGTCGTGAATCACGAGTCTAGATGATGCGGGTCTTGAGACGCGAGTCTTGAGTCGCGAGTCTTGGTACCTTTTTGCCAACTAACAGAAGATCATTTACTTGTTCTACCCGTCACAGTACAGGACGTCATTGCCATAGATAGATCATCAAAGATCAAGTTGTCAGAATAAATGACATTTTTAGTACGCAAATTAATCGTACTAGTAAACTAGTGTGCTGCACTAGTAACACGACCAGTAACTTGTAGTTGTCCTACAAGTATGGCAACCTTGTCCACCTAGTGTGCAGAATTATTAAAGAGTAGTGGAAGTCATAGTGCATAGGTGTCTAACTCAGGTCCTGGAGGGCCACTGGCCTGCATGTTTTCCAAGTCTCCCTGTTGCAACACACCTGATTCAAATGATCAGATCATCAGCAAGCTCTGCGCAGGCCTGACATTGAACCTGTTCATTTGAATCAGGTGCGTTGCAACAGGGAGACTTGGAAAACATGCAGGACAGCGGCCCTCCAGGACCTGAGTTTGACACCTATGCCATAGTGGGACAAAAAGTTACTCTTAGGACACAGCTGTTCTACTCATAGGTGGAATTGTCTTACTCGTGAGCACTCTTTCTTGTACATGGATGGATATCCGTGATAATGAATAAATGCTAAAACGGCTTTCCGTACTGACGGTGTCTACGTAGTGATAAAGTGGTTAAGGAGCAAGTTTTTCCCAAGGACAAAAAAGATGTTACTCAGAGAGATTGTAACAATACATATATTCTTTTATTAGCATGTTACATAGCAATAAACACAAGAGTTTCATTTAAGATTCTGCGTGTCTACCCCAAAAAAAGTTACACGACATGGCTAGTCACATTCAAATACATTAACATTGATTTTAAATTCTCTTTTGAGAATATAATCTCATTTAATTTTACTACACAATCTTTTTTTTTTTAAGAAACTGCAATTACCCTATGCCATAATAAAGTTAAGTAAAATAAACAAAGGTGCGACATTGCTGTTCCTGAATGCTTGATTGAATCTCAAGTACAAATGCCATCGTGAACATGTTTCGGATTGAATACTTGCACTTTTAGGACTTGCTGATTTCACAACATTTTGTTGTAGAAACATCACGGTGTATACACACACACACACAGGACATAAAGAAAGAATCAGATCAGTTGGTCGGTCACCTTTCAACTTTTGCTCGCCACATACCCGGTGTCAAGTTCAGCTATGGTGAGGTGTCGAACTCCAACCTGCTGGACTGCTCTCTAATTGCAGGGACACAATTGGACATCCATGTTTGAAGGAACATAAAAGATGGATGAACTGATTCTATCGGTCATACGGTCTTCCTGTTCTCAGTGCCATCCGTCCACAAACACGCATGAAAGGTTAATTGAAGACTTGACATTTTTATCTATATGTGCCCTGTGATTGACGGGCAACCATCTCAGGGTGAACGCTGTCTTGAGTCCACGGTAAGCTGTGGCTCCCAAGCAACCCTGAACAGGATACTTGGCAGAAAATGCACGGTTGGACTGAGATTTCTTTTCAGGATGTCAATTTGGCGTTTGGGTCAGATAACATTGTCATCATCTTAATAACTTGATGATTTACAAAATAAACTATAGGTGGTAAATTGACATTTCCATGATGAATATTTTCATGGTTTCGGTGGCACAAAAAGAAAGACAACAGTCTTTGCTGAGAATAACCATCAGTGCATAATGAAAGCATACAACCTATGAGCACATCACTTTTGTGAACTATGCACACACATGGAAATTGATTTACCAGCCTCAACATTACTAGCACTCCTACTGAAACACAAACAGGACCGCATCAAACATTCAGCCTGTACCGAAAGGAGTAACGCTTAATTTTGATTGACGGTCAGAGCGGCATTACAGTTTTTCTCCGTTGGTTTTTGTGCATTTGTCAGATCAGAATTGAATTCCTCACGAGTCACTTGTGAATATCAAAAAGGCAGTTCCTCGTTTCTTAGAACGAGTTGCAAATGCTTTCTCACATACATGCAAAACGATTATGTGCACTTCTCTGCTGTTTCCGACATTATCAATTGCTAAAGTCATGTCGGGCCGACACGGATTAGAAAGGGTCTCTGTTGAATTTGTCCCTGTCATGTAGCTAAAAGACCATGAGAAACCATATTATTCGTCCCTGGCGGTGTCAATAAAATCGAAGTGCTATTTTCTTTGTGCATCCACAATTTGCGCTATATTCTGTATCTTGTATTAGACTGTGCGAGTTGTCGTTATGTTGTGGTTGGTCTATTCAGCTTGGTAATAGGCAGTGTCACTTGGGGAGTTGTTTCTGATTTTGTTCCATGCAAAAACTGCAAATGGGAAATTTGACGTTTTCTTTGGTTGTCTATGTGATCTCTTACTGCAAAGTCGATTGTTTGGCTATGTCACTTTTCTTCCTTGACTGACAAAAGTCAGCTTTCCTCAGTCCAAGTGAGGCAGTGAAGTGAGCAGGATGGACACGAGGACATGACTGTTGCATTATGAATGAAGCGTATTTTTGGAAAGTGAAACGTCACACTTGACTAAACATTAGAATTCCAGTTACTCTGTCAAGAGTTTTTTTTTTTTTTTTTTTTGGCTTGATCAAAAACAAAAACGTGTGAGATGATGAAGACATATAAAAAACCAAAAGCTCTCTCTTGCAAAGGTGCTTTGTTGATATTTACACGTGCGAATTGTCATTTCAATGTTTTTGTACAGAACAAGCTCCAAATAGCTTGAAATCAAAACTGGAGCAGACAGCTTTACACACCCCACTATCAAGCCAGCGTAAATACACAAATGCTTTACAGTACTCTGAGTTGTCACAACAGCGGAAATGTGACCAAACAGCATGCAAGTGACTTGAGACGAACACAAGATTCGGTGAAATCAAGAAACACAACAGCAAGTATGACTGCTGCTTGACGTGTAAACGCAGACGTGTCGAAAACATTTTAAAATGGGGGGTGGGGGGGGGGGGGTGGAGGAGATGTGATGCTGGAATCGTATGATGTGAAGAAACATTCTGTTTTGCTGCTCTCACTTTGAATCCCGACAAGCGTGAATTGACATTCCACTTCACATGTACCGGTAATGTTTTTGTTTTAGTTTTTTTTTTTTTGCGGGAAAAGAAATCCCACAAACAGACAAAAACAAACTTCCAGCCTTTCGTTATTTGCTTGAATGAAATGATTCATCCAGCTGAAGAAGTTACATATCAAAGGCAGAAAACACAGGTCAACACATTTACATTTTTTTAAAAATCAGAGATAAAAGTAAACTTTTTTTTTTGGCGCGAATTCCAAATTTGCCCTTGTTTTGTCTATAGCAGATCATGTTTTCATTATAATAAAATACGACTAGAGTAACAATAATATAATATGTTCTATGTTTAGTCATATTTTTGAATAAGGGTTAACTTTAGCAACAGGCTCATTCCATACATGGCAACATCTGTATCGCGCAAGCTTTTATCAGTCAAACTGAATAAACAAATGAAAATCTCTCAAAAACCTGATTTGACAAGAAATAAAAAGGTAGACATTTTTTTAAATCAGTAAATAGCTTTTGAAAATATGCCTGAATAAAAATGAAAGAACTCAAACCAATTGAAGTCAGTTTCAAAAGTAGGTTAGGGACACATCAATCCCATAAATCGCATAAATGTTGACCAGTATGGGAGTTCACATCATGTGGCAGTACAGAAAAAACATTTCAGTATCACAATGAATTTTCTGAGGAATTTCACAGATTTCTTGAACAAAAAAAAAAAAAAAAAAAAGAAGAAAAACATCATGAGAAAGTCATTCATCGGGTCCTACATTTTGATCTGTAACATTATTGGAAAAAAGTCATGAGCTAAATGTGCAGGTTCAAGCTGCCTGGAAGTGAAGGCCAATGGCCAAGGGCCAGGTTGGATGCTCGTCAGACAAGACAACGCACACGAGTTGCTTCATCACAGAGGAATACCAAATGTGAATATGAACTGTACATTAAGTGACATTCGGACCGCTGAGTGTTTCTTTCAACCTTTTCTCATGAGAATCTTTAAGGATGTGGTCTAGTTGGTTTTGGATAAAAAATAAAAAAACCAACAAAAAACATTCACGGTTTATTCTCCAGTCTCCCATTTGTTGTCAGGACATCAGGAAACTCACAGTTTTGAAATGCGACGTCTGCTATATGAGCAGGGGGAGTGTGTTGAAGATGGACTTTACAGATTTGTATATCGTGTGTACATTTAGAGGGTAACACGTACAGGTGACAAAATTCTATTGACGCGGACCCGCAGAAACTGTTGAAAACGACACGCTTTCCATGCCTCGCAGTAGTTCTTGATGTCATTTTGCAAAGTGACATTCTACTCACCGCCTGTCTTCCTGGTGCCCTTCATCATCATATATGTGCCTTTCAAGTTTGATGAAAGTCATGTCCCCCCCCACTCAACTCATGTTATTCATCAGCAGCATTTTTATTTTGGTTTTAAAATACTTACACAAACGCACATGCACATCTTTCCTTTATTATTATTATTTTTTGCGATTACATATGATAATAAAACAAAAAAAGTTCAAAAACTTGGACACTTTTTAAAATGTTTACATTTTCAGGTACTAAAACAAATGTATACTGTACCCGCCCTTGAACTTCTTCCAACTTAAAATGTCTTGGAAGCGGCAGATGACATTTCTGTTACCGGGAAATATTCAACTGCTTGGCATTTTATCTGACACCCCACTCGATTCTCATGAGAAGAGATTGTTTCGGATGTTTGCAAGAAAACAGGGAGCTGGAAAAAAGGTCGCAAAGTCACAAAATATGGATGTTGGCATTCATCACCAGATCAGTTTGGACTCTGAATGGAGTCGACTCCATCTCCATATGACAATACGAACGCTGCATCGTGAAACTATCTCTTAATATCACTTCATGTAAAATTTGGCAGATTCGCCCAGCTCATTTGCGCAGTGGACACGCACTCGGTGAAATCCGAGGACTCTTCAGTTCTTTGAGAGACAAACGATTGTTGGCATCCTCCTAAGTGGAATATCTATGCGTTCAATTCCATCAAGACACAAGAAGACACAATTCAAAGCCAGCCACAGAAAGCTGAAACAAAGAAGTGCGTACGTATTAAAAAGAGCAACACTATTTGTTAAAGGAGCACTGTTTGCTTTTTCTGTCCTTCATAACATTATTTTTAATCCCCCCTCGCGTCAGTGGTGACATATTCATAACCGGACGCTAGACACAAAATTCGCAAGCGGTGCTAGACAGCACCTAAGATGTTCGTAAGGATGCGAACTGCCTGAGGGCAGTAATGTCGGTGTAGCAATAAGGATGTCGGCGAGTTGGGAGAGAAAGTGAACGGGAAGGTCAAAGGCCAACTGGGAAGCAGAGGGAGAGGAGAGGTATTAGCACTGTAAGAGAAGGCAGGCGATGGAGGCCAGAAGGAGCCACGGTGATTGAGATACGCAAGCTGAGCCGTTGATGTCTCGGCCTGTTCCAGGTCCTGTGCGCACAAAGAGAGAGACAGCCCGGAGGAGAGAGCGCTCTTAAAACGGTGTCTTGTCAACATCATATCAGAATGTCTTTATCATGCTTTTATTCAATGCTAGTCCAGTTGATACAACCGTAAGTCTTGTGTTGCTGAAATCAAAACGGTTTTGTCATTTTTTTTCTATTTCATCTATAACTGCTTCAAACAACAAAGAGTATGCAGAAAAGTGGTGAAGATTGAATGACTGTCTGCGTCTTATGTTGTATTATTTTATTATTATGCTCTAATGACTTCAAGATGGCGCCGCGAGAGTGGCTGACTTTACAGCAGCTCCTATACTTTTTGTTCTCCTACTTTCATAACTTTGCTGCTGTGAATTGGGAATTTCTCCATTGGGAGATGAATAAAGGTTTTCTCATTCTTCTGCAAGTCCTCCTCCCACCCCATAAACAGTACACCGTGTAGCACTTACAAGTGCTAGAGCTTACGCGTTATTTTTTTTCAAGTGGAAAAACGTCACCGATCCGTTTTTCTGTTTGGGTATCGAGTAGGAAGATGAGTATTTTGTTGGTGAAATTGACCGACAGTAAGCTGTTTCTTCAAAGATCAATATAGACGAGAATTGGAAAACGTGACCATGACAAACATGTATTCAAGTAATTGTGCTTAATTTAATTACTAGTTAATTAGTGTGTTGTTGTTTCTTTCAATCAAGTTCAGCCATTAGTTTTTGCAACTTTATGTAGTTTGAGAAAAGACAGTTGGGACGCTCCCAGCAAAGATGAAAGACTGCATTAACAGTATTTTCCACTAGGTGGCAGCAAAGACGCAGTAATCTCCACCCAACTTAAAGGAAATTCTGAAATAACACCCCCCCCAACTTGTCACTAATTCACCAATATTATAATTTTGCGTCGAAAATCAAGAACTAAGCCTTAAATCTCACGAGACAATGTTACCTTTATATCATTACTCATCAACTTGAATGACGGAGGCCTTTTTCAGAGAGCTCAACGGGAGTTTATGGCATGCCTCGATGCTATTACGGTCAGAAGAGAGAGAAAAAATAGCCTTTATACTCACTGTAGAGAAAGACACTGGAATTTTGGACACCTAGTCGGTTTGAGGCCACACAGGTATATTTCCCATAATCCTCTTCAGTGACACTTGAAATTGTAAGAATAGTATAAGTGCCAAGGACTTGGATATTGAGCCCCTGGGCATTGGACAGCCTGCGGTTAGGAAAACAGATCAAACAAACGGGATTTAGAGAGGAAGCCAGAAACAACTTTTTTAAGCACGACAGCATACTAAAATAACAGAATTTTTAAAAGTCATGTAGAAACTGGTCTTCTTCAAACCGCTTGGCAGGTTTTTGCAAGCGTCTATGTGCTGCTGACATCCTGACTTGTAACACCGAGCTTCTGACACGTCGTTATCTGAATTTTGAAATGCAATTTAGTGCTGAGGAATCAATACAATTTGGCAAGTCGGTTGGCACGATGGACCGTTCATCGATGAGCTAACCTCTCCCCACGATGCCACCCAACTCAATTAGACCGCCAACTTAATGGATCCTGTACTTTCCGCACCGATCAAGCTCCTTACATGATTAGAAAGAGTTCATGGAAGGTGCGTCCACCTAATCCGGCTCACATGTGGCTACTATGAGGCACCGGAGGTCTATGCTGACACATATTGAGCATAAACATAAAGAAAGCTCGGCTCAGTTCCGTCGGGAGGCTGAATAAGAAAAGCCGAAGTAAAAGCACGCAGGATTTTCTTTTCAATCTAAAAACTGCCGCCAGCAGTCTCATCTTCATGACAAGAGGGCACGATGAAAAACATGCGCCATCAGATGGGCTGGAGATGAAAACGATATGCGCGACTGAGAACAGATGACAATTGTAAAACGGTAGCAGTGGGAATGAATTGAGTCAACCCATGTGAGTCGTAAGGAGGTTTGCATGAACACTCACTGGACACTTTGTTTTGCCATGTGGCTGTTCTACTCCAATTGAATTTTTACCCCCCCCCCCCCCCCCCCCCCCCAAAAAACACTGCTTATTATCCCAGTATCCCAGAAGTAATCTTCGAAACAATAAGTTTGGTTTCATGTTCATTTATCGAGCTCTATTCGTTCTCCACTTTTAACATGCTAGTAGAAACAATTCCGAAGTGAGATTTTTTTTTTGGGGGGGGGGGGGGACGATAGACAGCTTGGCGGATCAGTAAAATTTATTGACGGAAGCGTGATAAAAATAACATGGCGGAATGACCGACTTACGTTTAGCTTGAAAAAAAAAAAAAGACGGATTGATGATGACAGACAGGGTGCCCAGGCCCGCTCTCGGATGACAAATGATGGACTAGCAAAATATTGTAAGTTGCCCACCTCTGAATAGGAGTTACCCCATTGTTAAAAAGGAATACAAATATCATATGAGCACTAAGATAAAAGCGGAGTTAATATTGTACAGGGTAAAGCGGTAAACTGGAAAATAAGCTAAACAGTCACTCATCAATTGGATCACTATGGTGCATTCCTATAAATGGCCAAGGAGAAATTTCTCTCCATGCACATTGAGATCAGACTGTGGAGAGGCACATTGACAAAATCCTGCAGGGGACAAAATGATGTCTGGAGGTTGAAAACCGCGGCAAATGCAAAATATTTTAATGGCCATAAATCTTTCTGTCCACTTGCGTGATCGGCCTATTACATGAGAGACTTGATCTGTGATAACATTTGGTAACGGCTCCTCCAGCATCTTTCTTTTCCGCCTTTTTCAAAGTTCTAATGCGGCACTTTGGGTCGGGCAAAAAGATGGCACATTTGCAATGCGAGTGGAGGGAATTTGGGGTTACTTCACATTGAAATACGATGTCCCAGCTGTCGTTATAAAGTCATTACACTTCAGTCCTTCAGACTTACATTACACTTGAAACATCAGCTTCTCCCGCACGATTTGCACTTTCACAAGGGAGCGAGTAAGCATTTTCTATGTGTCAAGTCTGGCTTCCATTACAGTGAAATAACTTGCGTGCTTCTAAAACTACCGGTTTTACACTATAATGTGAGTATAAGCATTCCACAGAGGTGGGAGTGAGTCATGGGTGCGAGTCGCTAGCATGTGATAAAACCCCGTGCTATGTAATTAAGCGTGTTTTGACTGTGTGCAATTTGCATCTTTTCGCGTCATCTCTATGGGAGTGGATAATCATTTTCAATCACCGTCATTTGAAATTGGGAGGCATGACTGGATGTGATTTTCAGAGAGTTACCTTTTCTCATCCCTGTACCATTCAAATTCGGGTGTGGGCACGGCCGTGGCTTCACATCCCAGCGTCCCCATGCGGCCAAGCTGGGCCTCGGCGCTCTGGGTTTTCTTTATTGTTGGAGGGTCTGCACAGGTGCGGGAGATGAACAACAGTTACATTTACATGCCTGCTGCCTCAAAGAAAAGACGACAATGACAGTGCAGCATCTCATCAAATGTCGTTGGAAATGACGATGCGTGGCATTTAAGTCACCAAAAAGTCGATTGCAAGCAGAGTTTATACCGACGGGACTGAAGAGTGCTTTGAAATGTTCACACCCTCCCACACTCCCATCTGTAAGTCTCAACTCTTTCCTTCTTGACTTTATTCTGCCGCCGAAGATAGGAGATGAGTCACGATGAGTGTATTAGTCAATGCTTCCACGGGATTACTTACAGTTCACGATTACATTGACGTATTTGACATCGGGTGTGGCAACGTCATTGCTGGCCTTGCATTCGTAGCGACCTGCTTGGGTTCGCGTGATGCCGATGATGTCCAGGTATTCCTCTCCATCCAGTGGCTCGGCTGTACGGAAACAGACACGGGAGATGCAATGAATGAGATATGCTGACTTTTACATGCTTTAAAGCACTAGCTTGTGTCAAAATAATAGACAATATGGAAAAAAAAAGAGAAGTCCTGATTCAACCCGAGGTTACCTTCACACTGCAGGGCGTGATGCCCAATACCGAATTTCTGGCTAAACACGATCCCTTTACGTATTTCTTCACATTACAAAAACAAAAGCGACTTCTGATGTGAATTCAATTGATTGACAGAGATCTTTTCATGTATCATGAAGGGTCAGCGGTTACTGCAGTAGACAGTTTATCATGTTATCAGGTTATCGTTATTGGTGAATGAAAGGGTTAAATTGTAAGGCCTATGCTAGTATTTGCACAGCGAGACCGTAGTAAAACGGTTTGCATGAACGCTTCAATTAAGAGCGGAATGATATTTGCAAATGTCATAAGCAGCATGACCATCTGTTTTCTAGACTATTTTGATAACGGTCAACGAGGGAGTTGGAGCCTATCCCATGCAGCGGACCGCAAATCTCATTTGACAGGTTTAGTACAGATAAAAACATTTGTTCTGTTTTGGTAAAAGTAAATACAAAAAGCTCGTCGTATATGTAAACGTCATATAAAAAAGGGTGAATGGATGTGATTTACTCCCTAAAGGACCAGTGAAAAAACAAGGTAGCACTACCCACATTTTTGACCACATTGCAGTCAGCCAGAATACAACATCCTGCATAACCGCACATTATCTATTCATCATGATCGATTGGGCAATCTTGTCTAAAGGGAATTGGGTGTGAGTGTGTGTGCAATTTATGTGCGTGTGGGGCCCAGCCAGCCTTGGTATGAGGAAGGAGGCTTAATGTCTCTCTGGAGGGTTTGGAGCATGTATGCATGAATGGGCAAAAAGACACCTTGAAGGTTTCCAGGGGACATCGAAGACTAATTCAAAGCATGCACATTAGAAGAGGCTCATGAAGCCGGGAATTATACTGCACCACATCTATATTTCACCGCTAATCTGGAGAAAGGAGCAAGTATGTGTGACGGCAATGGAGAATGAGGATGGCAGGGTATTCAAGGCAAGGGAAAACAGAATGATGACATCGTCAGAATTCATATAGTCATGGACAAAGAGCCATCGCTTATTTTCGGCCAAGGAAAGCTTTCAACACAAAATACATGACGAAACATAGAATATTTGACCGGCACCAACCACAAACTGAACCACTGGTGTCATTTTGCTTTCATAACGATATTGACTGAAAATGTTGAGCAACTCAATGCTTGATCGACAAAATGCTTTCTTTCAAACACGAAAACAACATTTCCAGTAACTTTTTGTAAACAGCCTTTCCTTTGCGAGCGGATGTCGGTTCGCTTTCTGTCAGCCAAAACGCAGTGCTTGTTGGGTGTAATATGGAATCACACGCATGGCTTTTGTTAGACCTTGACAAAATCATTCAATGGCCTTAAATTTCAGAGCACACGGTGAGAAGGTCATGATTGCAAAGAGGTATTTTCGACAGGGGGTGCTTAACTGCTGGGTCACAACATAATCCTTATCATCCTGAGTAAGATTTTTTTTGGCTTTGTCTCCTGTGGGGAATGCAATCAAGAACGAGAAAGGCGAGGTGATTATTATTTTTAAAAATAACTGTTTGATGTGACATTTGCATATGCACCATAAATGTTGTCCAACAAACTAATTGGCTTCCAATAACACCTTATTATCATTTTCATTCTTTGGCTTTTGACTCAGCGTGAGACTTGATTTTTAGTTTGACCGTTTTTGTGCTTTCTCCTGTCTTTGTTATGGATTTATTGTTTTACTGTTAGTTGTATGAATTATTTTTGCTCCATGTACAGCACTATGGCGGTTGTTTTGAAATGCTCTCTGTAAACAGCTGAGTTGGGTTGAGAACGGTGGCACACACACTGTATTGCACATCCCAGGACCTAATTTACTTTGTACAGTGAAACTCCTCTACAACAAAACCTACATGGGTGAAAATAGTGTGAAAAAAATCTTCATGCATTAACACCATTCCCACCTTCCTGCCCTCGATACAATGAAAAAAAAACCGTGTTGCGTTATATCTTTTTCTCTGCTCTTGCCTCGTGCCAAGATTCACTACAACGAAGTCTAATCCAACAGCGACCTCTACTGCTTCGTTCGGAAACGGCAACAGCAACCACCACACTGGTTTACACATGCGCAGTAGTCCAGGAAGTATTTGTTATTGTTAGTTTCAGACACAGCAAGAACATTGCATTGCTAAAATGGCTACAAAACGGACCGTTGCATGTCAAGCAGCGAAGACAAGAAGAGCTCTGATGCTGGAAGAGAGGGTAAAAGTGATCAAAATGAAAGATGGAGGAAGCAGAATACAGTAAACGACATTATCCAAGAAATTTATGTAAGTGAAAGTGGATGCTAATCGTAAATTTTGCAATTTATTTCCCTTTTTTTCTTTCTACACTGACTACCGTATATGAATTGTCAAAAAAGTGTATGCTCATACTTATGCACTATTGGAATAAAAATAAAGAGTACACATACGATTGTGTGTGCGTGTACACATACGTTTGTGTGTGTGTGTGTGTGTGTGTTTACATGTGAGATCAAATTTGCTACAGTGAAAACCCCCCTGTTGTGAAAAATTTCTTGCTGCAAACAGGATTTCGTTGTAGAGGAGTTTCACTGGACTGTATATACAATAGAGATACTTGCATTCCGATCCACAAACATCTGAAGAAGAGTGATTACTGGGAGTGATTTGATCCAGATGGCTCTGAGAAGGATCTGTTAGCACCTCACTTTTCACTCCCGCAATCAGAAAGCTTGCCATATAGTCCATCACTGCTGCCCTGGAACTAAATGATGTGTGACTATACACAACTACAACACTTAGACCAAAGCAAGCAGAACATCTCAACACTTGCCTCGTTCCCTGTTGGGAGCCATCTACTGTACATGAGTATGCAGTATGTGAGCTGGTAGTCTGTTATGCTTTTTTGCTTGTCAGAGAGCGAGATAAGGAGCAGAAAGAACCGAACATCCTATTGAGGGCGATGTGAGAGCTATGGACAAATGAGAAAAGGATGGCACGTTGTAGTCACCGAGAGTAGTGTGCTTCATTTGCTTGATTCCCACTCAGTGGCATTTTGAGTGTGAGTGTGCACAGTTGTCGATGTCTATATGTGCTCTGTGATTGCCAGGTTACTAATCCAGAGTGTAGTCTTGTGCTCAAAGTCTGTTAGGATAGGCTCCAGTTCCCTGCAACCCTAAACAGGAAAAGCAGTATAAAAAAAATGATAGCTGGTTAAGTGGAACAGCAGATGAAGAGAACGTTTGCCAGGTGAGGTAATAATCCGGGGGGGGGGGGGGGATTCTTGTAAAACCTCTCCTGGAAAGTGGCCGATATTTACTCTGGCCTGGTTTTGGAGAGAGGTCAAGGGCACTCAGCATCAAAAATGAAAACGCATGCCTTGCCAAGAACCATTCTAAAAGGTTTAGCACATCACTATTCAGCTGTATCATTGGGCAGAAGTGATTGGGCTGTGGTCCAAATCTGTTCATTTGGGCAGATGTCATTGTTGCTGTGGCAACGATTTTGAGTTAAGCCATACACTCTTGAAGGCCTGGCACTTGCTCAAGGGCACCTGGTCAGCAAACATGACTGCTGGTGGACACCTAACAAGCGGTGGCTGGCGCTCTCCACAGAATCGCGATGAAGTGAGTGTCAGTGTTTATGACTTGAATTTAAATGGGCTCCGACTGAGTTTTCTCTATAAGCTGCTGACATGTCCAGATGTGTCTTTGCCTGAGTGGATCAAAGGATCAGTGTTCTTGTCTCCCCTCTGCTGCATTAGATGACTTTTTTTTTACTTGCTCTTATTTGAAAAGCAGCCCTACTTTTGTTTAATACATGTGAGAAAGTTATCCAGTTTCATTACCCCGGGCAGGATTTGTAACATGTGAACCATTCTTTGAAGAAGCACAAAGGCAGTGGCACACGAGCACTTAAGTGGCTTGGAGATCACAAGTATCAATTATGACATTGTACAACATTGGTTGTACAAATGACCTCATAGATGATTTTGCATTTTTAGAAAATATAGAAGTGTTCCTCTGTATATATGTTCCCACTGCTTTCTTGAAATTATATTCCAAGAAATTGTCAAGACTTTTTCATCTGCTACAGTATGAGAGAAGTTATCTCAACACACACTAATAAATTCCACCCCCACGCTCGGGAGAAGTGTGAATTTTGACAAGTTCCACTTATATTTTGTACATTTAACCAATGTTTCAATGTTACCAAAGCCGTGAAACGATTCTCATTGCTAACCCGAAAGAACTGTTTAAATAAAAAAACAAAAACAAAAAACAAACAAACAAACTTGTTCACGAACGGACACTACATTAATGTACAATCTCACTTGGATGTTGACATATGAATTATAATATGAATTAAAGTAAATAAAGATGATGGGGCAGCGAATTGACAAATTAGTGGCTAATGGGTTGAGAGAAGCTCATGCTAGCACCCATGGCACTGCCACAGCCAGGTTGACTAACCCACGGGCGCAACACTAGCTAAAAAACGCATGAAAAGTTCGAGCTCTGGTCTCTGTGCACACACACACACAGTATTTTAATAGAGCTGAATTCCTGGTTATGTTTTTCTCATTCACATATGTTCCGTTTCTGTTGTCAGACAATGGAGCAATTATGAAATACTGAGTGAAACATGGCCCACTAAGACTATCTGTAACCCATCGCTATCTCGAAGCCGTCGTCTTGGTCACTGCAGCTATCTACTGAAACCAGAGATGTATTTCATCTCAAAGCACACAGTCAAAAGTGACCACACGCCCACAACAGCTCTCTGTCTCTCAACAGACTGGAAAGAGCGAGGGAGAAAAACCTCACACTCAACTGAAAGAATTAGTTTTTTCACTTTGGCGAAAAATAAATCCTGACTTGGGTCTGAAAAGTCACTAAACAAAGTCATGTGGAAACGCAGGGCAGCAGAACTGGTCTAAGGGGGGGGGGGCTGTGCTGGCTAGAAACAGCGATGAAGCAGAAAGGCGCTACAGCTCAATTGTGCCCATACTTGTCTGTTTAATCCGTTTGCATCTTCACACAAGGCAGAGAGAGGACAAAAATGATTTTCAAGGACCGCTCAAGCTTTTCTGGGACATTTGACTTTTGTTCAGATTTTACATGTGCTTTGACTGGAAAATGATGTTCGTATATTAAACGTTATATTGGGGAAGACATCTAGAATGACACGCTGAATAATAAATGTTGAACCGCCAAGTTTTACCTGAGGGGTTGAGCAGCCGCCAGGTAATTAGCGGGTCTGGTCTGCCAGTAGCCAGGCAGCTGAGTGTCACATTGCTGCCCTCATTCACCGTCATATCGTCTGACATCTTGTAGATGTTTGCCGGAACTGCGGGGGGGAGAGAAGCATATTTTTATGTAAATGTGCTATTACAAAAAAAGCCCATTGCAGACTTTCCCAAAATGCTTTTACACTCAGACTTCTCCATCCTAAAAACTGATACTTGATATTTAAATTCAAGCAGAAGTACGGTACTTGAACATGAGGGAAGAGAAGTTGACCTTGAGTCTTTTTGTTAAAGGAAGGTTTCTTAATAGCTTTGAAGGTTTTTTCTTTTTCTTGTATTTTCTTTTCACTTTCAGAGCCTTTTGAGGTCGAGTTTCACTCACCATGTATTTAATTTTCTGCTTGAGGACGTGAACTCTATAAAACAGACAGATGATTGTATCGATTCTTAGTTCAGACTTTCTGTTTTGGGAGCTATAATCTACTTAATATACAGTATGTGAAAGTGAAATGAAGTATACAACACTGTGTTTGAACTTCAGCAAAATGATTCCAGTCTGCAACACAGATGAATTGGGAAAGTGCAGTTGGCTCTTTTTTGTGCGTCAGCAGATAAAGGATGGGATGCAGAAGACATATATCAAGGTTTGAACATTGTGTGGGGGAGTGGCTGGGGAATATATATCATGTCGGAAATGCAAACAATAATCTTTTACTTTGGATTTTGATAAATAGAAGCATAAAAAAATACTGTCCTGTCAAGGTCATAGATTAAACAGAATCTTTCTTCTACCTCATTGTGATGAGTAGCTTTGTTATGATGTCTCAAAGTAGCAATATTTTCTCGTATTTTTATTGCCGTGTAGTCAACATTTTTTGCTCCGATTTTAATAGCATCTTCTGTCAGAAGGCCTGCAATTTAGCTGAACTCCAGGTGTGTTTTATGCTTGATTTCAGGCTGGGGATCAAAGCGATATTTCTATCAAAATATAACAACACAGCGAGCATTCTATAATATGTTCAACAATTTGGGCATCATTGTTAGTTTGAGGGCTTAATTTACGAAAAAGAAAAACAAACAAACAAAAAAACCCCCAAAAACAACAACAAAAAACACAACACACTCCCACACCATGTTTCTCCGGCAATAACTAAAGACAACTATTTCCTGCGGAAATAGTAGTACAAAAATCCTAAAATAAAAAATACGGTTTCCCAATTTTAGTGTGATTATTTTTTATTTCTTTACTTTGCTTTTAAATGCCATGAACTCTTTTGTTTGCAACTGCTTTTAAATGTTGTACTTTGAATTACGTATGTGAAGCACATTGAGTTACCTTGTGTCTGAAATGTGCTACATTAATTAAGCTACCCAGAGCTACAGATTGCCCCTAAATGGTGGCATTTTTCGATCAAAGTTCTTGTTCTGCATCGGTTCTGTTCAATGAGGCACTGCTTGCGAAGCTAAGTAGGGCTCCTACCCCCAAGCCACACAGTTGCATTGATTAGTGATTAAATAAAGACATTTTTCTGTGCCTCTGAATTAGGGGTCGGAAAATATTTATTTCTGTATTCTGAGCCACCATGACTTCAATAGAACACATGGTTAAATAAATTCATAAATCAAAAAATACCAGCGTAGACACCAGCATGGCTTTGTTGTGTTTTCATGCTGGTGTCACTGGCAAGACCGGCAGCAAAAGCGAAACCAAACTTCAGACAAGATTCGAACAGCTCAACTTTCAGTCACTGAGCAACCTGCTCTTTGAAGTGAGAGCCAGAGCCGCCCAACATGTTGCCGGAACCCTGCCGGAAACTGGGGATCGCCCATAATGAACTGCAATCTTGCTGGTGTCTCCAGCGATGAGCAGGGCAACAAAATGAAGGAAGGGATGGATTGATCTTAACTTGTACGCGTGAATGTCTTGAAAACGCTGTGTCTCAAAATCAAACGTACCTTCCCAGTCACCACAAATGCTTCCTCAACAATGGACAACCAGAATGAAATATTTATAAATGGTAAGTCATTATTATTATTATTATTACTATTATTAAATGAACACTCCATATTAAACAACGTGTGTAAATCACACACGTTCACACACAGATCAAATCATGTTTATAATTTGATCTGTGGTTTTATTATTTACTCTTGGTTGTAAAGTGCCCTTGAGTGTTGTGAAAGGTGCTTGCAAATGAAATGTATTATTATTATTATTATTATTATTATATTCTTTACTATGCGCTACTGTGGTTGCTTCTTTAGTCACCACTCAAATTTTAATAACTTCATAAATGACACTCCGATTCCATGCACATTAGGTATTCTAAGGGTTAGACATTTGCACGGAATTGTTTTAGGACCACAAGAACACTAATAAACTGTAGAGGTTTTTAAACAGGTACTTGTATTATACCTGGATGGATGCAACTTTTTACACCCTGAGGAAACGTCATTATAATCTATTGTTTACAGCCTTCAGATTGGTGGTTTTGGTCGGTAATTTAGTCTAGTAATTTTGCAGTAGAATTAGCGTGAAGCACGGGTAAAAATATGAATTGGCCATGCATCAACCTATACTCAGAAGTGCACAGCATAAGGTGACTTTTGTCATCGAGCGCAAAGACGAAGGGCAAAAAGGGCACACATTTCTATTCAACCACACAAAGGTGTAAATGCTAAAAAACATATTGTAGTCGCAGTAAAAAAAACCTGCTTCAAGTTGCGACACCCAAACCCGGAGCGCACTGACATGACGAATTATTTCATTTGTCGCGGTTACATAATGCGTTGCAGGTGAAGTCAGGCTTAATTGACGCTGCCGACATGTGATTTTTAGATTTATTCAGAAGGGTGAGGCGCACAATGCCCACGGCGAGCGCATCTGTCAGACAGCCCGCGTCACACACAGAAAATATCAAAGATGCAAAGGTTGCTGGTGAGTTCACACAAAGAGCATGGCGATGAAAATGCAAATAGCACTCATCCGCATTAAAGATTAAACTGACATTATTCTCGCCAGTAATGATGACCACTCTCTTGGCCGCTCTTTCAAATATGGCCAGAGTGGTTCACCTTCAGCCTTTGTCGATACCCCCTGTTGTCATATGTGTCAATGGAATGGCCCCCTTTCAATGCATGAGAGGACCTCTTGCAGCCAGCGTGAAGAAGATTAAAGGGAATTGCAGTTTTATTTGAAAGCGATTTGTTGCAGTGTCCCCCCGGTGCTTTCGCGTCTGAGTGCTACTCCCTGCGCTGTAAATTTGCTTTGTCTGATCATTTGTTTTCCAATTATTTCACCATCCCTGCAAGCGGAAAATTGTCAGCTTATGTGCTCCTCCATTTGGGTCTGTTCCTGGGGGCGGGGGGCTACGTTTGGCGCCAAAGAGACAGCAGCTCTCAGTGTGGATGCCTCCCACGGGTAGTTTTTCCTCACCTGACTCCTCAGTGTCTTGTCATGTCTCTCCACCAAGGGCGTCCACACCTGGTGTGTTGCAGATCTAAACCAGGCAGGACAGTGGCCTTCGAGGACCGGAGCTGGACACGCCTGCTCTACGCTATCAGATAATATGTGAGTGTGTTGGGGTGTATTGGTATGGGTCCACTATGTGCACTATTTATATCTGGCGATTGGAGAGGTGTGTTTTGTGATATTTGTTGCCATTTTTATTGTCTGTCTTAATATCTGTAAAAGCACTTTATCTTGCTTTTCCTACTTATGAAAAGTGCTAAATAAATTACATTTCATTGGATGATTTGATATCTCTGTACTAAAAGTCATAAATCAAAGAAAGGGGATGCATAATACGAGGCTCAAAACGACTATTTTGCAGGTTAATCATAAGGACCAGAAGCAAGGGTTTTCATCCATCCATCCATTTTCTGATCTGCTTTATCCTCACAAGGGTCGTGCTGGAGTCTATCCCAGCCGTCATCGGGCAGTGGGCGGGGGATACCCTGAACCGGTTGCCAGCCAATCGCAGGGCAAACACAGACGAACAACCATCTGCGCTCACAGTAACACCGAGGGACAATTTAGAGTGTTCAGTCAGCCTGCCATGCATGTTTTTGGAATGTGAGAGGAAACCAGAGCTCCCGGAGAAAACCCACGCAGAAACAGGGAGAACATGCAAACTCTACACAGGAAGGCCGTAGCCGGGATTGAATCCACGACCTCTGCACTGTGAGGTCGACTTGCTAACCAGAGCAAGGATTTATGAAACAAACAAAAAATTAAATAAATACAGAGAGGTAGAATTTAGGGATGCAGCTATTGAATGTTTAGATTCAAATATTCTCCTTTTATCAAATAACTTTTATAAAATAATTTCAATTGCAATTAATTGTTTAGCCCTATCTCATGTGAACATTTTTGGACAGTGGGAGGAAATCTGAAGTGAATTTATGCAAGCACATGGACAACATTTCCCTGGCAATCTTTTATACAGTAATTACCAGAGATGTGTGAGGGACGAAATTTCACCCACTAAATGAGTAAACGCAACACATGAACATCAACAACACGACAGGAAGAAAATGCTATGGGACTTGGAGAGACACAGCAGAGGACAAAATAGCCGAGAATTAAGGAGGAGGAATCAATTTTTGGTTATAGTTGTCACATTAGCTGATATAAACGAGCCTCGAGTCTGGAGATAGACACAGGTCATTCAAAGATCAAGCAGTTAATAATCCGGCGCTATGGCTTTAATGAAGACAAGGCAATTTGTTGAAATGGATCATCGATTCACATATTGACCTTTAAATACTCAACTAATGGTTCATATATTCCACGTTTAGTTATACAATAGCTTCTTCTTCTTCTATGGTCGGCGGTTGGGTGTGTTGAAATCGCTCTGCTGTGAGTCAGCGTTGACGGTGCATAAGTAATTCTTGGTATAAAAAATGTGAAATGAGTGGTGAGGGTGTATTTGAACTATTTGGGTATTTTTTTTTTACATCCATTTTCCAATTCAACACAGTCTAGCTTCAAATTATTTCTGCATTGCAAATGATGAATCTGTGTTCCTTTATATTATTATTATTATCATATTTTTAGATATTTTTATTTATTACTTCATTTTCACTCCATATAGGGTATCTTACCTTGTACAATGAGGTAGACCAATGAGGGCTTAGGCTGCTGCTTTGTCTGTATGGAGCAAGTGTACGACCCTTCATCATAAACATCCACCTACACAATAATACATCATGTAAGTTATACATATTTAATATAATCACTGAGGACAACATGACCATTAATGGATGTGAAAAAAAAAATCATTTTTTTTTGTGTGCGTAAAAATGTGCTTCAGCGTTATACTGTGGTTGTCTCTTCCTCTGTGGGAAGTGTTGCACAGTTAACACACCATTTGAATTATTTAACGAACTCAAACTATGCAAGGATAGATGGTCAAGTGTTCTTATCATTCTTATCAGATGACTACCTACATTAGCAATGTGTAACTCTGATTCAAAATATAATTACGAAACCATCAAACAAAAATAACCCTCCATAAGCACAACACGCAAACCCCCCTTTCTTCACAGTCTTGCATCTTGTCTCCTCAATATTGCCGCCCTCCCCTGGTCATGATTACCTTCTGTATGCGTAGGCTGTACTCAAGTTGTCCTTTGGTGACCAGATCGACTCTGGGGTCCAGAGACCACTTGTCTTCACCGGCAAAGATAATGTTTGATCGATTGAGCCAGGCCACCTTGGAGGCTTTGTCATCAACATAACACCTGTGGGCACATCAAGATTATGTGTTGTGTTATAGTTGCGTATTTTATTTTACACACAAAGTAAAGCGGGCACAAACGTAGCTTACCATTGGGGCCATGCTGACGGCGAAGTGAGTGATTTTCAATTGAAACAAACTGCGATGCCGCTTTTTATACGTCAAGCGTCGCCTGGACAAGCCCCGCCCCTCTTTAAGCCCCAGGTAAATCCAACAAGCGCTATACAAATACAAATATTTTGTATTGTATTGTACACACACTTTCTTGTGTAGCAGTTCTAATCATCCAACACATACACTCAGCAAATATGTTAATGGTACCTAAGTACCTACCTAAATTGACAGTAACAATGGCATGAGGACATAAATCACTGTGGACACTTGAGCACCATAGCAACCCGGTGCTAACTTTCCCATTGACAAGTACCGAATATATTCATTTACTTGACATTTTTTATCCTTGAAGGAAAATTCTCTTTTCCACTGAGCAGAGATTTCTGCAAAACTGCGCTGCGAGCCATTTGGTGGCTTTTTCACTTTTAATAATCCTCACCCGTAAAAAGTGCCAAGTACCGTCTGAGCCACTGCTGCTCTATAATAGTAGCATCTGTTACCCCCTACTGGATTTCAACTATATGTCACTTCGCAACATGTGATTTTTTTTTTTTAATGTGGTCTCCGTTCTGAATTATTTATAACTCATAAGGAATAACTGAAAAATATGTCCCCAAGCAGGAATATAGGACAATGACGGATTATAACATTGTATGGCAATCTCAAACTGAAAACGTGTATCCCTGAAGATTTTTTTTTGGGGTGGGGGGGGGGGGGGGGGTACTGTTCTCCAAACAAGTTAGATCAAGCTTGGCATATCAAACAAACAGTACACCCTTGAGTGGTTTACTCTCGATCGTTTGGGAAATAAACTTTGAATCCAGCCCACATTAGCTGCATGAAAATGAGTTTTGAACATCTACATCACCCACATTAGTAATCTGCCAGACATTATCTAGTGAAAGTGCTATGTACACGACCTGAAACTGTTTGGGTTGGTTTGATAGGCCATTTGCAGCAAATCAAACAAGACCAAATAGATTTTTCACTGTGGGTGCATCCACTGTGTCATTATCTAATGAGCTGTTTCCCCAGCACTCACAAGTCCATTTAGAATGAATCACAGATGGGTTTGTGGCTCATTTTGTTTTGTTCCAACTGATCATAAACACACTGATGATGCTGCAGTCTAAATCATATCTTACTGTTGTTGCATTGGTACATTTGTCGATATGTAAGAATGGGTTCCGAGCCTGGTACGAAACTTGCTCCAGGGCAGAATTTTTAAAAACTGCTATATCGATAAGATCTACACTGAGCGGTTCTGTTCAGGTTCTTTTTTTCCTCAAATTAATTTTCGATTGATTTAGGCTATATGAACGTTAATTTTGTACCTTCGACTTCTCTTATGTCATTTCAAATGAACAATAAAATTAATGTTTGTCCCAGATGAATGTTCACAATAGGAGGCTCGGCATCTCTCCCTAACGCTGCGCCGTGCACTAGAGCCCCCCTGTCAATTCTTATTGTGTCAACGTAGTGCTGTGTGACTATATTACAACATGATTCACAATATGATTAGAAAAAAGAAAAACTTGGCGGCCCATCAGGCCTATAAAGCATAGTGGAAAACCCAGGTGAGCATAGCAGATTATTGCTGCAGCAATAATATCATTTTGGAGGTATAAGAACGTAAACATTGGATGGACGGAGACAGAAATGCACAGTAATATATATTTAAAGATGTCTCCTTGACTAAAACCTGTGGGAAAACTCACAGACCATGCATGGTAAACCTTCCCGCAATGGAGTGGGGCTTACTGCAATATACCGTGCGCTTTACCAAGAATCAATACCACCGTAGAACCAAACGATGAGCTCTCATTTTTGTTACATCCCCACTGATAATAATATTATTGGTTGTCGAAGGTAAAGCAGAGTTTGCCTGATGAATATGTGATTTTGGCTCGCGAAAGAATTGTTAGGAAAAAGAATTTGGGCAGGGGCCAATTAAGTTGCTGATCCTTGGCCTTGATTCAAACCTCCAACCTCAGAACTGGAAGGCAGAAGTACGAATGACAACTTCACAATGCCAAAATCACCACTTAGACCTTGAGTGGAAATTCAAGCCTGGGCTCTCAGTTACTTTACTCTGATGGTAAACCCCAAAGTAAAACTGATATAAACTACATACATTCAGCACTACCAATACTATATATCTGCTTTGGCAGAGGTATATACTGTAAATAGTAAGAATAGAGTATCACAATGTTGCCCAATTTTATAAGAAGCTTGGAATCAAAGAAATGGCTGATTGAATTTCATGATGAGTCACAGCCGGGGCTAAAAGGGGCTTCCATTATCATTTCTAATGAAGGAGCTTGTTTTTATACCTTCGTACTGCACAAATCAGGATTACTCCCCTGTGGGCTCATTTTCCACATCTTATTACTTGGGTTCATAAAGATTCCATTTGATTCTGCAGCTACCACTTAGAGCATTTTAGTTGTGTTGTTGGACTTGGAAGGTTAATTGATGGAGGTGTCGACATGTGAAACAGGAAATTGACAGGCATCAGGTCAAATGAAAAGTTCAGTGGGTTCCTCTGTGATTTTCTGGGAGGAAAAGGCCTACATTACGTTGGATGCAGGATTTAAGAGCCATTGGTAAAATATTGTGGAGTGCAATATTTTTAGGCTTTGTTTTTTTTTTTTTAAATAAACATATTTATTTGTGATTTAGAAGCCCAGTCCCAAACATGAAACATTTTAGTGATAAAGCCTCAGATTTGCTTGCATTACTGTTGTAATCTGATTTCTCAGTGTGTCTTTAAATTCTATGTGACATCAACTAACAATTTGCATATGCATTGGAGTCGGCACATATTGTACACTGTGATTGGCTGACAACCTGTTCAGGGTGTCCTCCGCCTGCTGCCCAGAGACAGCTGGGATAGGCTCCAGCACCCCCCGCAACCCTTGTGAGGATAAAGCGGATCGGAAAATGGGTGGATGAACAAACCCTTGACATTTGACATTTGGTTTAAACTTTTCATTTGTAGCATTTATACCATTACACACATGTTCTGCTTATTTTCTTTGTCTAGCTACCAGTTGGAAACAAAGTTAAACACTGCGGCCTATTTTTTTTTTTATTCTGTCACCCAGGCAACTGTATCAAATGCAGAATGAGGCCTTCAAGGCTCTGCTTTCTCTGTGTTTCTTTTTGTCCATGTAATACTCCTGATTTGCATTTATCAGAAGGACTTGTTATGATGCAAGGTATTCTTCCTTTTTTTTCTGGCCACTCTTCTGTATCAACAGCACTACTGATGTGAAATGGGGAGGACAGAGTTATTCTCACGTCAGTAGAATGCGTCTTGCGAGTTTGAGTTCGAGCCATAATAGTGGAAAGGCAGGTGTACCCTAAAAAGGCACACCGGATGTATTGCAAAGCACAAAATGAGATGAAACAAAATACACGCAGACAAGACACTGGTAGGGAAAGAGCTGATGGTAGCAGAAACCAGGTCGAGATGACAACAGGGAACCATAAAGAGGGGGACAAGAAAATACAAACCCCTAGGTAATGCAAAAGAATAATAATACAAAAAAACAAATCGCGCCATTGTTTCTTGATATTTTTTAACGTCGTGGTGATGAAGAACTCAACCGTAGCATCTCTTAACACCAAAATAGCTTTTATGATCAAACGAAATAAAAAATAAATAAGCACAAGCAATTTGGGCAGGCAAGCACGTGGTGACGACTGTGAATGCAGGTCAAGTGATTCCACAGGCTTGGGGATTAATTCTAGTTGGCAATGACTACAGATGGCTCATGGTTTGTCATGTGCAGCACCAGCTGGGACATTGTTGAATTGGAAAAAAAAAAAAGGTACAGACAACATTGACAAAAAAAACCAAACAAAAAAAAACAATACGCTTTGCCATGAATTAACCTCAATTTAAGCGTAATGCATTGGAGAACGCCTGAAATACGAGCACGTCATAAGCAGGATAATCCACAGTAAAGTGTGTTTAATTATATAGAAACTCTCTTACGTGTCAGTCAGCCAGTTTGAGCTGAATGAACAGTGTTAACTTGTATCACGTATCCTGCTATCTGTCAGGGTTGCTATGCAAGCTCGTTGCTGTGCAAGTTTGTGGTGTTCCTGCACTTTAGACATGCAGATGCAAAACAGGATGAGCTGCAAACAGACCTCAAGACGAAGGCACCCCCCCCATCTGATACTCTTGTTTTTCAACGGTCGACTGCGTATGACCAATGACAATCAAGTATTGGATAACAACCATATTGGCAACATGTTTAAAGTTTGTTTTACACTTGAACCCCTCCCAAGAAGAAAACAATACTGCTTGGGGAGTTGCTCCATCACAGATCTGTAAATAGTGTTTCCCCATGAACTCAAACTGAAAAACATCTTATCGTTGTACAAAGGCTTTCGTTGTCTTGGTTTCCCTCGACAAGACAAGGGCATTATTTGCATGTATTGTGGAGATTCACAGCACTTACTTAGTGTTCAGTAAGACTGCTCTGATGTCATTCTGTTTGCTACTCACATTCATTAAATGGGGGGTGGGGTGGGGGGGTTGACTCCGGGTCATCGAGAACCCTATCTTGCCTGTTTTAGAGCTCTCTCTACTCAAGCACACCAGATTCACATTATCAAGATCTTTTTAGGCATCTCCAGATATTAACCTCCATGTGTCTAGGGAGTTATTCCTCTCCATCTGCGATTGTTATGATAACTCTGCCGCCCCATGACGTAGTTGGTGCCAGAGTCTGCCCCAACAAATAATCGAGGCCAGCTTAAGTACCAGTTTTAAGCACCAGAACTATAGCCAGAGCCAATTTCGGTGGCGGAAAATAGAAAAAAAAACTGGTGCTATTTTGGGCACTGGCCCGGAACAAGCAAGAGCACAAGTGTGCTGGAAAAAGGGGCAACACAGAGTCAACTGTTGCTTCCACAAGTTGAAATGCTTTCATTGTCTTTACGCTAAGAGATGCCTGCTTATTTTCCACACTCCGGGCTCTCAACTCACTCGGCACAGAGCGACGGAGATGCAGCCCACTGGTTGTCTTTCTCAGGAAGGCCCTCATTAGCCCAGCAGTATATGGGACTTGGATGAGGGTTGGCACATGGCGCGCAACACAAGGCTGGTTCCACTGTGACAAGAGATGTGCTGTAAAAATATCGACTTAATTGCTGATCCTTGGGGTATTTTGATAAAATGACAAAGACAACTTATGAAGTGCACATTTTCCAATATGCAGTCATCCAAAATATTGGAAGAGTGATGCCGGTACTTTTACTTTCCCCACACACCTAAACATTTAGGTTTACATAAATATGAGACATGAGATCAACATTTCAGCTTGGATTTACTAGTATAGTATTTACACGACATCAGGACATGACACATGAAACGCAGAAGACCATTTGCTTGACTGAACCTCATTTTAACGTAAGCAAAAGTATTGCAGCACGTGACCGTGTTCTTGCACGGGTCTGTCCTATTGCGTTTATTTTTCAAACAATAAATCTGCATGCTCAGTTTTCAGATTTCTGGTTTACACAAGAATACAACATTGATTTGCATTGGGAACTATTGTTTGCACTTGAACTGAAGTGCAGAGGATAACACGTGACGAGGCAAATCTCTCATGACCAAGAACAATTGAATGAACAAGATGGGAAAAAAAAAGCTTCAGCAAGGTTCAAGGGACAACCTTTTATGGATCCTTGAGACAACGATCTTTACCAAAGCGATGGAAATGTGAAAGTTTGGAGAATCGTCGCATGATCATCTCTTGAGGTCAGAGCCAAGCGTTTGACAGAGAAAATAAAGAAATTGGTCTCACGGGTCAATATACTGGAGAGGAGTCCCATAAACTTGATGAAGAATATTTACACACATTTAAATTGAGGAGAAAAAAACCCATCACTGTGATTCCCCATAATTTTACAGGAATTCAAATCCCTTTTCATCCTCGAAATGACTTTTTTTAAGGCCTCATATGTTTCTCTTGAGAGGTCTACGAACTAATCTTCCACAAAACATGAAAGCACACTACCATTGATGTCAAAAAGAAATTGCCCACAATAACGTGCACACCGCCTCATGGCTCAACAAGCAGGAAATAATGAATGCCATCAGTCAGTTATCGAAAGTGGTTTACATATTTGATATGCCGGCTTCGGGGGTCGAGGCGAGGCCCTGGAGGGAGTCAGGCTTGACAAGGCCCAGCTCCACATGACTGCATTTAATTAGGAGGGAAACTAGATAGGATGTGGGGGTGGTGCTTATGTTAACTGATTTCACTGTTTAATCAGTGTAAGCTTCAGTCATTTCCACAATCCAAGGTTAATAATTTCAGAATGCGGAGCGGCTCAGCTGCGCAATCTGTGACACGAACTCCAGTCAATTATTTTGCACCAGCACCTAAAACCCATCAATCCTCTCAGCTACTGTTCGTAAAGAAAGTCCTGTACTGTATTTTAAGAAGGAATGACAACATAACTCGTCTAACGACCAAATAGGTAAATTACTGGATTTCTTTTCCCCAAATGCAGAATTTTGGACCCGCATTAACAATATTGAAAAATAATCATTTCCGCCATGGACCAACCCATTCATTCTTTGGGACAAAAATCACTGAAGAACTTACCTATTAGCACTCCTGTACCCTAGCCCCCCGGCCCCCACCCCTCCAAAAAAAATTTTTCATCAAATTGCACACCTTCATTGATGCCCTAACTCAGGGGTCTATTTTTCAAGCAACGAACCTCCTGCGAATGCCCATTGCCGCACGTGCAAACACACACACACACGCACGCTTGATCTTTCTTTCTTTTTTAAACACTGCACCGACCCTCGTGTAAGTTCACTCATCTCCACCGATTGTTTGAAATCCAATTCACGCTACTCCCACGTTCAGCAGACCACAAAGATATTGAGAAACAAGCTGTCTTTTGCCAGGAATTCTTCCATGTTGAGGGAGACAACAAAACAGCCCTTAATCCTTCTACCTGTGACTTTTTGCAAACAGAATTAGTCCCAGTTGCGCCACTAAATTCCCAAATCCAGGGCTACTCGCTGATCCACTGGTTTTGGCCTAACCCTCTGCTTCATGTCCTAAATACACCGCTGCTCTTATCTAAATGAACAGCTCTGGTCCGGTGGTGAAGCACTTCCGTCCCAGATGCGCGTACTCGTCAGCATACTGCCAATTGCAGAGAAAAGCTGATGTGAGTGCTATACATGCACGCAGCACAAATCCCATCGCTGTCCACATGCCTGCCTGCGGTGTCTCTCGCAAATCAAATCTTCAGTTAGGGGGCGTGGGGGTGAACGTTGGAACGCAGCAACGTATGGATATACATGAACCAAACTATCGAAATGTATTTGACTTTTGGGACATTACTCAAGTCATGTGGGACTGGAGAACCACAAACAATCCTTTTCTCATCTGACGCTAATTTATGTTTTGCAGAGCTTCATGCTTTGCACTTCTCATGCACGTGATGTGTTTCAGAGCTATTTCACAACCGTACCACGACCAAAAGTGGACTCATCTTTATGTAAAAGTGAATATGTTTGGGCCCCGCTGGACCCCAAATGAATCTCTTAATGACCTCTGAATTGAATTCAAGAGGGGGTGTTATATGAGCTCCCGGTGAATGACTGTGCTCAGTTTGGCATGCTATTAAAATAAGTGCTTCAATGACATACTTTAGACGAATATAACAGAGAATCCGGCAATTTTTCAAAATAAAATATCTTTCAGATTCCAAAATGAATAAAACGGAATATAAGTTATTTAGTCTTTCTGTGCGGCCCGGCACCAAATGAACCACGGACCGGTCAGCGGCCCTGGGATTGGGGACCGCTGCTGTAGAGGACCTTGTGAGAAAATATACAAATTACTTTATGATTCACATAAAAACATTTAGTTACTTCTGAACAACTAACTAAATGCACATCCAGCCTCAAGGTTCTGCCCATGCAGGTCATTTCTGTAAATATCACCATGAAATAGTTGAGGAGCTGTTGCTCTTATCAAGAAATATTCATCAGGAGTTGCACAGCTGCAGCAATCGGGTGGTGCGCTTGCCAATGGTCAGGCATTGAAGTTCAATGTACAGTATGGACCATACGTGTGGATGACATAGCTATTCAACAGACTTTAATCCACCAAGCAAAGGGAAGCAGGGAATGCATAAAAAGATTCAAGGCTGACATAGTCTCGTTCCTAAGGTGCAGTCAGTTGTAAAAGAACTCCTTTGATTAGGAAGTTCCTCTAACACTGCGGCCACACGCTGAGGCTCGTGGTTACATCCTGGTACGATCTTTATTGATGACAGTGATTGTGCACAGCCCCGGGGGGGCTATGAGTAATGGAGTTGTTGTTCAACAATGGGGTCGGCACTCACACACAAAAGCACAGAAAGACTTCCAAGGCCTATACAGAAATCCAAACCACACAATTAACCCGCACAAAGAATTTGAGTTCTGACAGTACACATGTGTCTTTGTGTCCAGCAAAGGGCTTGGCTGACAGGATCAATAAAACAGAGAAGCATGAATGCACTGCCTTGTCTAGCCCGCCGGCCCGCCCTCGGCTGACATGACCACAAGTACAGTCGATACGATCATTCAATGGGGTTGGCGGCAAGCACTCTTGCTGTGGTCCCTTAATATTGTTGATCAATATAATAGAGGAGGACAGCAGGCAAAGCGGAAACTTTTTCATATATGCTCACAGTTATGTACAGTATGAGGGGGAATGCACATGCGGTGTGTCAATGACATGATGGACACAATTGACAGAGAGCGAGAGAGAGAGAGAGAGAGGGGGGGCGGTCGGAGCGGGAGGTGTGCTATTGTTTTTCCCGTCTAACTTATCTGCTTCAAAACTACTCGCATATTCCTCTCAGTTATTGATAGATTCTTCCCCAAAGAGGATAATTGGAGAGGAGACCCAAGTAGCTGATGTCTGCTTTCCGTAAGCTTAGCAAAACCGCAAGGAGATCCCTTGCCACTTTTCCATCCGTCTGGACTTTAATGACTGAGACTGTGATTAGATAAGATTAAACCTTTAAGCATAAGATGATGAAGTGGATCAGTCTGCCTTCTTATCTTTAAATATGCCTTTATTACCATCACCTCTACTTGATTGACTTTTAAGCAAAGTAATGGGTAGTTTGTTTGTGGACATGATTGATCAGGTCTCTACTTGAACAGCAACACGTGTTTGAACAAATTTCGTGGAGTATATTCATAATGGTGTTCATTCATATTTATTTATCGAGAATATGTTGTTGTTTTGCAACGTAAGCTGGAATGTTTATAAACAAAAACTCTGACATTTTTGTATGAAATAGTAATGAATGGCCTTGGACAAATTCTGATCAATCAATTGCTTGTTCCAGCCAGAACACGGCTTTTAAATGACAGACTTTGACTAGCACTTAAACAACAGACAGTAATTACATTATTGATAAGGGTCCAACTGATATGGATTAATTTTTTTGGTGCCCAATGCCGATTCGAATGTTTGGCAGGGTAAAATTCCCATATCCGATGAATCAGACGATTGATTAAAAATGAATCTAAAATGATTCAACAATTAAGATCTGAATTACAATCAGAACATTTGACTCTCCTACTATGGAGTGCAGGGATGGGCAACTTGAATGTTGGACACCCCGGGGCCATTTTTTTTCCCAGTGCTAAATCATTTTGCCGTGAACAATCCATTTTTATTCATTTGAACAACTCAGATTTTGCTCCCTAAGTTAATTTGCACCGCGTTCCTGAATGACTGAACTATCAAAAGTAATGCTATTTTGATTAGAGAATCGATATTAGAGCATAAAGATCAGGTGGTGGAACTTGGCAGTAAAAATATTTCGCAATCAATCCGCACATCGCTAAAGTGTAGCGAGAAGTGACGAAACGCTGTCGTTTTGAACCACTATGGCATTCGGGTCTTTTGCTCCAACAGTGGCTTTCTTTGTGAATCTCTGAGCACACAGACACACACGCACTCACTATGAATGACGGCATTTCCTTCCAAGCTTGGCTTTGGGAGGACATTCCATTCCTTGCATATTAATCACCTCATTCATGAGGTGAGCAGGGTTTTGCTCCGCCGCCAACAAATCATTCCCTTCCTTCCTCTACCGCTGCTCCCCCTCGTGTTCCCGGAAGAAAAACACAAGCTTTGGTCTAGCAGCCAATAATCAGATATCTACTAATAGTGATGCAAAATACCGACAGACAAAGCTGAACCCAGAAACAGTTGCTGTGCGCAGCGGGTGGGGCCGGAATAGCCAAATCTTGATATGGAAAAAGGAATACTGTGATATTCATTAAGGAAAATAATATGGGACGCCTGGCAATTATTCAGTATGTACCGGATGTTCCAATGAAGAAAATGTGAAGGTCTGTTCTAGTTTCCCAAACCTTCAGGCTAACAACAATCAAAGCATGCATTTTTAGACCAAGTCTGATACCCTGAGGCCCAGTTATATTCAAACGGAAAAGAGCCCTCATTCAATTGTTTCCACAGCAGGCTCTTTTGCATTGATCTTACATCAATAATACCGGAGCTTGAAAAATACATACAATTCCAAATGAACTCGAGTGTAAAGGGGTGAATAGAGTGAATGTAGTACGGTGTAGTGTTTCCCTGCGGTTTGTTTCAGAAGCAATTTAGTTTGGCAGGATTAAGAAGCAGAGTGGGGAAGCCGCCATATTCCTTCAAGAGAGAATGTTGTCATTTTACTTGTCTGTCATGCCTATAATGGTCTCGATTGTGAGCATGGACAAGGGCAGAGAACCAGTGATAAATCTGCAATAAATGTGAGAGAACATGGACCCGATTGTCCATTGATGATAGAGCCTTTATTTCACAGCAAGGACGGGGACTTTAATGACTTGGGGGAGGGAGATGAGAAAAGCACTAAGATGGCCAGACAGTGGGACAGAATGGCGCCACTTAGTCCTTGCCAGTAACGGCTTGGACATCACCATCCTTCTCTGTCACAGGGGTCAGGCTCCGCAATGCCTCCCTTTCCAGAATGTCTCTCTATTCCCCACACAAATACTACAATAGTGCAACAGAGCCACTGAAACGAGGGAGGGGGGGGGGGGGGCTATAAACAACAGGGTGAAAGGCTCCATAACCAAGAACGTAGACAGTTCATGGAGAAGGAGAACATTGGTTGACCCTTCAACAGAGAAGAGTGAATAGAAAAAAGACTGGGGGACAAGGACCATATACACACAAAGAACAAAGAAAAAAAACATTTTATGCCTTTGAATTAAGTTTGTGGATGGGTCCTCAGTAGGAAAAGCGTGCAGTGACCTCTCCAGGTCAGTGGCAATATCTTGCCACAAGTGGAGGAGTTCAAGTATCTCGGGGCCTTGTTCATGAGTGAGGCGTTGTTGGAGCGGGAGATCACAGGCGGATCGGTGCAGCGTTTTCCGTGAAGGCAACTCTGGATCAGTCTGTATCCATGGACGACCCATAAATGCTGGAGAGACTACAGTATATCTCCCGGCTGGCCTGGGAACGCCTGGGATTCTGCCAAAATAGCTGAACGAGGTGACTGGGTAGAGGGAAGTCAGGGCTTCCCCACTAACGCCGGTATGCCCGCGACCTGACCAATTCGAAGACCAGAGTTCAATTTTTCTGCTACATTTCTCAGTTTCATGACTGAAGGATTCTGCTAACTACAACTATAACTCTTAGAGATGCTAAATGTGGTAGTTGAGTTGGTATATGTATGAGATGGGTCGTTTAGGAACGACATTTAAAACAGCAATACTAGCAGTTTCAAATTGTATCAGTTTATCAGTATAATGTAACATAAGCTGATGTTAAAAAAAATTAAATAAAAAATATCACCTTCATAGTGACCTATAAAGTGACTTTTAATATCACATTTAATATGCTCCTAACATGTTTAGTATGCTCTTTGCTGTTTGCAAAGCTGAAGGTGATATTTTTAATGAGGCCAATCTATGAAGTGACCTAAGGCTAAGCCAACCATATGCCCCGATAAGTCATCCCTTGATCTATTTCAGCTAATGAATCATCGAATCAATATCAGCTCAGTGAGTTGCCCCCCCCCCCCCCACACACACAACATAAAATTTCTCTATCCCATTCTCATCCTTGGCTTGTGTTTTCTGTTGTCTGTCCCAATTCCGTGGTCCACTCTGCCTGTGGCTCAACAATCTGTCAACCGTTAAAGATAGGTCATATTTTTTCATGAATTTTTGTGGGCGGTACAATATAAAAACAGGAATTCTGTCACATATTTTACACATCAAGTAAGGATGGGATTTCAAGCAGAACAGATTTATATTTCAGTACTCCCATATTTAGCCCTCCCAATTAAGTGACCACACTAATTTGCCAACTTGTAACTCCAACTGAAGTTAATCAAATGTACGTACATTTTAAAACACTGAAGTCATTTAACTGGGAGGAAAAAAACAACAACGTCAACAGACAAAGGTGTATTCAAATATTCCCTGCATTTTTTACAAGGGTTTGGCACAGCTGCAATTAAGAGCCTGCATGCGAAAAGCAACAGCCCAGGCCGCTCCTCACGTGGACCAGGTTACATTCTCAATTGATGGGTTCAGTCAGACAGTTTTTTTTGTGGGGTGGCCAGGGTAACTCAGCATCTCATTTTGGAGTGGCCACATGTGAGGGTAAGCGGATCGGAAAATGGATGGATGGATGGATATCAGTGTAGTGCTCAATAACATTGGAATGCTACTCTTTGGTGTGATACAAAGAAAGAGTGGAGGTAAACACAGACAGCGTGCAAAATAAAACAAGGCTGACTTATACTGAACTATTAAACATGGTGGCCGTATTGCATTTTGTAATTATGCAAATACTGTAAAAATTGCACTTGGGGTCTCACATTTGTAAGATGGTGAGAGGTTTTATGAATAACATGTAAATATCAGTAATAAGCTTCACGGTTATTGCACTTGAATAATGTAGGACAGAGTCCAGATGTATGTGCTGTGGTGAATTCTGCGGGGGTTTGTTTATAGCTGTTGTGTGTGTTTATGGCTCTGGGGTAGAAGCTGTCCCTGTGTCCGTCGTGTGCGTGCTCTGTCTTTTCTGCCCGAGGGCAGCAGTTGGAACAAGTGGTTACAGGGGTAGGGAATTGTCTTTGATTATGTTTTTTTTTTTTTTTTTTTTGCTCTACGGAGGCAGCGAGACCTGGCAATGACCTCCTAACTGGGCAAAGACCAGCCTGTGATTTTCTGGCCTGTTTTTATTACTTTCTACAGCACTCTGCTGTGAGCTGCCTTGCATCCAACATGCCACACTGGCACGCAGGATGTCAGCATGATTTCAACTGCTACTCAGTCACCAGCAGAAAAAATGCGTTTAAAGCCACTTAAGTCAGTCTTTTTTTTTGCTGATTGTTGTTTAATAAATTCACTAACTGCAATTTATACAGTGCGATACTGCGATTTATATTCTGACTAGGGGCCGAGCATCTCTAATGTTCAGATCTTAGGCTGCGTTTGGAATCAAACCCCATCTACTACATGGCTAGTTCACTATGTTCAGAGCTGACAACCTGTAGACATTTCGTTCCAGAGCTGAAATATAAAAATCCAGATGGATTTTTATATTTTCATAATTCTGTCAGGGGCATGACAGCGGGACTGCGTGCGGGAAAGTGCTATAAGTGCTAGCCTCACTAAAATCAAGGCAATGCAATTTAACAAATAATTAGGAATTCTTCAAAGAACAAATCAACCGCAATATTATTCAAATAATTGCTCACCTGTGACATTCCAACATTGCGCAATGCATACACACACATGCGCGCGCACGCACATGCACACACACACACACACTTCAATATTGACATCAACAAGAGAATTTGGCCTCACTGTACTAAAGTATCAGCATATTTAGCACATATGGCCGGCACTCCAAAAACCATGAACCATTTTACCCATTAGCAGAAGCAGCTTACAGCCTTATGTTGCTTCGTAGGAATTTGGACAAGAAGAGTTTTATGAGAAAAATACAACATGCAGCCAACAGCATCCTCAATCAGCCGCCAACACAAAACAGATGGTATAAATTCTCAACCCTGAACTCTTGAAATTCTCTCAAACAACAAAGGAAAGACATTCAAAAGCATATGCAACCAAGGCTGTGAGAGGGAGGAGAAGTGTAACCGGGTGGACTCTAACAGCTACAGAAGGATCGAAATGGTTTCCAAGTCACACAGTCTAAATGAAAATGACTCAGTAGCCCTTGCAAAACAGGTTAAACAGATAGCCGTGCAAAATCTTAAGATGGGCAACATCTATTTTTTTGCTGTCAGCCACACTAAAACAGTAAGGTTGAGGCTGCCAACCTTTTTCGTTTATGAATAAGAATATCTATACATATGTATAAAGGGGCATGTCTATTCGTATTTTCCTTGTATTTATTGTATGTATATTGAGTAATGTTCCTCTCCTACGTACAGTTATTTGAACCTATGTAAAGAGGAGCAATGTTTTTATTATATATATATATATATATGCAGATTAAATTAAAAATTACATATTTGTGTGTGTATGATTAACATTATATCATCGTTTTTAATCATCTGTAGAGAACAAGGGGAGGACTAGATAAGATTTTCTACTTCTTCCTACTCCCTTTGAGCAGATTAACTGTACTGAACCAAGATATTATTTGTTGTTTGATTTGGATTTCTTATGTCTTCCATGTTGTGTTTACATGTTCAATCAATCAATCAATTTATCAGTCCATCAATCAATCAAACACAGCAGTAGGCCATCCGATTTCTCTTAGCGCACAACAATCACAGGGAAAAAAAGCATGCATAATTATTGTATTGGGACATATGGAGATTGTGTAAAGGAAGTAAGGTTTGTGGCATTGGATGGCAGAAAACAGCGACACAAGCACACGCGCGCACACACACACACACACACTCCCTTACATTGCTTGGGGCGTGCACTTGATTAGCAGTAACCTAGTTCAATAATATCTACTTCATGTAGGTCACAATAATGTCCAGGGTGGCTGAATGTGTGATCACAACAAATGGTAGCCGTCCACCTGATGCATTGCAAACAGCAGCGGGTCTGCCAAAAATGGAGCGTATCCCAGCAATTTTCGGGTAGTAGGCCCTGAAGTGGTCGCCAGCCAATCGCAGGACACACATCGACAAACAAACATTCACACTCACAATCATACCTATTGACAATTTAGATGGTCAGCATATATCATACCAATAATGTTGGGCATACAGTATTTATTGAATGCGAGTTGTAATTGCGTGTAATTGGACGATACCTTTTTGATTACAAAGATTTACTTTTGTAACTACACTGTCTTGGGGGAAGACAATGCAGCCGATGAACACCGACCATTTTTTATTAACATTCCTCCGATAGACGTGAGAAGACATTGTGGCACAAATGTATTACTCTCATCTGGCTTCATGCCATTTGTCAAAAGACGCTGTTCACTCTATTCTATCTGAATGACAGTATTTTATTGTTGAAAGAAAAAAAAAAGGAGAGATCTCCATCCATCCATCCATTTTCCGAACCGCTTGATCCTCACTAGGGTCGCGGGGGGTGCTGGAGCCTATCCCAGCCATCTCCGGGCAGTAGGCGGGGGACACCCTGAATCAGTTGCCAGCCAATCGCAGGGCACACAGAGACGAACAACCATCCACGCCCACACTCACACCTAGGGACAATTTCGACTGCTCAATCAGCCTGACATGCATGTTTTTGGAATGTGGGAGGAAACCGGAGCACCCGGAGAAAACCCACGCAGGCCCGGGGAGAACATGCAAACTCCACACAGGGAGGCCGGAGCTGGAATCGAACCCGGTACCTCTGCACTGTGAAGCCGACGTGCTAACCACTGGACTACCGGGCCGCTCAGGAGAGATCTTTGAATTGAATACACCACGGCTTAGTTCAAATGCGTGTGCTTGCGCCACAAGAATGTAGCTCAATTTCACTGTACTTCACAAAGTTCAACTCATGTAATCTGACTGCAGGCCACATGGTTCCTGTTCCAGTTGTATCGTGACCTGAATACAACTCACCGCGGGCAATTAGGACACGGGGGATTGATTTAAAAAAAAAAAACCCTGAGCGAAAGTAGAGAGCATAAACATTAAATGACCAAAGGATGATCTGCGATAACATGTAATTATGCTGTATGTGTATATATAAATGAAGGCCATTAAAAAAAAAAAAGTTTCAGTTTTTGGCTGACGTGGAAGTTATATATTTCAGAATACTGTAGAGATTTTTTTCAGGTTTGAAACAAAAAAAGCAATGCACTTTTTACCTAGTCTTGCATTTGACTTAACGACTTGCAAAGAAATAATGAGACACTGAATTAAGAGTTTGTGCCATAAAGCTCAAGCACTCTTTGGTTATGCAGCAGGACTACAACTCAGTAAATCCACCTTTGAATGGCTGAACAAAATAATGAAAAATGTATATTTCGGAGTGGCCAGATCAAATTTTGGCCCGGAATCAAAAAGCGGTGTGGCAGTTCATGATCGAAAACACTTCAATATGACTGAGTTCAAGCGAGCGCCAAGTGTGGGCCAACATGACCAGTTCCCATACATGATCAAATTCAGTTACTAGGTTGAGGGGTCAATTCCCTTTTTTCACAGAGAATCAACACCTATCTGGCAGTATTTCCCTTCATGAGGAGAATCATCATCTCCTGTAGAAAGTCCATTTAATAATTACTTGATTTGTCTTCATTAGACGTTTTGGCTGCCGCTGCTCAACCCGTATTGTTTTGTGTTTTTTGTTATTGTAAAGTGTCCTTGGGTGTCTTGAAAGGCACTTATAAATAAAATCTATTATTATATTATTATTATTAAAATTGGTTTGATGATTTTATCAGATTAAGTCCGATAAATATGCCATTTAAAAGAAATAGAAATTAGGAAGGGTGAAAATACTATTTTTACAACTCTGTATTAGTTCTGTCAATTGCTGATTCACATACGGTATATTTCCAGAATCCCCAAGGCCAGAGCTTGAAAAATGGATGGCAAGCCAAGTCTGTCAATTTAAGAGCTTCTGCTGGAGAAAGCAAGGAGATAATTGGAGGGGCCATTCACAATGCAATAGAACATTTTCTGCCTTTTATGCAGTCAAGAATTCATGACAAAGGACTTCAAATTAGGACAAAGCTGCTGAGAAGATAATTACAAGAACAGAGGGGACACTAAATGAGCAAAAAAAAAAAAAGAACATAGATGGCAGCTACCATGTGTACAAAATGCACAGCCTGGAGCACATTGATATTTCTACCCACATAGAGATCAATCTCTTCCTTTTCTCTCCCTTCCTATTTCTCACTGTTCTTGTCACTTCTTTTACTTTTTTTCCAATTTTTCAGATAAGGGGGCTTCTTTGGTACTCTAATGGGCCAGTTTTTGGGTCACAGACCCACAGTCACATTTTCTCATAACATCCATCCATTTTCCGAACCGCTTAATCCACACTAGCGTAGCGGGAGGTGCTGGAGCCTATCCCAGCCGTCTTCGGGCAGTAGGCGGGGGACACCCTGAACCGGTTGCCAGCCAATCGCAGGTCATAACATCCAGATTGATTTTATGAAGTCTGAGCAGCAAGTAGCCAACGCAGATTTGAAGGTCCTTTGAAATATAATTCAAGTCTGACAACTACAAATATAGTTGCAGTGTGGGCTCTGTGGTCGACAACAACCGACGGAGAGAGAGGCTTCTTTGAGTGTAGTTTGGAACATCACTGTTTGGATCAACTTGCCCTTGACTGTCTATCTGGTGCAGTGATGGAGTAAGCCACTCAACGTAACAACGGATGTTCTTGCACAGAGAGATGTATCTCTATGTTCCCATTGCCTAAAATTCTATGTTGGTGTTTCAAAACACCCCCCCCCACACACACACACTGATCAACATTTACATTCACGCGGCTCCACACGCAAACAGATCAGTAAAAAGAAATGTGCGGATGCTACACGTTTGAACTGATCATTTCCGAATGACAGGATTAGGATTTAATTTCCTGCAGTGAGACCAAGGACAGCCAAATGCTTCACTTGACAACAAGGACGCTTTCTCTGTCGAATGGACTTGCCATGTGACGACTGGCGCTTGTCAAGCTAACTCTATATGCAGTATTAAAGAATACAACTGAAGAGTAACAGTATTAGTCTTTGGGCACGGCGAGCAGCCATTAGTCTGAGT
Organism: Hippocampus guttulatus; assembly: GCF_054856545.1. Taxonomy (NCBI): domain Eukaryota; kingdom Metazoa; phylum Chordata; class Actinopteri; order Syngnathiformes; family Syngnathidae; genus Hippocampus; species Hippocampus guttulatus. The sequence continues at coordinate 8,148,173 of NC_141272.1, read as the reverse complement.
CTGATTGACCTCAATGGATGTGGCACACGAAACATTTGTGAAAATGCACTTCTTGAAAGCCTTTGTTCTTTTCTCAACGGAATCAGGGCATTCCCAGGTGTTTCATGAATACATCAAGCAAACATATCAGAGGATAAAAAAAAAGTCAGCATGTGGTCTGATAAAACAGCTTTGATTTATTTATGAACAAGTAGAACACCAGATTTGGTGAAGGTCCATGCTTTTGAGAGGTTTTAGTTTCATGGGATCTTTTGAAAGCTTTGAGCTGTTTGGTCGGTCGAAAGCATAAATCAGATCCAACTGAGCAAAATGAAAGTATTTGGAACTGAAGACTCAGAACTGTTTGAAAAGACTGCATTACACTTCGCAGGATTGGCACATTATCCAGACAAAAACAAATGCCTGAGCAGTCTCCTCTTGTTACGTCTCTGTCTCTCCAAAAACAAAACACACATTGGGACAAGACAATAATGACGCCACTTGCAACCACTCAGCACGCGGTTTGATGGATAAGCAAAAGTGAAATTGATTTGAAAATCCTACGCTGGCCTGGGATGGAATAGAAGAGATTATTGTGCTGATTGTAATAACACAGTCCCTCCCTGTCCTTCCCTCTCCATTTCAAACCACACTTGCGATTCATCTTTTTGTGCAATTCTTGATTGGCGCACACTCTGAAACAATCGCATTTATTTCCACTTGATCATTGCCATGATCCCAATTTTCTTTTCTCAGTTCCCTGTGAATCAAAGTCAAATTGATGGACAATCCAATCAAATCAATATAAACAAGGGGAGAGAGAAAGAGAGAGACAACAGTATATCCGACTTGTAGAACGTGGCACTGTTAACAGATCTCACAGTTTTTTTTCCTTTCCCCATTTGGCCAAAGACTCACATTACATGGTTTTGTAGCTACTTCGATGAAACATTGAGTCTACCTGGATGTGTGCCGTGATAATGGTTCCTGTGTGAGATTTTAATAAACATGAATCAACGAAACACGAACTGACCACAAATGCAAGTACACCAAAGCAGTCTGGTGAGATCAAGTACGAAGATAAACTACTGAAAGACTTTTTCTAATTGTTTTTGTTCGATGAGAAGATTTGAATATTGGAATATCTGTGTGATGCAGTGTATGTGCATACCGTTTTCAAAGTTAACATAATAAACATGTGTTTAACTGCAATTGGCTGGCAACCAGTTCAGGGTGTACCCCGCCAACTGCCCGAAGACATGCCCGCGACCCTCGTGAGGACAAGCGGTTCAGATCATGGATTGAAAAATAAAATCTTATTGTTAAGGATGGACACATCGCCAAGCATGACAATCTTCTACCCCCCACGTTGACAACTTCCTCACATCATTAAGTATTTGCTAAGGCTGGTAACACTTTTAGTGAACGCTAATCTGTGCTAATACCGAAACTCTGCTCTGTGGCTCGACTCCAGCTGTTACGAGGATATGGCGGATCCTCCGCCAGTCGAGATGCCAAGTCCATAGGCAGAGAAACTCCACGTGGGGGGACAATTAAGTCACTTAGGAACATAGTTATGTCACAATCTGGAGCATATCAGAAAGATTTAAAGGGTTGGGTCATTTCACAGCAGACAGACTAGCCTGATAGATAGCCAACTATTTCTACATATGAGCTATTTAAAAGTAAATTTTCCATCACGACTCCCTTTTGAAACAACAGGCAAAGCTGCAATAAAGGTGCTGTGAAGAGCAGAGTGTTTTCAATGACCCGCATCTTAAAACTGTGGGAAGACAACTACTGGTATGTCATGCCCTAGATTGAAAATGCTATGGCCTGTGCCTATGCCATCGAGGGTCAGATGTCACTTTAAGAAGATTCAAATGATTAGAATGTTGAAGCAGCTTGTAGACAAATTGAAAACCTTCAGTAATCTTTGAAGTCGTGCAATAACCCTTCATTTAAACAGTTTCATAATCCTCGTTAACTGCATTCAACATGGTCAATACGCGTGTGAAAATGTGAAGACTGTGCAAGCGTGCATCACAACTGCTCTCAAAGTGAATCTTCATTGCTCTATTAATTAATCTGTTGATAGCCTTCTTAGAAAAACAGAGTTCAGAGGTTAAGCATGTTGTAATCCTGACATTTGAGGCTGATTTCCACAGAATTCTAGGCAAAATTAAACTGTTAAAAACATGTATATTACTGAGCAACCTTTTTTATGCAATTAGCTAAAAAAAGTGATTTTTATGGTTTTATTGAAGACTTCTGGAAACTCTCTCAGCAGCACACTTGAAATAAATTTCCACAACACTACTGTTTAATTTCTCACTGATTAAGGCAAGCACTTCGGACGTCCAATTAATGATATACAAACAATCAAAAAATCATAATATATCCCACGCTAGTTTGAATTTTTCATTATCTTATTTATTTGTAAAATGTAGCCAGGATCCTTTCCAAGCAGTAACTAGAGGAAGAGGGAGAAATGTTCCAAAAGAGAAACGGGAGGGGGGAAAAAAATCCTCATCATTCATAATCTGCCACAAACGCATGGCTTGCATCACGTGGTCACTGACATCTGGCCAGCAGAGATGACAGCTTGCATTGTCTCGGCCGTGATTATGTTGCATACGAGCTGCTAGGGTATTATTACAGTAACAACAAATGTCACTAACAAACTACTGGAAGGCGGTTTAAAATAATAGAAACATTCTCTACATTTATTAAATGAAGCCCAAGGTACACACAGTACGACACACTCCTCGTACTGTACGTGCTATTATTGCGGTTCCCCACACCAATTAAAAGCATAGCCAAACAGTTCTCAGAAATCAGCGCAAAAATCACATCAAATTGACGTTCGTCAAGTCAGAATGGGCTGCAAATGGGGAGGTTCGTTGGTAGGAAAAGTTACCCCCCCCCCCCCCCCCAAAAAAAACCACGTTGCCAACACTGCTCGCGTGCACTCCCAACTATTAAGGACCGAGAGCGACCAAAGTTATACAACGAGCTTCGTTTACCTGATAATGGCTGTGTCACCCTGGCGGACCGTGATGTTGTCGGTGGCCCGTTGCATATCCACACTCCGGACGGGGAATCCTGTAGGAATGAGACACAGCAGTCTGAAAAAAGAAGCCTGCAACTGCCTCCAAAACGATTTGCGTCCGACGAGCATTTTTTTAAAAAAAAAAAAGCTCTTGCAGCGCCCGTTGTTTCGGCAGCAATCCAAGAGATAGAAAAAAAAGAATCGGAGTTGTTCTCCAGAAGTCTTAAACAAACAGTCAGGTCCAATACAGTCCAGCAAACTACTTCGGGTTGAAAACGTGCAGCTCCTGCAGTCGCTCGATCGACCAATGATGTGCAAAGCTTTTGGTTTACAAAGTGTTGTGAAATGTCTCTCGCCCACTCACACACCCCTCTCCCTCTCTTTCGTTCTTTCTGGCTATCCAGTGGCTGGCTGTGATGCTCCCTATTGGTTGTCAGGACAACAGCACCCCCCAAGGTCCCTTAAACTGGCACACAGTGCAAGAGGCAATGGCAATAGTTTTAGAGAGACGCGTGACCTTTTTTTTTGTGTACAGTATGAAAGTTGCTGCAGAGTAAAAAAGATTCGCTTTTAAGCATGCTTGAGAGTCACTGTTGTGAATGTGCCAGAACTGAGAACTAAGTCGAAAAAAAGAATAGCGATACAGTACAGCATTCAAATATTTTTCACCATGTTTTTTTTTTCCTTCACTGCACTGTTGGCAGCAACCATGCAGAGTAGATTTTCTCAGTTTCGTCAATTGCGACAGAGGAATGTATCGGTTTACATTTCGGAGCCAATCTTGTCCCGATGGGCTTTGCTTTGATTTCACCGTTGATGGTTCTGACAACATGATCCAGATGAAGCTTTGAGTAGAGTTCATTCACACACACACACATAGTAATCCTCGTTTTTTACGGTTAATTGTACCGGACCCTGAAACACTGAAGCCGCAAGATAGAATGGGAGATTCCTCAATATTTAAAAGGAGCGCGATTAGTCCTGTTTTTGCCAGAACAATAATAAAAAGAATATTTAATTGGTGTCGGGTCTGATGCAACCAGCCTCTATAAACGAAGTATTTTTGGTCTCATTATCTGCATGGTGTATTTAAATATTATTTTCTGCTGACTCCTGACCTACTTGTTTCCCTCTCCACTCTTCCACTTGCAGGAGTTGAACTGAGCCGAAACAGTGCAACAGAAAGCGCAACCATGATACAATTCCACTCGGTTTGCTTTCCAGCGGTGTAACTCACATAAAGACCCGTTCTTTTGCCTCTTCTTTTCAATTTTATGCTGATCCAAATCTTGTTTCTCTTCTGTTCCACTTCCCATTGAGTTCCGTCAATTCCAATTCTAGCAAACAAATATAAAAATGTATAATTTGCTCATTATAGTAACTGCATGCATATATTAAGCGGGGCATGCATGAATTGAACTGGTTTATCATCCATGAAATTGTATGTAATAGAAATTTGCCCATGGCTGATGCTCTGATTACGACCCCCACAGTGGCGTAGATCAACTCTCCCCAACCACCCGTCCTCAGACGGGTACCGGGCCTCGGCCCGTTTGGGACAGAATCCGCCAATAAATGAAAGAAGAATCGGTCAGCAGAAAGGAATTGGAACAAATTGACCAAACGTACAGTGAAACGCGCAGCTGACGTTTAGCCATGACTTCACAAGATGAAGCTATTTTGACAAGAGAAGTTCCTCCTATCGCGGTATCTTCAGTGTGCAATGGAAGAGGAAGCTGTTGTGCATGCTATGGCGTCAAAAACAAGGCCGATACAAGAAGGCTGTTGAATCATTTGAACAAGTGGCAAAAAATGCAAGCGGAGTTTGAACACTCTGCTCACGGAAACATTAGCCGCCAGGCACCGGATCGAAGCAGCAATCAATCGTCTCATGTTTTGATCAGTACCATTTGCAAGTAGCAAGGATGTTCACGCCGTATGTAGGTTCCTAACTTTAAAAATAATATCTTAGGTTTACATTATAAAGTGTATTTATTATTTCTAATTGGTCCATTTATTAATAGTTGTTGTGCAGTCTTTTCTTTTACTTTGAAGGGGTATTTGCAAACTTCCTGTTGAATTTAGCTGGGAATTGTCAATGCCTTCTGTAGACCTACATTCCGGGATTTGTTTCGTGTGTCTATGACGTTTATGGCAATCCTACTGGGAGTTACACAGTTTTTTTTTCTTTTTGTGTGTGTGTGTTTGAGGCTTGAAAAGGGTGATTTTATGTGGGCTGGGGTCTTTGTTGGATGACAGGAATTTGAACATAGTGTGTCTGACACGCTTTTATATTCATGCTATCCTCCTAATCACATCTTGAGGGAGGCTGAGAGAAAGTACGACTATGAGTTTTTACTATTTTGGATCAGTGATTTGAAAAATACAACTCTGATCAATGTTTCCACATAAATATTTAACAGCCAGGCAAATAATGAGACCACCAGCATGATTTATGTTTCCCAAGATATGTACCTCATCCCATCATTCAAATATCCTAAGTGTGCTCGAAGTTTAATCTCCTTCGACTTCCTTTTAGCTGAAGTGGCAAATGTGTACAGCGACTCCCATGGCGACCCAGTCACAGTTTCCCTCGCATCCAAGAAGCCAGTTCCGTGGCTCAGTCTCATTTATTTATGACTTCCCCCCCTGAGCTCCCTTTCTCTACCGCTGGCTTTTTCAAACTGCTCACCACCTTTGCCACACTCTCACTCACTTTTCAATGCTCAGCTATTTCTCAGCTCTTTACGATGTTCCCTTGTCTGAAAGACGGCATCAAGTTAAGCCAGATTCTCATTTGGCACTATTACCTCAAGACCATGTGATTGCCTTTGTCCGAGGTTAGGTATGCATTCTGTAGATTATGCAAACAGGTCCTTAACGTCAGAACAGCTACGAATGGTTTTCTCTCTCAGACAGACCTAGGTCACTGAACAGATAAATGATGTTATATTATGGCGGTTCCACAAACTGTTAGATCTGAACGTCTCAAGGTTAGGAAAACATTCAAATAAATTGAATTTATGCCCTAAGAAAGGGCCAAATCAAATTGTGACTCACTTCATATTGGGTTGTATGTTTCACAAGTATCTTCTCGTGAATTTTTTAATAGAAAACATAACTGCTCGGTTTGAATGTGTGTCTTTCAGATACTGACTTACACAACACAGTACAGATGTGGTCAGACAAAGCAGAGTGTACGTTTTATAGAACTGAGAGTCCTTCTCAAAGACAGAATGTCACAGAACGAAAACAGATGCAAAATCAATGGACAAAAAGTACTACACAACAAAAACACGGAAAACTGGGACTCCCTTTTCTTGAGGGCGGGGAATAGTGGGGAAGAGAAGGTATCCGTTTCTTTTAGCAACCATCTCAAAGCAGGGATTTATCAACACGTTTTTTTTTTTTTTGTGGGACAAAACAAGCACAAGGCAGAATTTTTCCTATTTAAGAAAAGAAGTTGGAAGCAGAGGTTGTGGGCCAGTTAATGCCTGAAGCACAACCAAAAATCACCCATAAATCGATTGTAGTGTACAGCTCTGAGGAGGTCTTACGGCAGACGGATATAATTCAGTGTTTGAACCAAAGGGTCTAATTCAGTGTTAAAAAAGAAGTATGGCCAGTAGGCACTATGGGGGCCTGTTCAACGTGTTCTTCAACCCGGCCCATGAGCATTTACGTGATCAAGGATCATGTATTATTATTAATACTGACTATGGATGGTATGATAAAAAAATGATGGACACACACAGGGCCACCCTTCGCTGAAGTGTTGCATCACCCTGGCTGCCTTACTGAAACATTTCTGGCTATGCTCCTGGGGTTGGGGATGCACAGACTGTTTGTGTAGTAAGCGACTGCAAGCATCAATCATTTTTTTTGGCCTCATTAGACAACTTTGGCCTGCCCATATGGCAGTGTGTTCATGGTCACTACCTCCCAGAGGACAAGATTTGGCTCTCCCTTGTTTCACAGATGTTCAGCACTGGTCTTGCTGATTGTATTACAACACTCAGTTTAGATGTGTTTGGAGCACTCCAAGCCTTACGGAAATAGATGCAGGTGAGAAACAAACACGGACTACGTGTCTTTTTCTCCTAACCACACAGATACCTCCAGTAATATTATAAAGCTAACGTTTGTGCTGACTGAGGAAATCAGCATATCACAACTTACAAAGAGCAACAGGTGGGGGACCACCGATAAACTGCAGTGACTATGGTGACTCAAAGTAGAATCAACTTTAGAACAGTTAAAAGCAGGTCTGAATTGTGGGTCAGGTGGTGCAACAAAATTTTGGTGGATTTGATCGAGGTGCGGGCAGACAGATTCTGAGCTCTGTGGACATGTGTATGGCGGATGTCTTTGTATTTTTCACTCATCCTAAACATGGCAACAGCGAGAATATGGGTGTGCAGAAGAAGATAAAACAAAAGTAAGGATAAGAAAAGTAAGGGAACAGAAAGGAACAATTCCTCTGAGCTCTCCCTGGCCCGAGACACTCTATAAGAGGTGCAATGAGAGGGAAAAGAAAGGAGGAGACAAAACCCTGAAATCCAGGCGCTTTACACTGAAGCGCGACTAAAACATGCATCCATACATCTCATTTTCTTTGTGTTTGGTCTGTTTTGCATATCCTGACATTTCCACATCTTTGCCACTGAATGATTTAGATGAGATCTTTGAGGCAAAGACTGATACAAATATTCTTCAAGGGAAAGCTTTTTATCCTAACCACTGTGTGTTATGTAAAATATCTCTCTCGAGAAACCATAATAATTTACCTTGTGTCATTCCTTGTTTTCAACACTGACTGAAGAATTTTTTTTTGTCATTACTGTATGAATCCTTTATCAAGATCCAAATGAAGCATTTGACAGGAACCTGTACCCATTCTTCAGTTCTGAAAATAAGTAAAAGTATTTAGAAAGGCGTAATTTATTTGGAGCCTGGCTACAATGTTCCAATTTATGGCACGCTATGCAGCCCAAGATGAGACAGATTATTGGCAAGAAAAATATCATTTGGTCGTCCACTAATAACAACAAATAAAACCATTTTTGATCAACACTTGGCTCTAGTATGCTGCTGTATTTTACTGTTGTTTTTGAGGGGCTTCTTGGTATAAAAAAAAAAAAGTGCACCTCTGCAGTAGGGTGTTGTCAGGACTTGAGATATCCAGTATGAGCTAGGAAGACCTCAGTAGAACTGTGGCACTGAGGCCTGTGTAGGGTGCTCACTCTAAGTAAGGAATTTAAATTATATATACGGTTAATAGTCATTGTCTGGAACATTTACAGCTTCGGAAGAGAATCATTACGGGCGGCCATCTTACAAGGGTACGTAAACTGGGCTCCAGCTCCCTTCTAGCATATAAAAGGTGCTGGGCCGTAAAGGAGCCAGGTCAAGGAGATAAACACCAAATTACTGGAGCACGGCATTGCAGAAAACAGACTTGCGGGCTCATTTGGTCATCATTACATACCGTTGGACACCGGTCTTATTAATAGCTCTTTGTTGTAACGTACAGTATATAATACATTAATCTATTTTGGCCTAGGATCATAGTTTAATCAATATTCAGACGAGGTACTCCAGCGCTGTTCATAAAATATTGAGTATTGTAAAAAAGACTCAGGCGATTGATGGCTTTTTTTTAAAATGATAATTAGCAAACTTGTTTAATACTGTTGAAAAAATAATCGAACATTGATCTGCAAGAAACATGGTAGATCAATAAAATCAATGGTACTGCCTGTCTGTAACCTTCTGGCTAATGACCAGCCTCATCGAGAGAGACAACCGCAGATTAACTCAACGGTACCACTACATTATTTGTGACAATAGAGCCTTTTCACTCATGTACAGTGCTGTGAAATAGTATTCACGCCCCGAAATGAACTTGGCATTTAGAAACTGCATTTTGTATTTCTGTGGGTTGTCTCTGTCTCATATAAAAAAAATTGGTTTGATTAACTGAAATCTTTGTGTGTACACCAATATCAATATGTTTGAAAATTAAGGCAGTGAACATTATTTATTTTAAATGTTATGATTATTCGATGTTTGCAGTGCATGATTTTTTTTCCCCCATAACACAACAGCAAGTCAATACTTATGGGAAAATGCTAGGTTTGTTGCATTTGGCCTCCAAGTAGGTTCAAACATATTTGCAAGTACGTTCCAAGTGAGTAGGTTTGACCGAATTTGTACGCCGCAAGAGTAAAGATTGGTTTATGCTTACACATACGCACATCCGTGACAATACAACCAATCTAGGTTTATTTGACAGTTTGTCAGGTTATTTTTTATTTCTTTGTAAAATGAAAGATAGTATATATTCTTCAACAAGACAAAAATCCATATGCTCTCTCCTTTATCATACTGTCCATCCCGGTGCTTGATCTTTTTGTTTCTTTCTGTCAAAAAAAAAAGAGAAAAGGAATGATGTTGACTTTACGTGGCCACAATCTCACACCAACCCCCCCCCCCCTTCACACAGAGCCACAGGCAGACAAGGCCTATTTGTCTCGGGTCAAATTGAGCTTTTCATCACATCATCACCGAAGGACACAGTCCAAACACAAACTTATTTCAGTTGCCAGACCAAAGTCACACATAAAAACTGTTTTTCACCTTTGCTTTAAAGTGAAAATAAATGAAAGAGAGGAACAAAAAAAAAAGGGTTGATGGATGAGTTTAGGGCGGCAGTGCATTTGTGGAGATTCGAGGTATACATTTGTGCCGTTTTCCTTCTGTGCATTACTTGCCTGAATGTAAAGTATGCAACTCGCAGTCTCGAGGGCAAACTAGGCTTGAATTTTTATGCTTTCCACGTCACTGGGTGATACTTGTTCAAATTATTCGACAGGATTGTTGCATTGCCTGTTTTTGAGAAAATACCTTGCCCAACGCACACAAGTGGCGGTGAGGAACTTCTCGTAGAACAGCTTCGTCTTCGAAAGATGATGTTGAGTCATGGCTGCCCATGAGCTGTGCGTTTCGCTACATTTCTAGTCATTGTTTATTGTCTATTCATTTCTGTTGACTTCAACTTATAAAACAAAGTAGAGAAGGAAAAAGTGGACTCTGGCTGTGGTCTGATCGAGTAAATATCCTAATGTCACAATTCTTGCACATATAATCACACATACTGTATATTATCACCTTATGGAAGTTAATCGACGGGATGGAGGTTGTGGAGGGTCACGTACTGTACTTCCTAACCAAATGTATGCCACAAATGGCATTTTAAATATGGACAAAATACACACTGGATGGCATGGAATTCATGTTCACCAGAAAGGGGGGAGACATCTGCTGGCTATTACCGGTAGCTCCCCTACAACTCTACTTTGTCACTTGAGAAATACAATAAATTGAAACCAGGCACTGAAATCTGGTGAAGCTGTTTCACCTGCAATTGAAAAGGTTTCTTTAGTTCTGAAGTTTGTGTGGAGTTCCCCGATTTGCTGTTTGTCTGAGGTGGTTGTTGTTGCCCTGTGGTGGAAAATATTGAAGTACAAATACTGGGTTCTTGCACTTCGATTTTTGACTCTACTTTTGCTTCCGACATTTAAAAAAAGCGACGAAGTCCGGGACCCTGATTCAAAGCCTCGACCTCGCAAGAGCTGTGAGTTGACTGAGCAAACCATTCCTCATCTGCCATATTAGTTCTTATACAATACATTGAGGAAACATTTGTCCAGTCATTTCATTGAGACACTGCTGTCACAAACAAAAAAACAAGCAAAAGAGCAACACGTTTCCAGAAAGCATACCGGTCATTTTTTGCCACATGACAAACATAACATAACCCTGAAAGAAGCGAGTCGAACTGTTTAGCCATCCATCTTTTATACCATTTATCGTGTTGAGAGGCCAAAAGGGATCTTGTACCTTAGACTGGCCGCCAGTCAATCAAAGGGTATATCCGTGGTTGTAATACACGGAACCCTCTTGCAAAGGCGTTCACCCTCTGTGGCGGAAGGATGAAATTAGACATGGAAGCCGAGTGTTTGTTCCCCAGTAAGGGAGAGACATCTGCTGGCGATTGGCTACTCTACAACTAGCCTCCGCAGCTGCCCCAATTGCACCGTTGAATCAAGCGAAATCTTATGGAGATTTACCCTATCCCCGCCCCCCAAAAAATGTCCACAAATAATTTGGCCACCTACAAGGAAATATCTGTATTTCTGCATTGCCTAATGTTCATGTACAAAGTTGGACAAATCAGTTGAAGTAGTATACAGTACTGTATCAGTTCGAGTGATATGTCTTAACATTGAAACAACAATTGCATTACTTGCCCAATTCAAACCTGTGACTCGTTTGCTTGGATACAACCATGTGGTGTTTGGGTGTCAGGACAATTTAGGGAGTTATTCTTGTAACATAAATCAAATTAACTTAAACACAACAGGTGAATGAACTGACACCTCCATGATGTCAACACTTGCCGGTGTCTAATCTTGTCATATAATCAGCTTTTCCAACCATGGTGGCATCCTAAATATTTTAAAGACTATTTTTCCAAGCGCAAAGTTGTTGTGACTGCCAAAGCTGCTCTGTGAGACATAAACGTGTTCATCGCCATCTGGCACAGTGCAGTTTTATGAATTCACTTGTTTGAAAAAAACAAACAAAAAAAATAATGGCAGTCTTTTGCCAAGAATACCATCTGAGTGAAAATGTCCAGTACCTTCTCAGTTGGCTTTCACGAGGTGTAAGAGTCTCTATCTGGAATTAGGCTCAGAAGAAAATAGGCTAGTTTTTATTCGTTTAAGGAAAAATGCTTACCGGTAGTTACGATTTAGGTTTTATTGGTTTGGTTTTTCTTTTCCAATATTGTCTATTTTTCAGCTGCAACCTTTTTTTAGGAGGTAACAATAAATGTTGCTTATTCTGAAACTCAAAAAACACATGGCATTTGAAAATTGTATTGACTCACTCAACAAACGAATAACCTTTAACAAATAAAAGAGTCCACTTAAACGTAAGTGGAATAAGTCCAAGAAAAGTGCAGTGAATTATTGCTGCTCTCAGAATGAAAATGCTGATGAAAAACACAACATACTATAAACCCTGCTAAACCTACGGTGGTTATAAAGTCTACAGTACCAGGGGTGTCCAAAGTCGGTCCTCAAGGGCCGCTGTCCTGCCTGTTTTCCAGCTCTGCCAAGAGCAACACACCTGATTCAAATCATCAGGAACGTTCTAATGCTGCTTCAGAGCTGGCTGATGAGCTGATCATCTGCATCAGGTGTGTTGCAGACGGGAGAGCTGGAAAACAGGCAGGACAGTGGCCCTCCAGGCCCGGAGCTGGACATGCCTGGTCTACACAGACCCGTTTAAATGCTAGCTTGTTGAGACTCCGACAGATCATTTTAAAAGCTACTCACTAATCTGTCCTCAGATACGTATGTGCGGACCACCCGCTCACACCAAAACAAGATGGTGTTCGTGGAGCCAGCTACTCATACTTTTAAGAGCGATTGAAGGTTACAGTATTTTGAAGTGCATGATGTGTTCCTGAAATTGGTCTCTGATATGATCCAACACATAATATTGTGTTCGAAGGTGCACATTCACAGTCTGTTCCTATGCGGGTTGGATAAAACTTGACCGAAGCAACTATTAATGGTGCAGAAAACCTGATGTAGCATCTCCAATCCAAGTCAGCGGTAGAGTGGTTGTCTCCCAACCCGGAATTTGTGAGTTCAATCCCTGGCCAGTGCAACCTTGTCCTTAAGCAAGATACTGAACCCCCAGTTGCTCAGTGTAAAGCGCTTTGAATACCAAAGGGAGAAATGTGCCCTGTAAGTGACAGCCCATTCCCCGTTTAACACTAAGGCTGATCATGATCTGAGCTGCTCTCACCCTTTCTGTACTCATTCCATTATTAACGTTATCATCTGCTCATCATTACGCCACATACAGCCATTAGAATAATCATTCATGCCTATTTGTACAGTAGATATTGTGTAAATGTCCCACCATGCGCTATGAGATACTGACTTGGATAGCGTGCTCTTAATGCGCCTGCTTCAATTCCTTCACTTCTGAGCCTTTGTCCCGTTGCTATAGAAACATCAGAGAAAAAGAAAGAGAAATAGTGTGCGCACGTGCATGTCTGTGTGCCCATGTGCAACAGTGACTTCAAAGGGGGACCGCTGTGTGTTAAGAGTGCAATGCAGCGGACGGTAGACACTGGCACCAAGTCACCCCTGATTGAGTGTCAGTGCCCTGGGGGACACCGGGAGAAAAAAAAAAGAAGCAGATTCGAACAGCCCTTTTTTTATTTTATTTTTTTTAAATAATTCATGGACCCAAAATACCTGCCAGCACCCACAATACACATGCACGTGCACACATGCACATACAAGTAGAATAGGCATCGACTTAAAAACTGTATCTGGATCCCGATGTTTTTATTTTGTGCAGACACTTGACAAAATAAAATTGAGCAAATTCAACAAGCTATTTTTTCAGTGTAGCCGGAAGCCCCTTATTGTTGAGAGGTAAGAGAATCTGAAATTACTGTGATTTATGTTGTGCGAATGGTTCATGAAAAAGCCTTTACATATTTGCATTTCATCTTTCTAGAATCTAAAAAATAATCCCCTTTCCTTCCCCTAATTAAATGTTGCCAATGTTGCAAAACTATATGGCCGATGGTATAAATTATACTCCAACAACAAAACGCCACAATGCTTGTTGATGACATCATCATATTTGCCTTGGTGTGGAATATGGATCACAGATCTTCGGGAGTTTACACCGGTAGTTACATGGTAGCTGTGTCACAAGCAATGTTGACATGACATGCATACAATGCGCCAGGGAATGCAGCAAATGACACCTGAATTCGAAAAATGTCTGTGCATTGTCACGATCACGTTCTGTTAGTGTCCAGCAGGTGGCAGAGGGGTTCCAAGTTTTCCTGCTGCCATCCCCTCGCCACCCCAGGTAAAACTGTCTAGAACCGCCAGTGAACTCACATGTTGATTTTCTTCCCCCAATGAGTTTCTTATGCTCTTTATGGGCTAAACTACGCACACATGACCTTTCACGTCCAATGCAGTACATGCAATGAGAGGCAGCAGCTTTAGAATCAGCCCAACCAGTTATTTTGGACGACACAAATTGATGCTTGGCATCGAGGAATAAATAACCACCATGCGCATGCAGTGAAACATGATATCCACTAGATGGCAATAGATCCTCCTTTTTTGTTCTCGTCTTCTGACACACTCCTCCCTCCAGTTAAGTTAAACAAGAAACACTCACTCCACTCAAGTGTGAGGCATTCTAGCTGCTGCGTGTGCCTGCGTGTGCGCGATCATTATGTCGCAATCTCTTAGTAAATACTGTTCCGCGCTTTTTCGGCAAAGACTACCTACCGTGAGAGTGTGTGTGTGCGTGCTTCAAGGCAGGTGTTTTTTTTTTTTTCCCCCACAGAGAAGTCCAAACATTGAAGTACTTCACGACGAGTCCATTAAACTGCCCACTGCCCAGAAACACTCCACATTCATTATTTTGCAAGCTTGGTGGGTAAGATTGAATGATTGTGTCAAAATATGTTTTTAAGATCTACAAAAATACTCCCAAAATATGTTTTAATGACTTAAAATGTCTTCTTTTGCTTCAGTGAGGTAGTTGTTAGAGCTATAAAACTAAAATGACCTACACTTACGATCTGATGCTTATACAGAAACTTTTCGAGTTTTGAATTGAAAGGTTCTCAACAATTTAGGAAAATTGAGGCAATTAAAAAAATTATCTGGAGTTAGTCTAGCTGTGTCTGTTATCGTTCTTGAAAAGAGGCATTACTTTTGCAATTTGATATTTTGAAGTGCACAGCCAGACTGAAATCATAACATTCAGGGCTTTGCAATATTCGAAAAAAAAAACAAAACAACTGAAATCATAACATTCAGGGCTTTGCAATATTTGGAAAAAAAAACAACTTTTCTAACATAATTTTTACTGTGTGTTATCCAAGACAAAGGTTCACCTGATCTCTTTCGGTAAGGTTACATTTAGATTATATTCACGGCGGCTACAGCAGCCCCTTTTCAGACCACTGTGATGGGGGATGGCATGGGCAAACGTGACTGTCAGCAATTGCTGCGATAATGGGCTGTTTTGTATGTTTTGCACAGTCGATGGATTTATGAATAAGTTGTTGGAGAAACATGATATTATCAACATTTATTGGGCATCAGTATGCACCCTGCACCAAGGCCGGAAAAGGGAGTTTAATTCAACTCCACTGGAGCTACAAACATGCTTCGAAACCACGCAGCATCCATTCTTCATCCATAGAAAACCATTCTGTTCTAAACATAAAAAGACCTGCTGGCATCTGTGGGAAAACGACATCCTCAACCATAGTGGACCTTTGAACATGGAGAATTCAGCAGCCCTGGAGACACACGGGCCGTCGTTGATACCGCGACAGATGTGAGAGCACTATGCAAGACTTTAAATTCGAAGATAAAAAAAAAAAATGCCCACCAAATTTTGGCCAAACCGGGAACATCGTTTAAATATAGTCCTAACAACACAGCTTGTTTCATTTTCTCAGAGCAGGATTTTAAGGAACCATTGAAATCCCCCTTTTGCATTGGCCCTGCAATATGTAATAAATTCTAGCTGGGAAGAAGCATGGATATGTCATTGCAAGTGTCACCACTGCAGGGTAAAGTATCTTGTGGAGCTGTTGGCCATCAGTAATGGGCCATTTGGGGCAAGCTTTCAACAAGTGGCTCAACTCTTTGTTCATCTGTATCAGGGAAAACACCTGAAGAAGCACAGAGAGCCAAGCACATGGGAACCTTGCCAATGGTTGCTTGTTATTCTGCAACAGCTGCGACAGGATGCTGATGTTGTTTTCACCTTAACGTGTTAGTTTCTCTAGAACTACATCAGACGTTACCAAAAAAAAAATGTGTTTCCATTTTCAGTAAGGCATTCCACCTATTATTTTAATCCTCTGCATGTTGCAAAGAAAGGCACACCTCATTTTTAGCTATTTGTATGGTCATAGAGCAATTATTTCAGCATGGAAAATAGACACCTGGCAGGAAAGTGTTATTCAGTGCGCAACATGGGAGCGAAAACTCCCACTCAGAAACCGCCAACATGAGCATAATTATTTCACACTTGCACTTAGGAGAAGGAGCCCAGAAATAAAGGAAACGGTTGCTCGAAACATTGTCAAATGTGCCTGTTGATACAATTCAAAAGCAGTGAGGTGGCTTCCAGAGCTTCAGTGGCTTTTCCACCGCTACACTCAGAAATATGTATTCATATATTTACTTGTCATCAACTTGTATTCATTGCCATCCCATTATGAACCAAGCGTGATGTTAATGTACTTGTATTCCAAGCATACGTCATCTGGAAAATATGGGTGATGAGAGAGAACATCAAAGTAGCCTATGTGCTACACACTAATTAGGTCTTTGCTCCCATGGAGGCTGACAGGATCTTGTCCAGGCCAGCTGAGGTTCCCCTGCTGTTGAATCTGAGATGAGGAGAGCGCACAGCAACTAGACAAAAAGCAGCTTGCTGCTTGTGGACAAGGGGAGTGTGGAATACTACTAATTATTTCAGACACGGTCAGGTTAATCCACAGAAATCTTCACAGCGGCAACTAAGATGAATGAGTCTAACTGTAGGAGAGGCTGTCATTTGTCATGATAGAAATTGCAAAACAAATCAAATAGATTGTAATAACCTTTATAGAAAATGAACAGAAACTAGTCGTCAGCGGTGCATGACCAGACCCGTAAAAAAACTCAACTAAAATAATAAGATAAAGTGACAAGATTAAGTTAATCCTCGTGTTGAATATTTAAGTGGTTAACTGTATGAAAACACTGGGACTATATTTGTCAGGATTTTCCCAAATACCCGAGAATGCAAACCCTCTGAGCGCTTGTGCGCAAACGTGTACGCGGTATGAAAAGTGGCACTGGTTGACTTGGTTGATGAGCGGAAAAAAAACAAATGTGGGAGGAAGAAAAAAGAGGAATAGCACAGAGCAGCTGGAGACAGCGGTGACTATGTTTGTGGAGGCTGGCAAAACAAGGGGAAACAACAACCGCTTTGAAATTGAAGGTAATACAGGGAGAGACAAAGAGCAGAGGAGAAGATGGAGCATATCTAAACACCCACTGGCAATTCAGCATGAATAGAAATCGGTTCTCCTTTGAAAGCTGGTAGTATCAGAGGAGAGGCTCTTCTCCCAAAACGAAAAGCATTAATTCCTCCTCTATGCATTTGGGAGTATCGATGTTGTGAGCCTGTGTGTAACACGTCATGTCTGTGCAATCGAGTTTGGGATATATTTTTGCATGGCTCGATGATATGCGATGGCAATGTACTCTGATACCAAGCAACTGCGGGAACGAGACCAATAACTACGTCAGGAAGAGTACCTGAAAGAAAACGCAGGGGAAATGACTAAATAGAGAATAGTTTCATATATGTTGCCAGGCTATTTTTTTCCCTGTTTGAATGAAAAAAAACATTGCCAAATTATTAGAGTTTCTAGCAATAAGATGATTTGCGACATTTGAATTGTTTGCTATCTCATTTGATTCCGTGACATGTATATTAACTGACAGGCTGCTGTCAATAATCATCCTACTGAGTGACGACCTGATGGGTATTAATATTCACCTCATAGCGTGCTGTTCATCACCATTTGTCAGATTCATTACTTTTGATGAAATTAAAACAGAAACGCAATATCAGTATTAATAAAAACAACGTGAGAGTGAAAGTTTGGCAGTGACTGTTTGTGCTGCTTGTGTTTGCTCATATGTCCATCTTAATTTTCTGCTGTCACAAATCTGGAATGCCACAATCGATCCACGCACAAAAGTCATTTCAAAACATGTTTTCATAATTAATCTGATTATTTCAGGCGGCTGAATAGCTAGGCCGCATATTTGAATGTATCACCTGTCCAAACGAGAGACTCGATATAGACTGACAATATAATTGAGTTACACTTAAATTACACAAATTGAACGAACCGTATAATTCTAATTCACGTAGGGCTATTATCAAATTCAAGAAGTGGATGGTGTGACAACTTCTAGCAGCCTGTCAAATGAAAACAGCAGCATTTGAAATCGGGACTCACAACGTGCGGAGCGTTTGCATGCATAGTCCCCGAACAAAAGGACACGAAAGTGAGATTACAGTGTGCCAGTTAGCATCAGTTTTACCTGGTCTGTGTTCACAGTTGAATCAGGCATCGGTTGGAATATATATGCGGATCCGTGTTGTTTTTCTACGAATGAAAGTACCTTTCCGAGTGATTGACTCCTCTGTTTACTCGTCACTAAGTCCTCATGAGGACGTGTGGGAGGTTAGAGATCTATTTACGCAAGTCAGATGCTTTAATGGGGCACACACGGTGACAATGTGAAGGATGGAGCTGATGGAGGAGACTGTTAACAAGCTGGAGGAGCAGCAAGTTATAGGCAGGATTTTCCAAACTCTGACGAAAGCTCTGTGCTTCTTCAAAGTATGTCCTTCAGAAGCTCCTATGTAGAGGTTTGAGTGAACGTAAGAGGGTTCGTTATGGCCCGGCGAGAACAGAAATACCCTTCACTGTCATTTCCACGAGCAGACAAACACTCGGCTGACGGACTCTTCACCTCACTTGAACAAAGAAATGCAACAGGCCACTCTCAATTGTGACAATTAGCGACTGGAATAAATTACTGTGGCTATGGTGGAATTGGAACCAAAGACATGATTAATTGGACTTTCTGAGCTGTTTTGAAGGATCAGAGGTGGATATGTTTGTTTGTGCCTATTTTAGCATCATTGCTTGATTTGAGGTCTCACACAATACTGAGCCTCTTAATATCTAACAAGCATTTCTGACAAACTGCTCTCTGTTCTTTTGTGGATTTTCACTGGCATTTTTTCAGTGTGGTAACTCGATTGCGGGAACTTCCAGTCCACCAAAACACAATAACTCGCACACAATAAATTTTCACTCGCAGTGTTGATTAATTTTGGCCTGTTGGTGTCATCGGTGCACTTAGAAGAGAGAAAGTGAAAAAGAAACAGAAAACCAATATTTTGGTTGTCCAACATGACAATAGCACCAATTAGGTCCCGCTACATTTTACAACCCAAATGATATTTCAAAAAGAATAGGAAAGGACTTAACTGCAAAATGATTCACCAGGCAGAACACTTATTTTAATGCGCAACAACCATCACCATTAAAAGCAAAATATTAGCCTAGTTACAATTATATACAATAACAATATATACTTATATATATATATATATATATATATATATAGGCGGCCGGTGGTCCAGTGGTTAGTGTGTCGACCTCACAGTGTAAAGGTCGTGGGTTCGACCCGGCTCCGGCCTTCCTGTGTGGCGTGTGCATGCTCTCCCCAGGCCTGCGTGGGTTTTCTCCGGGTACTCTGGTTTCCTCCCACATACCAAAAACATGCATGGCAGGCTGATTGAACACTCTACAATTGTCCCTAGGTGTGAGTGTGAGCGTGGATGGTTGTTCGTCTGTGTGTGCCCTGCGATCTGCTGGCCACCGGTACATGGTGTCCACCACCTACTGACCGAAGGCAGCTGGGATAGGCTCCAGCAACCCCCGCGACCCTTGTGAGGATAAAGCGGATCAGAAAAAGGATGGATGGATGGATGGATGGAAATACATAAATAATCTAATAATCTAATAATCAATACATCCAAAATATTCCCTAGCAATGTTTCAGTGTAGTCTATGGCACTAGATCAGTCAGGGAAATTCACAATCATCAGAAGTGAGACTGATGAATGAGTAATGTGATATAATTTCTTCGTTGAGTGCACCGGGAAATGGTAGATAAAGCATCAATTTCACAGTTCATACCACAAATCGTCTTCTTATTACTTCTAACTAGTGGCTCACAGGACTCAGAACTGTCAGGTGTTAATGATGTTCTGATTGAAAAATTCTAGCACATTTTGCCAATGGGCAAATAATTTCATTTCATGCAGTATTTACACTGTGTCCTTTCACGTCCAACGGCTGAGTACTAAACACCTCGGCTCCTAGGAACGTTAACATTTGCCTGGACAACAGTTGTCTGAAAACGTCCAATTCATGATGATGAATAGCTTTCAACAATGCCCTTTTCTGACTTTTGTGCTCACTACACACATGTCGTCAAAGGGTTTGGTCTAATTCATCATCATGTCTTCAAAACTTCTTGCAGGTGAATCAAATAGCATCTCACTATCTGCAAACCAGCTGGCAAACTGGCAGCAGTTACAACAGTATCTGCTTCAGTCATTTTAGAACCAAGTCTGGAAAAAAAGCAGAGTTTATACAAGTGGAATTGGAAGCCAATATTGACAGTTTAGCAGTCTTTTCTTCATCCTTCATTATCATCCGCTCATCGCGTCGAACGCAGATTAGAGCAACTATTAGCCGAAATAATCAGTTTGACCAATCACAAGTAATACAAAGTATATTAGATTGTTCAGGCAATCAATATATATACATATATATTTAAACTATTGCTGTTATTTCTGGAAAAATATATCCCCAACCATTTTTTTTTTTCACAGTAGGTCTGAAAAAAATAATTCAGAAAAAAAAAGTTCTTAGAGGTATTCATAGGGGTAAATTTATCATAAATACCCTTTATTTATAATTTGTTGAAAAGAATTATGCAAAAAAGGCAAGCAAAGTTCTGCCAAACTAAAATATTATCATGATCTAAGACTTATACAGCCATCTGCAATTTCAATTATGCCTTCATGTGGACCTCGCAGATGTCGTTGCATTTTCAGAAAGTTTGGCTGGAATCCATGACTTTAGGAGTACAGCAAATGTCTCGCTGGGCTCAAGTGAATTTCAAAAGTTTCAAATGCGTTTGACGCACCGTAATAATGATCACTCAAGCACACGAACAAAAGTGTATCAAAAAAAACAAAAGACTCGCATCTAGTAAGTTGCTGCGCATTTCCTCAAAAAGGAGATCCTAATATTTTGATGTGTCCATTGTCCAGGAACAATGATTATCCATGTTATTAATCAAGAAATGTACTGTACATGTACAACATTCTCTCCTAAAAAGCACTCTACACATATTCGGTCAGTGAAGTCTATGAAATGGATTCCAATTTGCATTTAGAATACCCGTGTGGCCAGTTTCGTATGGATGATGGGAAGCAAGCAGAGGCAGAAAAGGCATTCTACCTCCTGAATAGTTTCTGAAATTCAGAATGGAGCAAATATTCACCCAAAGGGTTTCACTCAAATAAGTGTAAGACTCAGAAGAGAGAGAGTGAGAGAAAAAAAAACCTCTGGTCAAGCCTCTTAACAACCCTGACACGGACAAATCTGTTCTCACCTCACACCCCCCCCCCCCCCCCCCCCGCACCCGCACCCGCACACACGCACCTACTTGAAAATGATTGCACATTGTTAACAAGGCAACGTTTTACATGTCTTCAAATGATGCAGGTACTGAGGACAGGAGGATTGTGATTGTCATATTTGAGAAATAGTCTTCTGAAACGAAAGCGGATTCCGACGTGGTTGGAAAGTTATAACAGGGAATTATCCGGCATGCTTTGTCATCTGTGTGATTCGTTTGCCACTTACAATGGCAGTGTGCACCTCTTTACGAACCCATGCAATTCTAGTCATGACATGATTGTAGAGATGAAACGGCTTGATAAAATTAATAATACAACTGTCAATTTTTGAGGGAACTCATAGACCTTTCCGATGGGCTAAAGAGGAGAAGGACCATTAGGATTTTTATAAGCAGCAAGTTCAAAAGCCAGCATTCCGTGATCGTATGGTTGTGGTGTTTAGTGTCAATGGCTTGGGTAACGTGCTGTGAATGCAGCTTGAATGCGGAAAGGTACATACAGGTTGTGGATCAACACACGCTGCCATCCAAGCAATGTCTTTGTCAGGGATGTTCCTGCTTATATTTCTTTCCGCAAGGCAATGCCTAGCCGCATTCTGCAGAATGTTGAGCAACTGAAGTCGCACTTCAAGCTAGAACGTGAAAGAATTCCACCTACAAAGCTTCAATAACTAATATCCTCAGTCCCCAAATGCATATTTAGATTTCTTAATCTTAACCTATGACTCCGTCCGTGATGGCTTCAGCCATTCATTATGGCATAGTCTGCTGGTCAGGCAGCATCTCAGCCCGGGACAGAGACTGTACCGACTGGTCAGGAGGGCCATCTATGACCTGCCCTGCTACCTGGACACTCTGGAGGAGGTGGGCAACAGCAGGATGCTAGCTAAGCTAACAGCTATGATGGACAGACCCTCCCACCCCATCCAGGCCACCTTGACAGCACCGGGCAGCCAGAGACTGATACACCCGAGCTGCAAGAAGGAGAGGTACCGCCGCTCGTTCCTGCCGACTGCTGTCAGGGTATTGAATAGATGGTCCTGAAAACCTGGACTCATCCCCTCTCACCCATTTTAAATAGCACAGCCACCTTATGCAGCTTATAGTTGCATATATGATATTATATCTTTTATAAGATAAGATATCCTTTTATATTGCATTCTGTACCGTGTACAGTTCATTTTTCATTTTGTGCATGCAAATACTTCATGTTTTTCTACTTTCTTCCCTCCAGATTTTGCTGCTGTAAATTGCGAATTTCTCCATTGTGAGACAAATACGGGCTTTCTTATCTTATCTTATTTTATCTTATCTTAAAAAGACAGGTGATATTGTGGTGACTGACAAGGGAAAGACATTCACCAGGAACCAGTCCCTTTCAGGGAGGAAGAGGAGTTTCACAAATTCCTGGGTTCAAAGGAGGTTTATGGCATACACAAAAGGGTTGAAAGGGAGAAGCTTACTATTTGCTGTGAAAACACTCAGTTTTGTTGTGGAGAACAAAAGAAACATGACTCACCTTTGTTCTCTTTGACTCCTCATTCATCACATCTCCACAATGTAACACTGTGTCTCACCTTCTTGGGAATGTGTTGCAGGCATCAAATTGAAAATCAGTCAACATTTGCGAGAAACAAAATGATCGTGTTTAGCAATTTGGACATCAAATATCTTGTCCTTGGAGTGTATTTCATTGAATTTATACAGTGAGTAGGAAAGGGTTTGCTAATGTTCTTTTCAAGGGAATTTCTAATTTATTGAGGTTATAAATGTTTTCCCTCACTTTGAGGTTATGTGCATTTACAGCCAGGCACCCAATGTAAACATTTCATTTGGACCAAATCCTTGTTTAAAAAAAAAAAAGTATATATATTGGTTGTGATTTTGTGCATGCGTAGTTTGTTTGTTTTAGCTATAAAACAGTCCTTGTCTGGACGTCATTTTCAGCCCTCAAATTTGAGGCATGGAGGTGGCAACATTCGAGCACTATTGTTGAAACAAACTTGGTTCCAATGGCTTAAGTTCAGTTTTCCTTCTGTTCCCTCCTATTCATTCAAGTAGTTTCTTTGTATCTTCTCATTGTGTCTGCTCACCATGATAAAGAAAATGGATTCGGCTTCTTTCCGAAGATTGGGACAAGGACATAAATTCAGTGTCTAGCAAGGTGGTCAATCTGATGGAGCTCTAAATAACTCATTATGCAGAGTGCAGTGTTTTGAGACCCCCCCCCCCCCCCCACACACACACACACAAGATGGAGGTAAATAGAAGAAACAAATGCCTCATTTAAATACAGGTGACAAAATGGAATAGAGCTCTCCATTTCTCATTTCTCTCATTCTGCTGGCATGTGCATTTCAGACAAATAGGATACGAAAGCACTGAAAAAGCAAAGTCAAACGATGTGATGTAGAACGGGTTTCAAGCACTGCTAAAAACCTGTTCCTTTTTTTTCAATTTTTAACATTATACATATATATACCTGTATATATATATATTTTTTGAGGGTACGACAACAATATGTTTATGAACCATGACTGAACATCTTAATTTTTATAACTTTAAAAAATGATTTCAAAAGTTACTTTTGTTGGGTGTTCGAGATCGCATGAAAAATTTCGCTGTGAAAATGAGATATTTTCAAAAACGCAGTTGTATAAAATCTTGAGCTGTGCAGACATATTGGGGAAGCCCTTGAAAAAAAATGGAGGGATGACATGAAGTCATTGCCCACGTTGCACCTGCAGAAGGAGCACACAAAGTACACGACAGGAAAGACCATATTCATACACGAAATTGCAAACACAGGTTCAATCCAGACAATTATCAGGTATTGCTAAATGTGCTGAATGCAGATGTGCCAATAAGCAGAGGAAAACATGAGCAACCGAAGGCGAATTGCCAGTAATTAAGTACCGGTAAATAAATTGCACCGGGGACAAATGAAACCTGGAGCCTTTTTGTCCTCCTCCTAGGAGCCCTAAATCGACGGCCTGAGGGCAAAAAGCACAAACTCATTTTGGAGAGGACGATCAGGACAATTCAGACAGCCTTAGCCTTCTTCAGGACCTGTCTATTATAGATAGATATGAGCCCAGCCTGCTGACTTTCTGAAATTTTTGCTGCAGTGTGGATAAGACTAGAGAGGCAGTTCTTAAGTGTGCTCTGCGATTGGCTGGCAACCAGTTCAGGGTGTCCCCCCCACACCGCCTACTGCCCGAAGACAGTTGGGAGGGTTTTCTCCGGGTACTCTGGTTTCCTCCCACATTCCAAAAAACATGCATGGCAGGTTGATTGGGCACTCCAAATTGTCTCTCGGTGTGATTGTGAGCACAAATGGTTGTTTGTCTTTGTGATGGTTGCACCACAATGAGAACGGTTTCCAATAAATGTTCATTTTCCAAACAGAGAAGCATCAGAGAGTGACCTTAAACCTTGAAAATAATGATAATTGTGGTTCTGCATCTCTTCACCAAAGAAGATTTGACAGGATTCTCAACACATGGGGAACGATACAGATTCAAGGATGTAACAATTTTTAAAATGTAATAGTTTAATTCGGTCCAATTCCGTGGAATTACAATTTTATTCAATATAAAGCTCAGTATAAAGCGCGTACTTGGATGCCCACACTGAAAAAGCTCCAGATACTGTTCTACTGTACTTGGGGGAAATACTGTAAGCCCGTCGACAACATCAGGCTTTCGCCATGCCCTGTTGTGTGTTACAATGCCAACTCCACCATTGAAAACCCTCTTTGACCTGTTATAAATATGAAGATGTCTTTTTTGATGAAACTGTATTATTCAGCTGGATCATTTTTCATGCTGCACCCACTGTTGCTTCATCCAGCATTTTGATTTAAAAAAAAGCATCAGTGGCAGCTACATCTTTGGCAATGTTCAGCTTGATCAACTCTATGAGTGTGTTCCTCCTTTTTTTTTTTTTTTTGCCATCATGCAAAATAATGAGGAAATTATTCCGCTCGCGTCTGTTTTTAGTGGGGGCTTCTGTGCTCCCTTCGAGTCACATACTCAGTAACATTTGCTGATCCGTGTCTCAGTTCCAAATGTCGGAATAAATTGATTTTACCACTCTCTGATTGCAACAGCCTTTGAACATAGTTTTCTTTTTTTTTTAATATATATTTCATTGCCTGGTACTGAAAACCTGAACGAATTCCAAATTACTGACCAAACTGTGCCTCATTTGAAAACTGAGCTCCTCTTTCTTTGCCTTCATAGAGATCAGTGCGAGCAGTGTGCATTAGCGGCAGGAGCGTGCGGAGGACGAGGGCCCGTCGTCGACCAAATATTTCGGGACACAGACGTTGGCGAGCGCAGATTGAGGGCTGTGTTCGAGGGGCATCGTGCTTTGATCGCTGGGCATGAAGTTACAAAAAGTTCCGTTTCCCCCCCACCTACATGATATTCTCGGGAGATAGTTGTTGGCAATCGTGTCTATACGAGAATGGTGAAGGGACATCTAGTTGGTCGGTCACCCGAGTCCTCTGCTGTGCTTTGCATGCTACCAGTTAGTGGGTCGGCGCTATGAACTAGAGAGATTGATAAAAACACTTTTCAAAGTTTTTTTATTTTGTGAAATGAATTCAGCCTGCCCCAAACCTTAAATCGTTTCAATGATTCATTCCCCAAACCGCAAAAGCTGTGAGGCAGATAAACGACTCAATCACAATGCGGCCTTTGAAATTAGTTGGCAAATTCCAATGTTGGACCGTAATTGCTTACATGCTTACATCGACTGTCTGATGTAGTGATGCAGAGATGGGTGTGTTTCTATACAAATGTGACTGTGACTGAATTGTCAAGTATGGCTGCAGTTGGGGAGGACAAAGCAAATATAAAAAGAGGGTTGAAGTCTGCGCACCCTTTATATTTTGATTCATTTTAACCACATAAATTATTTGTAAGCCGACTGTCAGTCAAGCCACAAAGACATTCGAGATGCCAGTATCTAAAAAAAGGAGACCACAGGTTAGGGCTGGACGATTATGGAAAAACCTATTTTCATTGAGAGTGAATCTGCTTACTTTTTTATTTCAAAACTAAAAAAAAAAAAAAAAAAAACGACTAAAACCCTAATTGCAATTATTATACCAGATCCGGATGGCATTCGTTTACTTTTTGTACTGCTTATCCTCACTCGGGTCAATGATGAGCTGGAGCCTATCCCATCTGCAAGTGGCAGGGGATACCCTGAACTCGTCGCTCCCTTATCACACTGCATTCACGTTCACGCACACATTCACACCCATGCACAATTTAGTCTTCAATTAACCTAATAAACACATTTCTTGGAGTACAGTTGGAAGCCAAAGTCTTTGAATAAAACCCACGCAAGCACGAGGAGGAAATACAAACTTGGAACCGAGAGTCAGTTCTGAGGTTGGGGGTTGGCGAACGTGCTAACCGCTTGTTTATCATGCCACCCGTGTTGACAGACTGACTAAATGAATTGTAGCTCCTGTCTCAGCTTAATAAATGGCTGTGCAATATATTCGGGTTTTCGAATCATCTCACTGACATCTGTGATATCAGCCTCAGAGCAGATCAATATCCTTCCAAATGCGCATTACTGAGTGTTTTCTACTTCTAGGCACATTGCTAGCTCTGCATCAGGACACGAAAACGAATTGATGATGTTGGTCCATTCCTTGCAAAAAATGACCATACTGCCATAACAACAGGGGCAACATTTCAGAGGCTTTACCTCAGAAATCAAAATTCTGCCAAATATTTCACAGGAAATGTGTTTCAAAAGCATGCTCACGTTTTATTTGTATTGTTTTTCTATCAACAATTTACTCTGTTGACTGATAACTTAGCTGGTTGATTGCTTTCACTCATACACCAAATGTAATCATTGCATCATATTTAACTGACATATATATACTGGGGCGGCCCGGTAGTCCAGTGGTTAGCACGTCGGCTTCACAGTGCAGAGGTACCGGGTTCGATTCCAGCTCCGGCCTCCCTGTGTGGAGTTTGCATGTTCTCCCCGGGCCTGCGTGGGTTTTCTCCGGGTGCTCCGGTTTCCTCCCACATTCCAAAAACATGCATGTCAGGCTGATTGGACGCTCTGAATTGTCCCTAGGTGTGGGTGTGGGCGTGGATGGTTGTTCGTCTCTGTGTGCCCTGCGATTGGCTGGCAACTGATTCAGGGTGTCCCCCGCCTACTGCCCGGAGATGGCTGGGATAGGCTCCAGCACCCCCCGCGACCCTAGTGAGGATCAAGCGGTTCGGAAAATGGATGGATATATATACTGTATATTTACCACTGTTTGGCCCATCCCATTATACTGTATAGCACGCATGGTCTGCTAACAATTATTGAACCTCTTGATGAACTACAACTCTTAATCCTTCATTTTATACAATCGAGACCATTGTACCAATTGACAAGCCTCAGTCCACCTGCTGTCACCTACAACAGTGATTTAGGTATATTTAATCGAGGCACAGATAGAAAATTTGGCGCTCCGCAGATGTGTGTGGTGAACCTCGCGGTGTTTCATTCAATATGACACCAATATGACAGCATCATAAAACTATTTGAATCGCATCCCCATCACTATGGGTGTGGGGGTGTCACACTTGGGCGCATGGTCGAGAGGTGCAAATAAGATGGTCTCCAATTGCACACCACATGCATTGACAACATAATCAGAAAGAGGAGATATTTCAATTTTCTTTTGCCAATTTCATGTACAAACTCCAGCGAGTCTAAATTCTGTTTCCGCAATGTTCAAATGCAGGATACTCAGGCGCGTGCTCCATATCGCCCTGATTTTGATGCAAATGAGATATCCCATGGAAAACACTACGTTCCACTCCACAGTGGCACACACAGGCACAATCATTACTACTGGCGTAAAATCTAGCAAAATTCAAAAAGAAAGAATATTCCACCCACGTGTACAGTTAGAAAGTAGGGCCCATTGTCTTTAAAAATGAACATGATAATCCACCTACATTCTAATACCCCATGCACTGTATAGAAAGTGGTACCTGTGTCTGTCTTTAGTTTGTTTCATTCATCTGTCTTATACACCTGACACTACAGAACTCCAAGCAACAGATTGGCAACGGTGAGCTTCAATTACTGCAAATGCAATATGTGCCTTATCTTTTGAATGAAAAATCTGTGCGTTCTGGCACTATATTCATCACAATTTAACGTGCATACATCCGTACTCAATTGGTTGAAAATATGCATGAATGCATTATGGAAATAACTGATTGGTTCATCCATCCATCCATTTTCCGAACCGCTTGATCCTCACTAGGGTCGCGGGGGGTGCTGGAGCCTATCCCAGCCATCTCCGGGCAGTAGGCGGGGGACACCCTGAATCAGTTGCCAGCCAATCGCAGGGCACACAGAGACGAACAACCATCCACGCCCACACTCACACCTAGGGAGAATTTAGAGCGTCCAATCAGCCTGACATGCATGTTTTTGGAATGTGGGAGGAAACCGGAGCACCCGGAGAAAACCCACGCAGGCCCGGGGAGAACATGCAAACTCCACACAGGGAGGCCGGAGCTGGAATCGAACCCGGTACCTCTGCACTGTGAAGCCGACGTGCTAACCACTGGACTACCGGGCCGCCTGATTGGTTCATTCAAACAAATTTAAAAAGAAAGAAATCAAATCTCATACTTCATCTCCAATGGGTTATTTAAACCTTTACGATAGACTATTCTGTGTGGCGTGGCTTTGCTGGTTTCATCAAGCAACAATGTCCAAATCTCACTGGAGGGGTTCTCAGTCAAGTTGTGAAGCTGTTGCGAATCAGCACGTCCAAATCAGAGACTCAGTTGGGATAGGGTAAAGTGCCAGCGCCAGGTCAGGGATGAGATCCTAGTGGAGGAGTATCAAGTATCAAGTATCTTGTGGTCTTGTTCATGAGTGAGTGGAGAATGGAGCGGGAGCTCGACTGTGGGATGTGACTGAAAAAAAAGAGTGGCTGAAATGATATTTCTCTACTGGGTGTCCGGGCTCTATTTTAGCACTATATGTGTCCCGGGGAGGGGGTTCAGAGAAGAGCTACTGCT
This sequence comes from Hippocampus guttulatus, assembly GCF_054856545.1. NCBI lineage: Eukaryota > Metazoa > Chordata > Actinopteri > Syngnathiformes > Syngnathidae > Hippocampus > Hippocampus guttulatus. The sequence continues at coordinate 8,118,630 of NC_141272.1, read as the reverse complement.
CCTCTGTGTGGAAAGGAGCCAGACGAGTTGGCACAAGCACCTGATTAGGATGCCCCCTGGACACCACCCTGATAAGGTGTTCTGAGCATTTACCACCAGGAGGCCTGTTCATTGTTTCTAAAAGCTGTTGAAAAACAGGAAGTTGTTGATTTTTTTAGGAAATGCTAAAAGAAGACCTTTATTGAAACGTAATCGATAGGAAAATAGTGACAAGGATATTTCTGGGAAATTCCAAACCACATTTCAAACTGGATAGTTTTCAAATATAATGGGAATTGCAAACATCAAACACAAATTCATTAACTAGACCACAACAACATCCAAAATATATACAGTATGTTGTCTTGCTCTTCTGACAGAATTGTAACTCTGGAGAAATTCTTCATGAAAAGATTAGATGACCATGATTCAGAACAAACCGATCAACTGCATTAGTTTCACCAAAACTTTCATCAAATAAATCACAGACTCCATAGACAATAAACTTGCAGAGGGGCTGTTTATTGATCTCCCAAAAGTCTTTGATGCTATGTATAATGAGATGAACTATCGGGATTAGGGTTTCTCCTTGAATTGGTTCGGAAGCTACTTAATGAAAAGGAATCAGTTTACTAAATTGACATTGAGCTTGGTTAAATCGAGTAAACCCTGCCATAGACAAATTACATATTGACAGGCTTTGAAAAAGGGTTCCTAGTACAATGGTTTTCTTTATTTTCATGTTCAGACATTATTTTCCATGGCAGCAGTGGAAAAATTTCTACCCCTGAAAATAATTATACCCACATGTAAAATCTATGGAAATTTAGGAAGCTACAGAGATTCAATATAGACATGCGACTGAACCAATTAGGAGGAATAGCAACTGAATATGTTTAACACAAGTTAGCGGGTGCATTTCATGGATGTATCGTGTTGAGATGGAAGTCTTGGGGGAACACAGATGAAATAGTCGGCTTGTGTGGCACACTGACATGCAGTTTCCTTTGAATCCAGAGTTCATTTGGAATCATGCCGAGGGCAAATTAGTTTTGCATTCTGCGCTCAGCATTGGAGAAACAATTCCCATGGCTGCAATCATTGAAATAATTGTGAGGATGAGAAACAAATTGGAGAAGAAGCTTAGGAGCAATCTTTTCATTCACGTGAAGGCTTTCACTCAGGACCAATGATGTAACCAAGTGATGTCAAATTCCATTTCTCGGGTCCCTTAAGATAAGGACAAGTGGGATGATTGTTCAATAACTTAAGATATCTGTAAGTCAGAGCTGCATGGAAAGGTCACACTAATATGTCTGTGCTTTGAGAGAGAGAGAGAGAGAGAATCTTTCTTTTATGAGATACGACTGTCACTTCAACATGGAAAAATTGACTCCACAGTGTTCCATTTGAACAACAGATGACAGACTGTATTTGGTCCTTATCTTCTGCAACAGGAGTCCTCTTCTATTAAACTGATCTTCTTTTAAAATTACATGCTCACAATATCTGAAAACATTCAAGATGTACAGTCTGTGTCCTGCTGCACGCATGATGAAATTTGTGTGCCCAAGGAATTGACAAGGAATTGAAAGCAATAATCATGAACAGATATACGAACAGTGCTGCCATATTTGAGAAAGTACAGCAATGTGAGCGCCTTCACAGCTGGCTTATATTTCCTAATTTGAGCTTTCATTCTTGTGAAAAAGGAAGGTCTTTGGCATGAAGGAGGCAACAGATGAAAAGTGGAAGAGTTCATCTTCATGCATCATCAATGTAAATTTATATATATTTTTTTACAACATTAGAGTAATGAGGACACATTGAAGTTTCCAACACAGTGCATAAGTGCTCTCATACAACAGTTGTCTCCTGCCAGAAATTCATGCAGCAACCTGAAGTGACTCCCCACTGACAAGACATGCTCTCCCATTTTCGTCAAATGGTCTTGTCAGCCTTGCTGCTAAGAACGCAATTTCTATCTCTTTAGTGTGTCGGAGAGAAAATTCAACAAAGGAATATCACACTGTAGAAGCAACTAATTGGATGAGAGATACAGGTGTGAAAAATAAACATAAGACACATCAAGTCATTGAAATGAAGGCATGGAAAGTGACTTTTATGACATTGACCGGTCTTTTGTTTATGCCACAACTCTCAATAGCTGAGATATGCTGTCAGAGCATGTCTAAATGCACAGCATGTCAGAGCTTGAAGAGGATGAGCTAGAGCAGCAAGGACCCCAGTCGATGCTGCTCCTGTCAGTTCAGAAAAACAAAATTGAAGCAACTGATAATTGGAGAATGTTCTAGTCTGAAGTGACTGCTGCAATTTTGGATTGTATGGTAAGGACATAATATAGCATAAATAACAAACACATGAAACGATCAGGCTGTGTGTCAATGGTCTTGTTGTGTTGATGATTATGTCCAATCCCTTCATGACAATATTTTATCATCTTCATGCACACCCTGGTCCCTATTTTTGTGCCGAGCGCAAGTCTAGCACAAAGCGTAGTCGAACTGTGCGCATGGGTGGCTTTTGATATTTCCCTCGACTTGGCGCAGGTAGAATTGGGTGTAACAGGGCTTTTGCGCCATTGTGAGTTGGAACCGGCTGACTCCCAGCCAATTGAAGCGCGCTCCCCTCATTCCCATTCAAAACACGGCGGTAGACATTGCAAAAGCAGGAATTGACTCGCTGGGGTTGTGAAAAAAAAATCTCTGATGCGTTGGGAGCGAATGCAAAAGGAAATGTCACAAAACAACTGTGTACAAACTAAAATTCCTTTTGATGTAACAAGGAAAATATATTCAAAAATATTTATCATAAATAACTAGATTTTCTCCATTCCCGTTGAACAATTTTAGGAAAGATAAAAATCGGATTTTTCAAGCTTCATTGCAATACTCACGATTTACAGTAACATTTACAAACAACAGAAAATCATTCCTTCTAATCAGGAAAAATTGAACTGTTCTACAGTAATGTAGAAATTTCGAGTTGAATGTCGACAGAAGATTAACTGGGCTTGATATGAACTGCTTTGGTCACCAGTCACTGTGGCTTCTGGTTTCCCAGAGACACTCAGCATTTTGACTAGGGCCATACCGAGTACAGCGGGTACACGTTCCCTGTTGAAGAATTGTTTTTGTGTTGCCGAAGTATGTATTATTAAAAAAAAAAAGTATTTGATCAACTGGTCAGGAGCTCAGAGCCACAGCGGACAGCTCAAGAAATAAAAGCACTGCGGGGAAGAGTGGCAAAGTGTTAAAAGCAGGACAAAGTGGGACAAGGCTGGACTCTCATATGAGGATTCGTCTGGGCTTGAACGCCTTTTTGTCACTTCAAACGGGGGTGATTGTCCAGACTGTCCCCGCAGTGAAAATGTGGTGGGGCTGGATAAAAGGTGAGACAATTTAGCTGGTGAATTGCTGAATACGGTGAGCTTAGGCGCAGAGAAGAGGAGAGAGAAAAGGATAGAAACACGATGGGAATAGGATGAAAAAAATAATGCATCGAGGAAAGAGAGGATAAAAACAAAGAGCCCACTAAAGAAACTGGCTGATGATGAAAAACACTCTTCTCACGGCATGTCTCAATCGTTAAATGGTCAACCATTTGAGATTCCGCTTCCAAGATCCGAACCACCAAATGCAGATTTGAAGGAAAAAAAAAAAAAGAGTGCTTCCTATTTCGGAAGCACTCTTTAAATAAGCTTCTGCTGAAAGGGTGAAGATCAGTTCTACTAACTGTATTCCTGACAATGTCATTAAATGCTCGATGTCATTAAATGCAGCTACAGTAGATCTTTAAAAGACCTTCATGATGCCTGGGGGATGTTTTTATGTCTCGAGGGGGTGCTCCTCTGGAGAGAAAATGGCTTTCTCCATTTATCAAAATACTTTAAGGACTAGTTCACGGTACAACCGCCTATGTGTCTTTTAAGTCTTATCCTAATGAATATGGACTCTAGTAGTACGCTAGTAGTTCTCAAATGACCAACTGTAGAAAGCACACCCACTAAGGGGAGGGTGATGCACTGTCATCACTACAGCTGGCTATACACTTTGAGGTCTGCTCGCTAGTATGTTATCCATTTATCATCCGCTTCACGTAACAAGGCGTCAAAGCACACAACTCCACGTATTTCAGACCAAACCATCATCGTCCTCTTTACATTGATTGCAAGGCTCTATAAGCAGCAGCGTATTTTGAACAGGTAATCAGGATAAAAGGTACGAGATGAAACAGACAATTCTTCAGATATGACGTGCACCCGCATCGTGTTTCATCCTCTTTTCTGATTGCTGATCACTGAAAAAAAAAGCCTTTCCTTCTCATAGCTCCTTGATTTGATATTACGGTTGGTTTGTGTTATTCCAAACTGTTTGATGAGGGTTCCAATTAAATCAGTACGAAATCAAAGCAGCTTTACTCATGGCATTTTTGAGGAATATTTTTCATCCAAAGGTTCAAGGAATTGTGAGGCAAACTACAGATGGCAGGGGAGCACCTATGCAGTAATAGTACAAACATGTACAAACACATCAAAGTACGTATCCGGGTCCTCGGGAAATCTACGACGTACACTGTTATTTCCTCGCAAAAAGTTGCACGAAAACCTTCACATCCATGGGGTGTGTGTGAAGGAATTTCACTGAATGGGCATCATTTGCTGGGGCTTACAAAGAAATGAACATAATTGACAGAAACTAAGGAAAATGTGGTTGGCTTCAGCCTGTAATACCTCAGCAGCGTACCCGATTGTGACACTGTCACTGTCAATACTTTGTAACTCACCAAAGTTACAGTTCAAGGCAAATAGATTCACTGCAGTAGGAGTAATTGTGCATTTGCCGCGCCTTCTTTGTCACGGTGTTTATTCCTTCCATTGTGGTGGAGGCAATGATTTACCGCCTCAAGAAGTTCAAACCGTGAGAAAATGGACTCGATGGAAATTCAGTACCTAACCCCAATGGGCAATAAATTGATTCCGGAAAGGCAAGGCTAGTAAGGCCGCAAGCCTCTTTCTTGCATCATGTGCCGGTGAAAACAACAGCAGCAACAGCATCAATCATGCCTTATTTTATCCAACTATCACGTTCGTCGGGAATGCCGCTTGTGAAAAACAGCTGCTACATTATGGACTTTATAAACTGGTTGTTTAAGGTAATGTACTGCATCTGCTCGAAGGTATTGGGGTTGGACTGTTGTGATGTAACAAAGCCAACTCTACGTACTGTATTGACAGCAAGATTCATTTATGTATACTAATCAGGCAGTTCTTGGAAAATCTGGGCCGGATATGAACGCTTACATCCAAACGTCTTGAGAAAGTTCATTATTTAAGGGGTTGATATAGCCCTGGATAAATCTTTAGAGCCTGTTAATACAGGGAGTCAGTAGAAATGTCGTATGCAGGCCAAAACTGACCAATATGAAAAAGACAATTTAGTAGGAGTTCTGCCAGTGCTATATTCCACTCCATTGGTTTTGCATTTAAAGTGAGAGATCCATGGATCAAAAAGAAGTGAAAGGGTGAGGAGGTTAAAGAGGAGGAGGCTCGGGCTGTGACTGACTGATTAAAATGACATTGTGTGTGTCAGATGTGGTACCGTAGGGCGATTTCATATCCCCAACTCCACACACATCGACAGGATTTATCAGCCTAATGTAGTTCAGTGGACCTCTAAAATGGCACTGGAGATGGCTCAGCTAAAGTGCATGTAAAGCAGAATGAAAGAAGTAATGAGGTGAAAGATTGTGTTCAGTGCTCATCCATAATGTTGATTATCATCCCCCCCGCAAACTATTGTGGACAGTTCGCTATTGACTATAACAATACAGTGATCCCTCACTACTTTGCGGTTCACTTTTCGCGGTCTCAGTGCATTGCGGATTTTTCAAAAGCATTCATCAAAAAATAAAAAATAAAAAATAGTGAAAATGACGCAAAATAGTCCGCAAAAGGACCGTGAGAGGCAGCAAAACAACAGCGAGTCACACAGAGCAACATATACAGTACTACATGTATATGTTTACTGTATTTTGTTATTTATAGACTAACCTAACCTTATACATCTTATACATGTGTGTGTATATATATTAGTATATACCATGAAGTAATGGTATTAAATAAATGTTTGTCGTAATTAACGACAAACATTTACTTCTACATGCATGTATACCATTAAATTTGGCCTTATAAATATTATATATACTCATACACATGTACATATACCTGTATGGGGGTGGGGGGTACCTACTTAGCGGATTTTCCTCTTTCGCGGGTGATCTCGGTCCCCATTAATCGCGATAAATGAAGGATCACTGTAGACCGAAACAATTACTTTATAATATGTGACATAGTGATCGGAATGAAAATAATGACAGGACATGTTTTGCGTCGATATCAGCGTCATATATCAGGTTTGCTTTTACATACAGCAAACGTTTGCCATTTATCTGAACATATACGTGACACCCGCTCATCGTCATCAACAGTAGTTTATACGCCACGGTGGCAGCTAGAGAAGTACAAGCGGGGCAAAAGACTTGAATTCTAAATATCTATCACAAATGTTTGACTAAGGGGTGAGTTTAGGAGAGGATGCACACACAAGAATGACACACGCGCATACAAACACACGAACGCGCATATTAATCTTGAGCTGTGTGTCAGCTTGCATTTCCTATGCTAGTGGGAAATGTGGTGTGACAGACATTACTGCAGCACACAGGCAGAATAAGAAAGTAGTCCCTGCTTTTATGTTAGGAACACACTCAAGGTTAGACTCCTTTGTGCTCTCAAAACAGGGGAGAAAAGAAGGAAATATTGGACAGACAGACCTCATCAATGAAACCTTGTGCAGCCGACAGACTGTTAATCAGGAGATTTCCGTCTATTGCATAAGATGAGTAGGAGGTTTTGGCAAGAGACCACTTCCTACTCATGACAACATGGAGTGCATTCTAATGGGAACAACTGAAGCTGCAGCTCGATCAGTCCTGCATGAACTCACAGAGCTGCATAACCTGTAAATCTTATTACAGAGCATGTTTTCCCTTTCTCGGGGACCCATTTTACAAGTGACTTCTGAGACACATGCATCTGACAACATGCACGCCAGTGTGAGCCTATATGGCAATTAAAATTTAATAAATGCAAGCCGCACTCATTAATTAGATGATAACTCTACCCTTGTCACCGGGGGAATAGAAGAGCAGAGTAAAATCGCTTGGTGTGGCTAAACAAAACACTGAAGGAATGGATGTGCCGCACCGCTTTATGGATATGTCACATGAATAATATTATTGTCAATAACGTCTATCTCCACATCCCCCTCATGTGGTTGTGTATCACAAGCAAGAAACGTTTTTAGGCTTCAGGTTATGGAAAGGTGATTTCTGTGTTGCACATCACTTGGAAATATATTAGGGTGCATTACCCTGCAGCAACATTACTCATTTGTAGAACTTCAAGGTGTAATTATTATTAAATGAGTTGTTATGAATGCCAATGCGAGATTTACACGAATCTAGCTCAATTTTGAGTCGACAGGTGTCACAGAGAAACGTAAAGTCCCGAAGCCGATTTTCAGTTGTCTTGTGAGTGTCATAATGCTGTTCTTGTGTTTATCCAGCATGTGATAGACGAGCGCCGTCCCTCCAGCTTGCGCACGTGCTGCCAATGTAATCAATTGACTATTTATTTGTCATGTGTCTGTCGGATAATTCCGTCTTGCTCACTACTGTCACTGTCAAGTGTTGAATTGGTCAAGACGTTCTATGTTCTTGCTCTTGGTTTTTGTTCCCGCCAGGTTTTTACCTTTCTAAGTAGTTTTTTGTTGGAGTTATAGTCACGGATTTCTATTATCTGCGTTTGAGTTTCTTCTTGTTTATTTATTGACACGCAATTACTATTTGTGTTTTTATCCTTGCCTTTTTATGCAAGTGTTTTTGGTTGACTTGTTTTCCTGGTGTTGTGCCAGCGTTCTTTGTTGAACTTTGTCGGTCTTGCGAGCCATTTTAGTTGATACACATTTTTTTGTCAATTCTTTCAGAGTTCACGTTTCTGGAGTCTAATTCTGTGCGCAGCTTTCCGGAAACCTCACGGCGAGTGACTGGGGACAAGTACAGGGTTTGCTCCTCTGGCTTGAAGGCTCCAGTTAATATCTGCAACCCCGATGAGAACAACACGTGCAGAAAATAGATGGATGATTTAATGCACAATAAATCCCTGACATGGTTGAAATCGACAGTATGTTTGCTGTCATTCTGTTCACTAAACAAAAGGAGGTACATAAGGTCAGTCACCATCAAAGTGCAACGTTTGTGGAGGGAACACATGTCCCTGATGGTCAGGCTAAATATTCAATACCAAGATTGAGTCACTATGGACGCAGGTGTCAAAGTCAAAAGTGTAGTTAAACATCCATCCATCCATCCATCCATTTTCCGAACCACTTAATCCTCACTAGGGTCGCGGGGGATGCTGGAGCCTATCCCAGCTGTCTTCGGGCAGTAGGCGGGGGACACCCTGAATCGGTTGCCAGCCAATCGCAGGGCACAGAGAGACAAACAACCATCCACGCTCACATTCACACCTAGGGACAATTCTAGAGAGTTCAATCAGCCTGCCATGCATGTTTTTGGAATGTGGGAGGAAACCGGAGTACCCGGAGAAAACCCACGCAGGCCCGGGGAGAACATGCAAACTCCACACAGGGAGGCCGGAGCTGGAATCGAACCCGGTACCTCTGCACTGTGAAGTCGACGTGCTAACCACTGGACTACCGGGCCGCCCTGTAGTTAAACAACACTTGGTAATTTCACACCACATAGCTCTGTGTTTGGAAAAGACTGAAATGGCCTACACTCTCAACAACCTCAAATATCCTCCTCACATTGAGAAATAAATGTGGACTGCAAGCAGAAGTCAGCACACTTCAGTGATTTTCATTTCATTTATTCTGATTCTGATTTATATGTGCCTCAATGATAGCATTGAATTGAAATTGATTACACAACTGCACAACACATTTCATCACAAAAATGTACTTCTCTATACGTCATGAACATCACTTCTTCCTACCAGTTAAAAGGGGCCTAATTTAAGCTGTCAAGGGTGCCATGTTTGTATAATTACACAGCGCTCCAATATAATGAAGGCGCCTGTATGCAAGTGTGTCACTGCTTCGACAAGACTGTCACTGCACATAAGCGGCTGCTCTAGCCAGTGCCCATGTGGGGAATCTGGCATCATTAAGCAGCTGGGCAGCCTCCATCTGGGACGTGGGGAGGGGAGGATCAACTATTATGAAAGCAGGGACACAATATAGTACAATATGTATGTAATCAGACTGCAGACTCAAATCATTCACTTTCAGGAATCTTAGAAATAAGCACACGTTCCTGCCCACATCTCATTCTATATCTCATTTGCTTTCCTTCAGAAAATTTGGACAAATAGTAGAGCTTGTGTCTCAGAGGAGGCACTGTCACCCAGAAACACACTTCCCTGACACACTGGACTCACTCCAAACCACTGAGCGCTGAACAAATCTTCAGCAATACCCACCAGAGTGATGGAACCCAGGTGGCCCCACAGTGACGCTTACCTGGAACAGCGAGGATAGAACTGATGATGTTACATTTAGTGAGCAGTTATCCAGTGCATCTTTTCTTTCTCTGCCTGATATAATTCAAAACTATCAGTTGCTACTGGCTGGTATTCATTAGTAATCTGGCCACAAGAGAAGAAAAGCATATGCTTAAGTTTATAAAGGCAAATACAGTAAATCCTCCTCCATAGCGGGTTCTAGGTTTTTTGTCCCGCTATCACGCTCATTTTTTTGTCCACTGATAATTCAATATTGTTGTTTTTGGATATAATTCCCTTTTTAACTAACTGGGGGAATGCCTCTATCCTCTTCCATATGCAGTTTTTACAACTTCAGAAATCAATGGCTCTAAATTCAGTTTAGAATGTACATTTTTAGGCATGACTATTGATGCATATTTTGAGATGATAGGTTTGTTAGCATGAACAAAACAAAAAATAAAAACAGGATTTGTTCACTGCAAACAAGCTCAACCGCCTTGCTGATTGGAAAGAGATCACTGAATGTCTCAACACTCTTGCACCTACAGTTTTAATTCAACTTAATATAAGCCATTTAAAACTAAAAAGAAAAAAAATCAGTTGCTAGATGAGAAAATTTCGTATGGAAATCATTCGCTGCCGTCAACACGATTAGGAGACGGAGATTTTTGGTGCAAGTGCAAGGTCTAATTTAATATATATATAGAGACCAGGACCAGCCAAACTATGAAGAAAGTATAGTAATAATAATAATAAAACACAGTACTTGTTTTCATTCTACAGGGATTTTAAAGTGAGTGAGTTTGTGGTCCCACCAGGTTAATGTTCACATGATCAAACATCTGCCAACGGGGCTTTGGTATGGTGTACCTTGGTACGCTGGCATGCCATGCAGGGACCAGCCCACGTCCTGACGTCTCTCCTGAGAGCTGGCCAAACGAACTTGGCCACTACCACCTAGACACAGAGGAGTGTGGCGTTATCAAATGTGACATTCTCCACACACAGTCAGGTGAGGGCCGTACAGTTTGCTTGAATGTCAGAGTCTGCGGCCTGGTCACCAGCAGCATAATCAACTCCCAAGCTAAGGGTCCCCACGACTGACAGGGAGAGGCACTCGGCAACATTGTTATCCTTGCCAGCCATAAGCTGGGTGTCTGTAGTGACCTCAGAAATGGCGCAGAGCTGACATTGCTGTTGCAAAGACCACGGCTCAGAGGTCGTGGCCATTGCAAATTTCAGCGGCTTGTAGTCCACGAAGGCAGTGAACCGGTGACCCTGTCAGAGGAATCTAAAGTGTTGGGTGGCTAGTGCATAGCGATACGGGGAAAAAAAGAATTTCTGTCATGATATAGGCTATTTTATATCACACTGACGATATACCACAATATACTTTGTTATTCTATAAAAAAATAAACAACACACCATGACTGCTGACTTTTTCTCACTTTAATTTAAAGAGACATTAAACCGACCGACTGCAAATGAGAAATGTATCCACAAGATCCGTTACATAAAATTATCTATCTATATATATATATATATATACACACACATACATACACATATATTTTATATATGCATACATACACATATATTTTATATATATCTATATATATATATATATATAAAGCACAAATGTGCTTTTATATATAAGATGAGGGCCATTTTAACCCCAAATATCCAGCATGGCAAAAAGTGACGGTGTTGCTCAGGAGTAGGGAACTCCGGTTTCTCGAGAGCCATATCCTGCTTATTTGAGATCTCTCTACTTCAAAACACCTGATTTAAATGATCAGCTCATCAGCAAGCTTCATAGAAGCCTGAAATGATCATGAGCAATTCATTCAGGTGTGTTGGAGTAGGGTGGGATCTGAAACGGGCAGGATATGGCTCTCAAACAACCAGTGTTCCCAACCCTCGGCGGAGCTCAACATCACAGTAACAATTCACAAATACATTTGTTACCATGAAAATGTAGGCCATGAACCTATTACCTGTGTCCTAATTGAATGTGGAGAATGGAACGTTGTATAACAGCAACATGCCTGTGCTGGATAGACACGGTATGCTTTCGCCACTATCACCTTCTGACTGCATGGCATCGTGGTCAACATAGCTGAATGAATGAATGATTTTCTCTTTTCTCATGATATATTGGAGAATAACCCAATTAAAAAAAGGCAACATTCCAAAGTGAGTCACACAATCGAATGTGCAACAAATTGTTTGATAATCGAATGAAGGCTTTAGTGCCTTTAGGGAACACACCAATGTGCTTCCTTTTTAATGCTGTGATGTGTGCGTAATGCCTCTAGCTTGAATCTGTGAAGGTGATTTTCGTGATTAATATAACCACTTCAAGCCAAGTTTGAATCATGCAATCCAGACCCGTTGATTTGTCTGAAGGATATGAGCATCAATGTTTGCCAGGCTTGCAGTAACCCGTGACTGATTAGTTAAGCAAATGCCATCAAGCAATGATTTATGGACAAAGATGACACGATCCCCAGGTGTCCCTACTTGCACAAAATGCTAATCAGCTCTCCTTTGTTTTATTAATCTTTTTCTAGGATAAGAGTCTTCTGCAAAGCTAACTTGATATTTGAACTCATCATAAAGCTTCAGACATTGTTTCAGGGTGTCCCAAAAGTCATTATACACGTTTTTTAATTCGTGTCAGGTAGCCTCTAATTTTGAAAGATGAGTTATTGACATCTTTATACTTTCCAGTTTTTGGAAGCAAATCATTGGCTCGCCAGTTGAAACTGAACAAAAAGCATGTCAACCTCACAAAATAAGACCATTATCTCTATAGACTAAAATAAGATAAGATAAGATATCCTTTATTAGTCCCACACTGGGGAAATTTACAGCCTCCAGCAGCAAGAATGTAGGCAGAAAGAAGAAGAAAAAACAAACAAACAAACACCGTCCAATTAAGTGCAATATAAATACAAAATGGATAAATCGCAGTGCTATTTACAGTTGTTTTCCACATCATTCAATTATTAAATATTATTGTTGCTATTTTTTATTCAGCAGCCGGACAGCAGTTGGTAGGAACGAGCGTCTGTATCTCTCCTTCTTGCAGCGCGGGTGTAACAGTCTCTGGCTGAAGGAGCTACCTAGTGCTGTCAGGGCGGGCTGGAGAGGGTGGGAGGGACTGATTTCAAAACAAAAATTACAGAGTTAAAATGTAAAACCTGTGAGAGAATAAAATGATAAAATACCTAAAATGAAGAAAGGTGTGTAATACAAATTAAAAAGGTCCTACTCAATTCATTCAAAACAATTCATCCACATCAACAACTGCTCTTCCTACATTGTCCCACTGTCCCCCAAGGTTCTGTGCTTGGTCCTCTTCTCTTCATTCTCGACCTTCTACCCCTCGGCCAAATCATTCGTCGTCATCACCTCCAGTTCCATTGCTACGCTGATGACGTCCAATGTACATCTCCACCAAATTGTTCACCCCAACATCCCACGTTAGTCTCACTTCATTTTGTGGTCCAAGGCTCATGAGATTTCCCCACAAGATTATCCAACGCTCGTTTTAAAGTAACAGTTCCATTTGTTAAATGCTCCATTTATTAAACGAGGCAGCATTCACTACAACAGTCGTAGTATTGTTTACCTAGTTACATATGCCAGAAGAAAACCTCCTGAAAGACATTGTCGTGAAAGTTGACACGAAAGTGTGGATGGTAGAAAGCCTAATGAGGGAATGGTTGACCGAGCGTTACGGCAAGCGAGGATTTTTTCATTTTAAAACAAACTCAACAGGGAACGGCGCCTTTTTTTTTTTAAACCAGCCGCGTGAGTGCTGTTTTATTACTGTCGTGCTGCAGTGTTAACAGGCAAAGAAAGGTTAAGGTATGTTATTCAACGTTGAAACCTCTTTCTGTGTACCGTCTTTCTTTTCAAACATCTCATGTTACAATTTGGGCACCTGCGGCTTATAGACAGGTGCGGCTTGTGTGTGTACAAAATGTTTTTTCCTTGAAAAATGCAGTGGGTGCGTCTTATAATCAGGTGCGCTCTATAGTCCGGAAATTACGGTACTCAACATGCCCTTGCTCTTTGTATTTGTGTCAATGTGCACTGCCTAAAACAAAGTTATCTTTTCTAAGTCTTAACCGTGCTTTCATTGAATAGCAGTCCTTCAAGGTTGTAGCCTTTTGAGTTCAGCATCAGCTTGACAAGCTTTATTTTTCTTCTAAGAACTCATTTGGCACCATGAAACATGGCTGTCCCTAAGGAGGCATGTCCCAAGGGCACATGTCTGTGTGTGTGTGCGAGACACTGCGATGAAGAGAGAGTGTTTCTGTTCCTTTGACATGGACAGCAATTGAATTTAGAACATAAAAAGAGCAATTCATCAGCCCATAGGAGAGACTATGATGAAGTGCTGGATCCTGTCATCTCTAGGTGGACTGTCAAGGAACAGACATGAAATGATCTCAATAAATAAGAAGTAAAGAACACATAAGCAGAGCGAATGCAAGGCGGATCATGGCCCATCATTATTTGACCATTGAATTGAAACTAAAGTCGATTTTTTTCTTCATCGGTGAACTCGCTAAATCAATCACTTTGGGCTAAATGACTGTGTGGGGGGGGGGGGACGTCCACAGTAAGATTGTAATTATTCAATGCAATTTATGTTATTAGTGCATTGCCAACCACAAAGATCAATTCAGAAAGGTTACAGAGAAATGTGTCAAATTATTGCTGTTCACCACTTTTTTTTTGGTCCACAGTAAGCTTGTAATCATTCAATGCAATTTATGTTATTGCATTGTCAACCACGAAGATCAATTCACAAAGGTTGCAGCCTTAATGAGAAAAAACAAAGAGAGAAACAAACCAACCAAAACCATGAAAAATGACATCAAATCTTTTAAAACTGCAAAGGGGAGACAACAACGGATTTTTTTTCTTTGGGGTGAGAAGCAGCATGATGAATAATTAATTGCACACCCCTACCTTGAAATATGGTATTTTAGATCGGAAATTATTTTAATCGGAATGGACAAACAACTTCCTACCACTGTATGTTTCCATGCAATCTTCTAAAACCACACACCGTTTCAAAGCAAACAGTGATAAACAAAATGTATTACCCTTGTTGCGCCATACAGACCTGGAGCCATTTGGAGTAGACACATAATTACATTCATCAGAATGCAGATGGTGAATGCTTTCTTCTTTAACATAGCTGCGGGCTGTGGAAATCAAAATGAGGAATGTGAGTAGCCTTGTGGACCGATAACCAAAACCTGGACGTGATCAGGTTCAAAGTGAATAATTGCAAGTAATTTCAGAAAATGTGTCTGATAATCACTATTTATTGTGCCTTTCATTTGAATATATATTCTCAAATAGGCTAAAAGAGTTTTACTTGATTATTGGGTTTTTTTTTGTCTCCACCAAAATGCATTAATTCAATTTCAACTTGGGTTCATTTGAATGTGCTTTAGTTGGGTGAATTTCTTTTTCTTGTTTAATTTCTTCCTCCTCAGCGACCGAAACAGGTAGACTGTGTTTAGAAAGTCATCTTACATTCCTTTCTTGTTTCCATCCCCCTTCGAATGCCCAAAGCAACTCGTCTGTGTTCACTATCAGGTGCCATCAGCAAAGGGAGTGAAGGTGCTTACATGGAATCCCATCAAAACAATACAATGGGAAGGGATTTTTGGGTTGGTTGTGCTTGTGAGAGAAAAGAACTGTGCTCGTTACGCTGTCAATTCATGCCGAGTTGAATCTACACTCACCATCGGGCATTATTTGCTTCTTAAAATGCCGCGTAAAATAACGAATGCATTATTCATGACGTTTGACAGTATGAAACAAAACAATCGTGGCATTCTACAACATTTTTCATAAAATCCGGCTGCTCTGAGTACAGGAAAGGATAAGAAAAGACAAACATACAAATTATCTTATGAGGTGTGTCGGAAACGTATTCAGTATCAGACACAATAGACTGATGAATGATAAAAAAAAAAAATTCCCTGTTGGAGGAGGAGGAGCTCAGCCTCCTCTCCGCTCAAAGCAATCCGGGTGCAGTCACCCACGTGAAAAAACTTAGCTCAACAGTACTTAATCGCTAAATAAATGGCTGTCAACAGATCAGTCAATAACGGATTAAAAAAAACTGTGGAAACTGACCAATACTATCAACTTAAAATCTAAATAAAAATACACTAATTTGTCTGTGTCATCACCAGTGAAAATCCTGCCCCCGGTGACCCCCTCCACCCCCCAAAAAAATCACCCCCCCCCCCCACCCCACCAGCAAACCAGTCTAAATCAACATTGATCTTCCAAATAATTTGGATACTAAGGCCTGGATTTATGAAGATTTCAAAGGGAAGGCGCCGAGTTGTGTGTTTGTGTGCGCTGTTGGAAACGGGTGTAAATGTGGTGTAGACCACCGTATTCAAGAGCGTTGTGTGCTTTTTCCACAGAAAATAATGCAATGACAGAAAGAAGTTTGAGGTGACAGAAATCGAAATGTTAGTGGAAGAGACAAAAAACACAATTGACTTACAGATCACTCTGCCAATTTTTTGGGGGGTGGGGGGTCACCGGGGGCATTATTTTTAAAACCCAGGATAGCACACTGGAAAAACTGCTCTGTAAGAGGCCACATTTTTGTCACAATGCGCGGAAATAATCTAGACACACAGAAATGTGGCGCTGAACGCACTAACTGCTGTTCAATTACACGCAAAAGCTCAGCACTGTATTATGTTCATAACGGGAAGGTCATCTACGTTTAACATTCACCTTGACATGTATCGCGGTTGTATGCCTTAAACCACAGAAAGAACCTGACCAGACATAGGCAGGGAAAGGGGGACGCCCGGATGATGTCGTGAACCCCAACAATCGTGGATGAGAAGATTAGCACCTCTCTAACAAGAAGTTGCAATTTACTTTTGCCCGTTGCAGGTTTTGAACTCAGGATGTCCCGTCCCAAAGTCATTCCTTTCAATCAGAAGTATCAGCAGTGTTTATTTTGGACACCATTTACATACACTTGGAGATTCTTGTTGCTTTGGAGAGTCAGTGAAGGGCCTCCACACACAAGCAGCATTTAGAATTGGGACTTGAAAAAGCTTGAGAAGCAATTTCCTGCAATCAGTTCAAATTTCCATATTTTCTATATGTATTCCACCTGACAGCGTAGTCACCAAGCCATGGGTTAACAGACTTGACTGCAACTCAAAGTTTCAATACCGCTGTACAAAAGGGTGAAAGATTTCACAGATCTTTCTGCCATCACTTGTCCAACAAGTACGTCTGCTCAAGTTGAGCTCAAACTTGACAGTGGAAATGTGGCAATTCCTGATTCAGCCATGACACTGTGGGAAAGATCTCTTCAAGAAACAAATGAAAATTTGTTGAGAAGCCTAATCAGATGGTCTCAGTGGGTTGTGACTACCGTATTTTCTGCACTATAAGGCGCACCTCAAAGCATTCCATTTTCTCAAAAGCCAACAATGCGCCTTGTAATCCGATGCGCCTTCCATATGGATCAATATTCTGATTTCATAGACAAAGAATTTTAAATGTTTTCTAAAGTGCTTTGTTACAGCTGCAGATGTTGTGAAAGCTCTATAAAACTAAAGCTGTATTGTATTGTATTACCTTTAGCCTGAGGTCTATTAAAACAAATATTTAAACCAATTATAGATGACTACGATGCAACTACGTCATGCACAATTTGATGAAAAAAAAAATCCACTGCACATAATTGCTGCATTTTAAAAATTCTCAACTGACCAAACAGCAAAGAATAAATGTCAGTCGCTCTCCTGATGTATTCTGGAGGAGTCTCTGCAGACTTATTACCATGTACATGTCAATGTTGCCTGTCAGTCCAAGTACTTCCACCAGACTGAGACAATCGACCATGTTGGCCACGTCAATCCATGCATATATTCATATTCCTATCTATTCATACAAATGCAGTATTTTATGCATGAGCTCTGCTGCTGAAACAAATTGAATGTCCATCCTTCCCCACATTAAAAAAAGGCTCAGCAAACACAACTCTCTGAATGATGACACCCATCCTGGAGGCATCTTTGCCTTTGCACCACATGCAGCAGGAACCACAAAGCCCCCCACGCAAAGCTTTTTAGTATTCTGAAACCAGACATTTAACAAATATGGCTGCCACTGCACGGAATGGAAAAAAACCCCCCAAACAACTAATCAACAGGATAAATCCCAATACAGGTTGTGTTTTACCTGTGTGTTAAGATCCATTTGCGTTGTAGTAGATTGGGAGCAGACTATGCATCATGAAGCCTTCAGGATCACTAACATTGTAAGTATTGTGTGACACGCACATGTGCGCGGACATTCCTTCACACAGGCACAACTCAAGCTGCAACATGCGTGAGGATTCAAAGCGACATTTTGATTTGGTACCAAACAGGAAGCAATACCTCAAATTGCAACGTGCTACTGCTCATAATCACAAAGTATATGTCACTTTCTGGAAATGTATACATTTCAAGACTGACACAAAACCCAAACCACCTAAATGAAAACAATAAATATGATGAGTTTGTTTCCATTTTGAGGAAGTTCGCCACCCTCAGCAATGAGCTCACCCTTCAACTCGCACTTCTGCGACGTGAACACTTCAGTGCATGGGAGAAGCAGATGAGGTATCCTGCAATGGCTCGATTCGGACATGTTAATCATTCCCAATTTTAGCCCTCCTACTCACATCACTCTCATGGCCAGGCTGCTGAGGCCATACGAGCTTTTGTTTCCCTTTGAATAATTGACTGAATAACCATTTTACGCTTTGCCTACAACAATGAGTGCAGAGGCTGTTTTTCAAGTCAATGATGGTTTTAGTCTGTCGTCTATCACTCCAAGGATACACAAACTTTGTTGTGCGAATCGCGCCCATCCTTCTTAGTAGTTCTAATCTACGATTGATGGTGTCAAGCTCTAGCAACGTACTCAGGAAAACCTGAGGCTGAGATTCCTGCCTAGGTGGCTTCAACAAATCACTCAATTAAGGAGTTGATTCCTTCTCCACATGATACTTGAGTTTTTCATTTGTAATTGTGCAACGGAGTTTTTTGATTATCATCGAGGCTCCCAGAAATAAACACACAGATATAAAAGGGTCCACACATTAAAATAAACAAACAAACAGCCTATAAACTCAATGATATCCAATATAGCTCAAACAAACAGCCCCGTTTATTTTCCGTATTTTAAACCAGCATGAAAGATATCTATTTTTGGAAACTTACATTTTGTCAAGGGAGTAAATTTAATTACCCACATCTTACCCCGCATTTCTCATTTGTCATTTATGCTTTTAATGTCCCTTCAAAATAAAAGTGGGAAAAGCTGAGCATTCAAAGTGTGTTGTATAATAGTTACATTTTTAATGGTTCGGGGTTTTTTTGTTTTGTTTTGCTTTTTTTAATGGAACAACTGAAAATGATATAAAGTGATATAAAATGTGTTAGGTTTTTTTTTCCACATCGCCCAGCACTAATTTGTAGTAATGAAATAAAACACATGCAAACACTTCATCGCTTTGTTTCACGATGACTAAAGTGTCTGTTGAGTTCATACATTGTTGCCCTGTATGAGCCGCACTCACATTGAGCAGCACCAATCTTTGTGTCAAGTTATTAACCTGTGTCATCACCTAATTACTGCAACCCTCCTAACTTTGTGTTCATTAGTTCCAGTCGTTCCGTTTATAGTTTCATTTCCATTATGTATATTGGTTATTATCATTGACTGGCCACGTTTGTGCACGAACAAGCGCAGCATGCTCAAGTCCACTCCCACTGTGCCGAGATGAAGGAAATGTAAAAAAGCTGGAGCATGGTCAAGTCTCGTCATGTCTTGACACGTGTCAAATAAGGTAGAAGGTTTTACCCAAGCATAGTGTAGAGTGTGGGAATATCCTCAGAATATTATGTTTGGCTTTTTTGCAACATTCTGACATATTTCTCTCACACCACCACCATAAAAAAAAAAAAAAAAAAACACATTTGAATGTGTATTGCCTCACACAACAAATCCAGACTAACAACTAATGTGAGGACGAGGAAAAATAAAATCGCCTCGAGTGCCATGTCACTGTTTTTTGTTCATTGCTCAAATATGAGAATTAGCACATAATGTACATGCATCGGTGAAGAACATTACTTCACCATTGCTGCACAATCAATTAATGAGTCGAGTTGTGCAATCCGGAAAGCCTCTTTATTGAAATTTTGTTTTATTCCACTCTCTTAAACACATACCCTTGGGCTCAGTTGGATTACACACATTTAGGACTGATCCATAAGCATTTACACGTCAGTTCCACTAGGAAGAACCTGGCCTTAGTAACTATGTTTTTAGGGGTGTATCGTTCCATCTATTAATCGATGCATCAATGCGTCTGCCCTCCATCAATCGACGCCAGACTAGTTTGCATCGATGCCTGCCAAATATTGATACCACATCATTTTACAAGTCATACATATAGATCGACGAAATTGATGAATAATGAATGATATCATTTTATATAAAAAATTCCCCAAACACTTATTTTTTTTATTTACAGTGTAAGTTTGAATGTTATTTTTAGCAGAAGAGATGGTCTTGCTGCTGTGTGATAAAACCTCGGCGATGACCTTTTTTGATGCACCGCAATAAAGGTGTAATCTCATTGGCAGGAAACTGAGCGTTCCAATCTAATAGGTCAGTATTTTAATTTTCATTCTTATAAAAATGAAGAACAATGAACAATGAAGACCCGAACCATACCGCATATAACTGTGTCTATCTAAAGTGATGAAATAAAATGAAATAATGAAATAAACCTTTGAAATTGAATGCCAGCTTTGAAATGTATCTCACTGGCCTAACGCTCTTCATGGGCTCCACTTGTCAGCAAAAGAACCACAGATCCACGTGTGCCGTGTTTGCATTTTGAATTCCGATCACAGTCCAGTGTTTTATTTTTCCTTTTGGTGAAGATTCTGACACATGACTCCCAACACAGTTGCCATCGTGGCTTCTCCTGTTGTGGCAGGCGACTTCTTGTCATTTGCCATTGCCAGAGGCTTTTCGTGTCAAGCAGCTGGTTCAATGATGGGGCTTCTTCTGACAGATGGGTAACTCCTGGCAATGTGTTGCTGTGCTAATGTGCAATCTTGTCAGGAGATGTTGCATCCCTCCAAGTCTGCTTCCTGCTGTGTTTCATAACATATTCTGGCTCACAACGACAAGTGTTGCCTTTCCTGACAACTAACACCTCAAATTAGAACTACAGACCTCAACGCCATGGATCGTGAGCGCAGTGTCTGTAGACACCATCCGGTCAGGTTTTTGCTCTTCCCAACAGACTGCAGCGACCCAAAAACACCACGTCAGTCAAAACATATTGTACAAGCGTAGTAGCACACTATTCATTTATAGTTTGGATCACTTGAAACAAAAAGTACCGGTATATACCGTACGTTCTTATACTATTGTGCCGTGAGAAAGTATTTGCCCTCTTCCTGATTTCTGTGTCCTTTTAGCTGGTCGACCTCACCTGGGAATAAATGCCACTATTCCCAGTTTTATCCATGGAAAATGGCTCTAACAGTGGGTGTGTTGAAGTCCCAGAGTCCTGGAAATGGCTTTGTAACCTTTCTCGATTGATCGATTTCAATAACTTTATTGTAATTTCTTTCTGAATTTCTTCGCATCGTTGCATGATGCGTTTGTTTCTCGAGATCTTGTAGCCGACTTCATTTTGACAGATTCTAGTTTTGGGATTTCGCGATTCAACAAATGTGGTGCTAAGGTATTGCCTGTGAAATTGACAGCTGTCGTTAGGAACAGTTACTTTGTGATCTATTACTTTTTCACATAGGGACGGGTAGTTTTGATTTTTTTTGTGCATTAATAAATTAAATTGACATTTAGAAACTGCAATTTGTATTTCTTTGGTTAGTTTCTGTGTGATGTTAAAATTGGTTTGATAAACTGAAACCTTTGTGTGTGATAAACATGCAAAAAACACTGAAATCAGGAAGGGGGCAAATATTGTATGATATACAGCATCGTATTACTGCTTCTCCTCCTGCCTGATGTCGCCAAACCGCCCCTAATCCTTGTTTTTCGGGTTCGTAGCGGTCCGGGGGACGCACAAAAATCGCTTCCGTCGGCGCTTATTCCATCAGGGTTTCAAAGTTAGCATCAGTCGTCAGTCCGCCAGCGAAAATGGCAGTCCGTGAGTGACAGGTGACGACAGGTGCATATGGCCACCTCTGCCAAATACATGTTTTATTCTTCTAAATATCAGAGCTTGCATCTTATTATTATCGCACGATATGCAATGAGCCTTTAAATGCTCAAATAGCAGGGGATTTTGATCCATTAGCACATTTTACAAAACTAGATGTACAATCAATTGATTCCTTGTTAAACCATTCTCATCTCTCATTGCATGAACATCAATTTGCAAGTCGTCAGGCTGCCGCAAAACGACAATTAAGCCAGTAAATCAATTGTTGGATGCCTCACAACAATTGATTTTGAGTTTGTGTGTTTGTATTTCACACGAAGCCGTTTTATCAACTCCCACTTCTTCTCCATTTATTGTTCACGTTTTGCCCTGCCCAAAGAGGGCTGGCGGCTCTCATCAGGTGACACCGGACTTGATCCATTTCCCCTAGAAATCAATGGCCAGCCACATTTATTCAACTAGCTGCAAGGGCATGCTTTTAACAGGGCTCGATGGGTGAGGCCAGAATGTTTTGACTTTGCTCACAATGTAACAGCAATGGCAAATGAGTTTTAAGCTCACCATAGTTAAAAACATTTTGAAGGGCAACAGACACATTTAATGTCTCCAAATATTGGTACGGAAATTGATGCCGAAATCTCTCGCATCACTAGATGCCAAATTGTTCAAAGTTTGAGCACAATCCAGATTTCCTACATCTTACGATAAATTTTGGTTTTTTAGAGACTTTTCAATTCCATATGAAATTAGGTTTTTTCATTTCACATAACTCATTTCCTAAAATGTAAAGGGATTCAACTCTCGTAATACATTGCATTTGTGATCGGCGCCCTGTCATTTCAAAATCAAATTAACAGCACACGTATCGACATGTTTGACAGTCATCAATAAATGTCATTTTTGAACAGCATTTAAGAAACCACGCTGTTCAAACATTTGTATATGTAGCGGTCTAGTGCACATACACCTGAATATGCAGACATTATTGTTAGTGTGCTGCGTTAGTGACAAAATAACAACTGGAATTCTCCAGCAATCTGATTTTATGAGCTCTTCATAAAGCTGGTCCTGCATGTGTCTTGCGGTTGCCGATATAAATTCACAAAACAGTAGGGACGTGTAAAATCTGTCAAAACAAAAACTGAATGTGGAATATTTGGCACAGATGGCCAACGATGGCTGAACCGGGGTAGGCTAATGGTTATGATGGAAAAGGGACAGCAGGCAAAATGTTCCCAGGTCATTTGCAAGGTTCACATCACAGATTTCAAAGTTGGCAATAAAAATGAAAGAAAAAAAGTGTCAATGTTAAGTATTCAACGCAGTGAGGACATCCTTCATCTGGCATAAGAGATGAAAGAATAAAGAGGACAGGATAAGGGTACGCGCAGAGGAACAGACAGGTCCGGTAACTGATGAGAGAAGAGAACACTCTGCTCGATGAAGTTCATTTTCCATGCAGCTATTTACTAACATTCACCCGGATGGATGAATGTGGTTTGGCAACATATTTGAAATACAACTCAAACGTTGGTAAAGATATGGCTAAAATGTAGCATAAAACATTTTTTTGTTCCAAAAGGGCATATTGTCTCAAATCAGCACTTCACAGGGGAAGTCAGTATATCTCACGTCATTGCATTTTGTCATTCCATTCAGACAAGAACACGAACTAAAGATTTCCCTGAAATGAGCTTCCTTGATGACTCTCACTCAAAGTTCCCAGACTCCAGTGGCGCCTCAACACGTTGGTCGGGGGTCAGCGACAAAAAGTAGAGACGAAATGTTCGCTGCTCAATGCTTTCTGCTGCCTAGCCGCTAAGGACTTGTCAAAAATGCAAAATTGTTGTCAAATTCCAAGTTGTACTGTTGCAAAGATACTTTGAGGACGATGCACCAGTTAAAATTCTGAATATAACATGTTTAAATGTAGAAAACGAAAGATCAATTGCCTAAATAGACCTTCGTTTATAATGCACTTCCGAGCTCCGCAGTTGGTCGTACAGCGATATCTTTCGGCAGGCTCCTTTTTTCCATTTTGTTCAGTTCCCGGCATTGCATGTCTCATTTTCAGTGGCAAGTAGTGCTGCGGCCTCCACCTACGCAAAAACCTTTCGACCCACATTCTGCTTCAAAGCGGGCAGTGCCTGAGCTGCGGCCACCTACCCGCTCACCAGAGCACCGTTGCCTCCTACCTGCCCATCAATTCGACTTTTCTCTGGATGTGTTTTGTCCCAGCTGGGCCTTCGGTTCTTGCCAGCTTCACCCATATGTGGGACCATTTGTACCTCACACCGTATATCAAAATAAAATTTAGGACAAAGGTTCAGAAAGTTTGAGCAAGACTGCAATCTTAATGAACAAGTGTAGGTTCTATATTCGTTTTTAATCACTACTGGACCCGAGGAAGATTAGTCTCCACTGCGGTGTAGACAAATCAAGATCCATCAATCCATCCATCCATTTTCCGATCCGCTTATCCTCACAAGGGTCGCGGGGTGTGCTGGAGCCTATCCCAGCTGTCTTTAGGCAGTGGGCGGGGGGCATCCTGAACCGGTTGCCAGCCAATCGCAGGGCACACATCGACAAACAACCATCCGCACTCACACCGACACCTCGGGACAATTTTGAGTGTTGCAGTAACCTGCCACGCATGTTTTCGGAATATAGGAAGAAACCGGACTACCCGGAGAAAACCCACAGCCTGGGAAGAACATGCAAACTCCACACAGGAAGGCCGGAGCCAGGATCGAACCCACGGCCTCTGCACTGCGAGGTCGACGAACTAACCACTGGACTGCCGGGCTGCCCTCTACTGATAATAAATGTGCATGAGCCTGTTTATGTTTTATATTTTGTGAAAGACACAAACATCCCTCTACTTTTTCAAAAGGCAAAGTTGTGACCTAAGCAGTTATACTTATTACAGGACAATATTTTTGTACTTGTCAGAAGTATTTCTTAGCTCACGTTGGGGTTTTGTTTTTTCATATGCGGAGCGGGAACGTGTAATGAGAAATTCCTCGATTCAAACGCATCGCTGTTGCACAGCCACATCGTGCACATGGCCTCCGTGCGCTTGTTCATGGCACCACTTGACATTATTGATCACATTTTTGTCATCATTTGTTCAAAGTAACTAATCAGATGTGTCTGGATCAAGTCTGCTCGACTGGATCCAAGAGTATTTCTCGATAAAATCGGTTTGTATACTTGTGGTTTAGGAATCTTGAGAAAACACATTCTGGCCTGCCAAGTCTGAACACAGCACTGCTCCTTGGTGGAACCAACTGTCTCTCCAGCTGTCTCTTTTCTTTCAAAACTGCCATTTCGGTCAATTAAAATCCATTCATTAATTTCACTTGGATGAAAAAAATAGACAAACATTTCATAGACATATCAATCAAATATAAATGTAAATCATTCATGGCCACGGTTTGAAATTTGCAAAAAAAATCTTAGAAAGCTCTTGATAACTTGGCATTGGGAAGGGTTTAATCTCTCTGGCGTGCTTCATTAGACTTGTTTATTAAAGACTGATTTGCAGTTTGCAGAACAATTGCGCCATATCATTCACTTTCTTTTATGTCTTTCTAAACCAACCATCCCAAAAGGTTGTGCAGAAAGTAGCTACGGCAAGTAGCATTCCTGACAAGCTTTTCAGAATATAAGTACTATTCTTTGAGTAAGAAAACACAAAGAAAAATCCTGACATGCTGAGCACATTCACAAGGCCAGCAACTGTGGTTCTACCTACAGATGGAGCTGGCAGGATCAGTAAGTCAGAAGCATTTGAGGGGTTTATGTATACACGTTCATTAGATTTTGTTTTTTTTTATTTTTGCTTAAAGTTTTCTATTTATAAAGACGTGTTTAGGCACAATGACCATCCGTCCATTTTTCCATCCATCCATTATGTCGCTCCCATACTCTGTATTAGATATGAAAAAAAGTCATCTGTATGCATAGTATTACAAAATATAATTAAAAACAAAAGCATGCCGGCAGGTGAGGCAATTCCTTCTCACTTAACGCAGTCGTCACATAAACTGTAGCAGTGACATTGACTGTTTTTTGACAGCACTTTGTATGCAGCGATGGCTGTTTGAAAGTGCTCTATAAATACAGTTGACTTGACTTGACTTGGTTTTGCAGAACAGAAAGCAGTTTTTTTTCTTCTCAGCATGTCTGATAAAACTCCAACAAACCAAGGTGAATAGTGCATGCACCAAAATGCACCTGCGAAAAAATGATAGGAAGCTTTATAGAGAGCCACTGTTGGACAACGTATTCGAGTTTACCTTGGATCCATTTTTCTTCACTACAGGTTTGTGAATCACTCACAGTGATTCATGAAGAGAGATGGCACTTTGCCACATACGATAGAAACCCAGATGGGTCTCTGTGTGTTCTATCCCAACTGTGTTCCTCACCTCTTTCTGCTGGCAGCCGACAGTCTTCCAACGTTATTTACCAAGATGGGATCCAGTCACAAATGTGTAGGCCCGTATAAGCGTAATCCGTTAATGACATTTTCCAATCTCGTTAGATGTGCTAACATGAATGCTTAAAAATGGACAGAATATGGAGAAACTGTGACTGCAGTAGCAAAGACGCGAGACGAATACAAAGCGGACGACTTCCACAACCACCTTCCTTACACAACTGGAACATGCAGCTCTCACCGCCTAACAGTGTGAGAGCAGATTTTAGCTGAGATAGCTTTTGACTTTGCCTAAAATGGTCCTCAAGACTCGGTTTGGCACAGAGGGAGGTAGCTGCTGGTCATCAATTGATCAAACCTTTCTGATCTGTATCCACTTAAAACACCATGGCAACAATCAACCACTATACAAATTTACATTGTATACATTTGATCAATCCGTGTTGCTTGCCCATATTCTTTTTCATTGGTCTGATGAAGCCAAGTTTAAACTTTTTGACCATAATTCCAAAACGTATGTTTTGCGCAAACACAACACCGCTTATCACTAAAAGCACACCATACCTACTTTGAAGCGTGATGGTGGTGGCAGCTTCATGCATTGGGGCTGTAACTTGGGCCAAAGAGGTAATTGTGAACAGTTCAAAATAATAATCGTTGTTGTTGTTATTTTTATTTCTACTCTTGAAAAAAAAAGATTTACCAACATGGAGATTTTTTTTTTTTTAATTATTAATATTGGTCTCAGGCGGCACCTCACAGTGCAGGTTCGTTTCCAGCTCCGGCCTTCCCCTGTGGAGTTTGCATGTTCTCCCCGTGCCGCTTCAAAGCATGTTTCCATTTATCCATCATAATAAAAATGGACATGATTTGAGAGTCAATGCCTAAAAAATTATCCGGCAGATTAACGTAGGTCCCTGAGGTCCTTAAATAGCCCAATAATTGTGATGCCAGACAGGTGCGCAGCAGGAAAACCGGGAACGCCTCTGCCACCTGCTGCACACGAACAGAACGTGATCATGACACTCGAGTTACGAACGACTCTTTTTACAAACAAAAAGTTACGCACAACATTGTGGAGGAAAAAGAGATAACTCATTGCAATAGTTGTGCTGGTTGTTTCTTCATAATGAAGAAAATGTTCACCTATGCGTGTGTCTGAGAAAGAGAGAGATCGAGACAGAGCAATAGAGGGAATTGACAGTCAAGAAGCAGAAGAAATTGACAGATGAAAATAATGTTGCAGACTGACAGCTCTAATAAAAGCTGTCAGACTTGAGAGCAGAGACCCTCTGTCTACTGACCTCTCAAGCTACTACTTGGGGACTAAGCAAAACTAATTACCCACAGCTTGCGCTAAACGTAGCTGTCAGTCCAAATTCATGTAACAGTCAAGTCTAAGAACAAAGGCATAAAAAAAGTGAAACCTCCTGCATTCGAGATGACTGGAATATTCATTCCTACATTCAGTGGCATACTTTTCAATCCAGTTCAGGACTGCTGGTAAAAAGGCATGAAGAAAAAGCAAAATAGAGAACAAAACACAGCTTTGAATTTGAACCTTTACATAGTCATTGACACCGAAGTGCATTCAGTCTTGTGGGGCTCGCTGAGATTTTGCAAGACAAGTTGCATGAGGGTGGCTTTGATTATTGTGCAACTACTTGACACCTGTACTTGACTCGGAAATTCAAATTCATATTCACAATTTCACATTGTTAGACCGGTGGAAGATGGAAGACTGAAATCACAAACATTTGTGATCGGCTTTCCCCGTTCTCTAGGGGTGTTCACACGGCACACATTTGCTCCGGCGCTGCACCGATGTATTTTGTTGCGATATATTTTGCACCGCAGCAAATTGTGTGGAGCGTTCACACGTACAAAGCCGCTGAGCGTGTTAGCACCGGCACAGCATCGGTGCAGCCCCACTTGCGTTCACACGGCAGTTTCTGCAGCGGAGCAAAACGACAGAAAACAAATGAGCTGTCGTGTTGGTTCTTTTTAAAACGTATACACAACTCAAGCGACTACTGGACAGGCACGCCCTTCTCCTTCTCGGTCTCCGTGCCTTCTGCTCGAGAGTGACCGCCCCCGATAACGTAAATCAACGATGACTTCAATGACACTCAGAAAAGCAAACACGTAATGCGCCAAACAGAAAATCAAGAGAGGAAATCACAAAATAAATTATATTTGGGGGGGGGGGGGGGGGGTGAACACACAACAAAGGAAGAAACTACACAAACAACTCCGAGACAGTCCAGTCTCCTACAAAAGGAAAGATGTTACCAGCCAAGTCTTGTGTCGTTATTAAACAAACACATGTCGGAAGTCCGACAGAGCACGAAAGCAACGCATTCTCGCCGTACGTAAACTCTTCACAAGCATTTGCTCTGGAGCAAATTTAACCCAGTTGCGTTCACACGGGCAAATTTACATCGGTGCTGCTTCGCAAACGAGCATTTGGTCCGGAGCAAATTTTTAAACCACCTCCCTGAGGTGGATCAAATTTGGTCCGGTGTAAGCTGTTTTCCGGGGCTACGCCGGAGCTAATTTGCACGTGTGAACGCTCTACTGGGGCAGCCCCGGCGTAGCACCGGACCAAATCTTGCCGTGTGAACACCCCTTCTGTCAACTTATCAACAGACATGTTGTGCTTTTTGTTTGAGTCAAATATTGTAGAACCATTGGAAAAGGAAACACTGAAAATTGCCATCCGGAATTGAGGTTATTCTATCACCGTATCAAAGCCATCCGACACACCTAATTCAGTCGTGTGAACTCATTAACATTTTCTTGTCTCATGGATGAAAAATAAACGATGATGAGACAGTATGACTTCATTCAAAGCAACAAAAAGGTTGCAAAAGGTCACTTTATCCAATCAGTACTTTTTTTTTTCAGGCATGGCTCTGGCGCACACACGTCTGAGTCATTCCACTGACACAACACAACACACAGAGCAAGACAAATCAATACAAATTAATGACTAAAGACCCACAGGTCGGAGGACAGTAAAACACAATAAGAAATAGCAGAGAGGCAGTACAGAACGTCCTCGCCTCTTCTCCTGCTACGGATGTACTCAAGTTCTACACACAAGGCACGTATCTAATGATGCCACAGATAACCCCCCTCCAGATTCAGCTTCAGTTGAACTATTGAGCAGCTGTTGCACACAAAGAAAGAGAAAGAGAGCGAGAGAGAGCCAAAAACAAAGACCTCCATCGCAATGTTTTGGAATCCCCTGATGCCCAGCATCATTTTTTTCCCCAAACATCGGCATGTTCACAAAACCCTGAGTGAGACTATAAATCATTGTCTGAGTCTTAAAAGAGTTCATTTGATTACTTCAGGCCTCCACCTTTTACAGAAATGACTTAAGACACACTCCCCATGCCTGAGCTTGGAAGTGTAAAAACGGTGAGGATTTGAGTTGACTGACTCACCAATCAGCAAGATTCAGTAACTTTGCAGCATAAGGGATCGAGCAATCTATTTTTCGATGTATATTTGTGCTGTCAAGTGATGACAATCTTTTCAATAATTGATTGCACAATTCTCCAAAATAAATCGTGATTCTTCACATTCTTCTATTTTGAGTTATTTTATTTCCTGAACCAGATATTTACTTGAGTAAAATCTCAGAGTTCATGTAAAATCATCAAATAGTCATTGGGGTAATCCAAAAGTAATTAAATAGTCATGTATAGATCTGTATTTCATTACGATCAGTTTCTACATTTATTTTCGCGATATCCTGGTAATACTAATAACCACAATCCCTTTGGTAAGTGAAATATCACTCCATATCCTACTGTACGATAGGAATACACTTATATGCCCAACAGTACATCCAAATTACATTTAAGTAATTTGTTCAGAAATTTGCATCAAATGACTCCAATCATGCCGAATGCAATTGCTAGAAAGCACGAATTAGGTACAAATAAGCCTCATAAACTCACAGATTTTTTTTCTCTGATATTCACGAAAATGAGAATCCATCAGGATGAGCCAGTTGCATTAGCTGTTGCGATGACATTAATAGAATCCAGAAATGTGGGTGTATTTAATGGTTGAATACACGCAAACTATTAAATACCTTTAATCCTATAATCCCATAAAACAACCTTGCGTCTTCCGAAATGAGGCGTCTGATTATTCAATAATACTCGGCACAGACCGAGTTTATTATTTGAATGTTCAGCAGAGGAATCATCTTTTAGAATATAAATAAAGATGTTTTGTGGAATATTATTATGACATTGTACTCTGGCCATGACGTACATGTGATTGACCATGTTGACTGGCTGTCAACCAACAGGCCACAAGATGAGTTACAAATGCACAATCAACAAATGTTTTCATGATCACGCAAATAATCTGGACAAAAATAATCGGATGCTGAAAAATGCTGAGTGTGTGGACCACATTTTGCGAGCCATGAGGGTACACTGCAAGATGGATTGTACCTATAGTAGGAATGAACAATCGCAATACTAAATAAAACACTTCTTTGAAACAAAAGATGTATCTGAACAATACGTAACTAGAATAAGAAACAATAAAGGCTAGAAACGCAACTGGTAACTCAGATAAAACCAGTGTAACCCTTTCATGCGCCTTGTAACCTGAAAACATGATTAGCGGCCAACTGTGGCGACCGCTGTCCCTGAAAGGGTTCATACTGTGGCGCTTATCAGCACCATAAAAGCCACTCGACAACGGCTTGAAGGCATTCCAAGCCAGGCGCAAAATCATTAACATTCATCATAAGCTAGATGTTCAGTCAGATTCTTTCCACTTCAGAGTGGCTGAACTCATCTAAAGTAGCGGCCTTAGTGTCATTGCGTGAAAAAAATTCAATGACTATTTTCCATTCAAATCACAGATGTGCTCACCGTCCAAACTGTGAGTTTAGACACTGGTGATGAACAATTAAGCAGAAACCAGGAAATAGTGTGACCACCAATGCAAAAACAAACAAAGTCAGTGTGTGTTGCCTTGTGCCCTGCCTTCCAATGCACAACTGTTGGCATTTAATTACACAAACGGACAGAGACTTGGAAAACAATCTTCACTAAGCACATTTATCATCTTCTGCAGACCGACTCCCATTTACCCGTTTTCCACATTTTTATTACATTGCAAAATGATTTGTTTAATTTGCATTGTGCTGGTTGGACATCTTTTTCTGTTTGTCAATTCAATTACGAGGCGCATAAATTGATTTATGCTCAATCTTGGTATGAGGGTGCAGGGATGTTCGGATACATCTTTGGTGTAGATCTGAAGCATGTCAGTTCATTGCAAGATGCTGGTCAGTCTCAGTGTTTTTGTCAAGGTGTTTTTTTTGTTTGGGATAGGAGAGTCTCTCTCTCTCACAAACACACACACACTCACACAGGCGCGCGCGCGCACACACGCACACACACACACACACACACACACTCACGTGCGCGCACATGGGAATCCGCGCAATAGCTCACATGTGGGCACACTTGCAAAACACGCACGTGCACGTAAACACGCGCGCGCGGTCACACGCGTGTACACACACACACACACAGACTCACACTCTAACTTTTATTTACAGCCAGCTTGCAGCTCATGTGCTCATTTAGCAGAATTAAGTCAACGGTTGCAGGACCGGGACTTTCTCACAAGTGTTTTTTTTTTTTTTTTAAACACGAACCGAAGTCACTTACGGATGAACCTTATCAACTCGAATCACAAGCAGCGCACCAAACATTATATTCCCCCATCCAAGAACAGTACAAGAACAGTTTCCCTGTGTGAAAAAACGATACCAAATGAAATAAAAATACAGCAAAACGTTTTCTTGCCTTGAAATCCAAAGAGGAAACCGACCCCGGAAATCCATACGGTGTGTATCCACAAGTAAGCCATGTTGTAAACTGGTCCGGTCTGAAAGCTCCGCGCACAGCCCGAAGATGCGTCTTCAAAGGGTAATTTCCAGCACAGGGGGGGGAAAAGCGCTGCAATCGAGGCTGAGAGCTGCAGAGACGAAAAACCACAGTCTGTCACTTCCTCTTCTGATGCCTTCACATACATTGAAATGTTAGCGACCTCTAGCGGAAATCCAGCTCCCTGGATTTCACGCGCGTGCGCGTGCTTGTGTCACTTTCATCATCCTCGTCAAGCATCGTCAGAGTCTGATAGTATCATCACCTTGTCACAAATTATGGTGCCAAGTCTTGTCCAAAGGCGTTTTCGAGAACCACATGCCCCACTGCACTGTCCTAATAAAATACAACGATGAATAAATCATGACTTTAGATCTCATGTTATTCACCTGAAGGAAACATAGGAGCCATTAAATTCAGTGCCAACGTTCTAGTTCAATATTTTCAGTTTGTCACTTTGTGGTGCCTGCTCGGTGGAGTTTGCTTGTAATTATGGATGCACTTGGTTTATCCCCAGGAAGCATTAAATACCCCATTCATTCTCCTTCTATGTCACCTGCTTTGCAACCTCCTTGACCATATTTCTAAGTAGCTGGCATACTGAAAAAGTTCACCTGGTCTATCGGTACTCATTCACGGGTTGCATGAAGCGAAGTTCCCTTCAAAACCAAAAGTCATTTTACATGTACATGTTCCATGAAACATGACAGTCTTCGGTCTCAAACATGAGACTGGATTGCTTTCTCTGCAAATCATTTGCATGAAGACTGAAACAGATGCAACAAAAACAACCACTTGGAATCATGGCTCTCTGGAGGTAAATTCGTTAATATGCAATACTTTCCGCTGATGATTGTGTGTAATGAGGAAGTCTATCGTAGGCAGATGGCAAATTTAATGCGTTTGGAGAAAAAAAAAAGATTCCTCATTAGCTCGTGCCGCTAATAGTTTTGGCGGGGACAATGAGACATATGCAAATGCTGAAGGAGAACATGAACATGATGAAAGGAATAAATGAAAGCTGTTCTTGTATGTGTCAAATATTTTTGTTTGAGTCTACACCATAGCGTTCACAAAAAAAATCCTCCATGTTGCTTACTTTCAAATGTCATTCATTTCACAGAAGGCAACACATTCAAGTTTTACACCCAACACAAAAGTTCAAAGCTCCTTGCCGCCACATGTCTCGATTCATTATTAATTTGGCGCTGACTGTCTGCGAGCAAAAAACCTCAAGGGTCAGTGGGAAGCCTCAAGCGGGCGTGTGTGGATATGGATCGGAGAGTATAAGGATGCAATCTACCGCAGCCATCCCCAATTAACGGGCCGCGGCGCAAATCCAGCCTGCGAGAGCAAAAGGAGTTGAGCCCGTGTTGACTCAGTGACGCTATAACCTAGCCTAATGTCCATAAAGCGAGTTTGGCTCTATTTTAACCTCATCCCTTCGATGCCCTTTCTCACACGTGCGCGAAAGTCACACGAGCACTTGCTCATCATCATCTCTATTAGTCACCAGCTAGCCGACTGCCTCGGCAGAGCGGAATACTGCATTGCCAGGGAGTAAATGGAAATAATGCACAAAAAACAATATGGCCTTTGCAAAGAAGCTCAATATGAAACAGGAGAAGCTTCCGTTTCAGTCTGAGAGGACGCACCGGTTTGCTTTTGTTTTACCAGACCACACCACTGCAAAACAGACGTGCAGACCAAGCGTACTTCAACACTATGCGTGCTACCAGCTTGAACGTCAATTAGCCAACGAAATGTGATCAGCGTAAACACAAAATAGCAAACCTAATGAGAAGTCCGTTTCACTGCATCACTGCAAATTTCATGGACCCTTATTACATAGCCGAAGAAGCCATTCGCTGATGACAAGTTGATGACAAAGTGCGTGACTCAAATGGCAAGTAAAATGTCGGCTAACAGCAATTTGAAGATTTTTTTTTAGCAGATACAGTGATCCCTCGCTCTAACGCGTTTCACTTTCTGCGGCTTCGCTGTTTCACGGATTTAAAATGGCTGTTTTAAAGGGCTTTATAAATTAATCCGAGTTGAGTTGAGTGATCACTGTTTCACAAAGTCACCAATAACAAAACGACAGTACTGTAACAGCATTTTTTGAGAAATAATTTACTCTTAAATGGGCATTCTACTTGCCTAAATCATCCATGGTAATCCCACTCAATGTCCATAGCATGTTGCTCTGTTTCAGGACCACGGACAGAGGTGGCAACTGTTTCCATGATGTTCCCACTGAGTAACTGATGGTGAAGGCAAGGCAAGGCAACTCAATGAAACAGCACGTCCAAGCATTTACAAACACAACAGTCAATGACATTCAGAAGCATCGTGGCAAAAACCAAAGTCACAAATCACAAATACCTCCAAGGCAAACCTCCCGAGAGTGAGAGAGTAACTCGAAACCTATAGAATAACTGCCCCCTCTGTAAACAGATGTGCCAGTCAAGCTCAGGAACCCCCATTATGGTTATTCTTCTTTTGATTGAGAAAATCAGGATCAAGTGCTGAGGTCACTTTCTCCGATAATATCGTACGCATCCTGAGCTCACCAGACACTTAGCTGCAGTAAGGCGGTAATACCACCCTGTGTGACGAGCCCACCCCCGAAGAGGTAGCCCACTCATAAATATATGAAATCGCCCCGTCAACATCTGTCTGTCTATTCGGCAGTGCATGTCATGTCTGGATTGAGACGCATTTGTTGCCATGTCGTATTACATCCATCACACAGTTGCCTCATCTCTGTTACCTAAAAAATGGATCATATATAAAAATTTCAGAGGTAAGAAGCTACCGCGACTCTTCTAATGAGTCCTGCAGCTCTAGTTTTTCACATTGCACTCTGTCCTGAATAAAAACTTTCCTCTCTACGGCGGGTGACTGCATCCCAAAGGTTTGGGTCCCACCCGACTCACAGCTGATTACCTTAGACTCTGCTGAGAGAGTTTGATTTATGACTGTTTTCCTCATTATGCTCATGCCCCCAGCACCAACACAGTGAATCTCATCTGCAAAAACTCAGGAATGTTTCCCAAATGAATGTCTTAATTACACACGCGCACACACACACACACACACAAATGTCCGGGAAGTGACCCATTCATGGGAGATGAATCGTTGATAGTTTGAGATGGCACAAGCTATGCAGGGGACATCAAAAAGCAATGCTGTTTGAATTTTTGGGGGCCTCAGTGTGTTTTATTTTTTTAATTAATTCTTTTTGTTACTGCATACCATTTTATTCCTCCAACAGGAAAAAAATCAGGTCCCCATGAGGAAAAAGAGTTCAAATGCATTTGAGGGGCTCCTCTGAATGTGCCAATGAAGCCCCCAACCCGCCGTGTGTGTGTGTGTGTTTGTGTGTGTGTGCAACATGACAACCTTGTTTAAGTAAGTGAATATTCTGCTAAGGACCGTTTGTTTGATCATATTTATTATTGCTACTAGGTTTCCTCCCTGCAATATCTGGCTGGACTGAATGGAAAAGAAAGATACCTCTCTTAAGGATTTTCGAGTTAGGTCTCTGCAGACTTGTTAGCTCTTTTCCTTCTGTGTGTCCTGTCAGACACCAGTCAAAATGACCGATTGTGTGCATTCTAATTCTTTTGCTGAGCATCCAGAATTGTCTGTGGTCCATTTAGTTAGTTTTGGATTCCACATTCATTCTGGTAATTACTTTCTGCAATTTGAAATTCAAATCTTGTGGGAATTATTGACCCGTTCGTGTCTTCCATCAGAGTCTTCTGTTTTTTGCAGTGTGTGAAAAACAATATGATGGGGAAAAAAAAACGTTTTTGAAAGTTATATCGCACTGCGTTACTGCGCATTTCGCAGTTGGCTTTTATATGCTACTGAAATGATCAGGAAAAGAAAAGGGCACAATAGCATTTGAGAATACTTTATCGTTCATGCGCACTGCTCAGGCTCGGTTAAACAGCAGAGAAGCAAAAGTGGTATGACCGAATGTTTTGTTCAGCTTTAAAAGGACAGTCGATGGAGTTTATGTGTGGGTGGTCTGAAGAGCTTGTACTCCTCCATTGATTGACCACATGGCACCATCTTTGTCTCCGACAGACGACAAGCTCGATGAGACAGTTGGATAGCTCTCACTATAGATTGATTTGATAGGCCAAAGTCAAGGATCGGGCAAAGACGATTCTAATCATCCCTCTTTTGGAGCGCAAGAACAAATACTGTGTTTAATTCCAGTCATGATGATGTGGCTTTGCATTTCTGCAAATAGTAGTTTGGGGGATTTAGATTTTTTCCCAAACCATGTTGTGACATGGCATTTTGTAAATGTTGTTACTTTTTGATTGTAAGTGACAAAGCCGTCGGTGGGGCAAGGGGGGCGGGGGGGGGGGGGTTCAATGTCAATGTCTCTTGGTGTAATATTTCCCATTCTTGCTCTGTTATTGTATTTTTCGCTTCATAAAGCGCCACATATTTTCAATGACATTTTGTTTTGAAGGTCCCAGAACATCCAAATCGAATTCTCCACTTTATGCATAAAATATGTCAAAATTAGCCTGTAACATGTTTTAGGTTTCACGTCTATGCGGATTGTCATTTATATGCAATAGACTTTGAAAGCGTGCGGAAAGAAGGCCATTGGAATCCGGCGCTGTTGTGACTCATTATTCAGGAATGTGCCCACTTTTGGGGTCTCTACACATCCACTCAGCTCAGGAAAAAAATGACTGATGTCTAAAACTTTGCATAAGCGACCAATCTCAGAGGAGTTGAGAAAGAAACGGCTTCAAATTATTTTGGGATAAACTCCTGCTGATTGAAATTTACAAGCGAACAACAAATGGAAATACACCATTGAGCCACACTTTGCATCGGATATACACATTCTAAACTCCTTAAATACGTATTTATTCATATACAAACGCGCAGGTTTTCATTTCAATTTCCCTCATTCAGATTCTCTCCCCGTGTGTCAGCGGGATCCTCTTTGTGCCACTTTGTTCAAACGCAACAGTGATAATCAGATTCCGTCGTGTGCTTTGTCTGTGGACTGATATAACACACAGACACACTTTCAACTACTTTGCAGTTGTGTAAGAACTGAATAAGGTGAAGAGAGGACTCCGACATTGATTAACTCCTCCTCTCTGCGTGGTTGCACCCGAGTGGTCATCACCAACTCCTCGTAAGAAAGTGTCAAAGGTTGCTAAATCTATCTGAAGCTGAGGCTTTAGCAGCACAAGCTGAAATAAACACATGGATTCTCCACTGGAATATCAACACATGTCAGAAATAGGTCGACAACATTTTTTGTTGCTCACTTCAATGAAATTAGATTAAAAGATGGAATGTTATGCTTTTATGGGTTTCCCTGCCACCGTTTTGACATTTCCTCATGCGCTAAATGAAACGAAAATCAAACGATTTCTTTGTAGATGCGACGGTGGATAGTCCAGCCTTACTTTGAAGGAGAAAACTCGTCGGTAGTAATATGGGTTTGAAATAGGAAATATTTTTTGTGACCCCAGTTCTGGAACTTTTCTGACACACCTCATAGAGCAGAGTGCAGTTCGGCATTGTGTTCAGTGTCAGACAGTTTTACTGGTAGCTGGCAATAAGCTTTGCTTTGGGCGTCATAAGCTATTTAGAGACCTGCAGTTGCTATTCCAATAAAAGGTCTATGCCTGCTACAGCTATGGTATAGTTTTAGGTCTCTGGGGTCCAGACCTCAGTAATCGTATTCACATTCTTAAAGTAACGAACATATTCTCAGACTAGGTGCGTGATGCAACAAACCAATGTGATGGTTGCCTTATCAGCATTTTTATGCTTGTTTTAGGTAGTTGGAGAATTCGGTTGATCATTTTGCGATTATGCACAGTTTAAGGTGAAGAAAAATGATGTTTGTTATTACTAATTGAAATGTCTTATTTACTCGTGTTCATAATTGGTCTCAGCAACTAACTAACTACTTTACTAACTAAGCAAAAATATATACAGTGTATCTATCCGCACACTTGGTTATTCAATAGAATTTTAAGTAGCATACTCGAATACTAAAATATTCAATAGCTGGAGCCCCAGACTCAACTCTCATGTGCCATTTAATTTCTTAGCCAAGCAAAGCCGAAAAAGCACCACTGGAAAAAAAAACACACACACATTTCCGGTGCATTATTCATGGTGACAGAAACACAATGGGATTTAAAGAGAGCTCATTCCCATCACTGAGTTCAATCTGAAGTGAAGTGCAATTCAGCTCAAGCTCTGCAGGTAACCCTGCAGTGACACACCCATGAGCGGGGCCCTTTTCTATCTTCATCGTCTAAAAAGATGATGAATGCAGCTGCTTTGAATGAGAATCATATTATCTGTCACAAGGAGAAAGACACATCAGCATCTCGGTAATATGACGGATGTTTTCATAGATATTCATAAAATGACTTTGTTCAATAGATCCAGACTACACTAAGAGGTTTCCAGGGTCTGTGCTGTCTATAACAATGCATGGTGGAGCGAACTTGAAATGAGGGCCTTCCCTCTCAAATGTTGAATAAGACATTTCTCATAATAAATATCTTATTCTCATAATAAGCATCTTTTCTCTCACATACGGAAGGGTGGAAATATTCTGACTTTCAAACAGCAAGTAAATTCCCCATTAAAAGATGACGAATATTCCAAACGGATCTGGATGCAATTCATATCCAGGACTTGCAAGCATCCTCAGAATTCAATGGGACACACCGTTTCTGTGCGTGAGTTTTCACCAGGTAGGCATGGTGGGTGTGTCAGAAGCCGGGACAGGAGAACCGGGAAAGTGCACCACAAAAAGGCATCAGACGTTGACTTCAGTGCCAACGGGAGAATATGCGCCATTGTGAATATAGTCTGAATTATATTCATTGAAGATATTCGTGCTTTTTTTTTTTTTTTGACTCACACACCTTCAAGGTACGAACATTCTACCATCGTGACTTCTGGCCCAGTTCCATCATGAATATGTCCTTGGTAGTTTGGGGTTGCTCTACTCTGAATCTGGCACGACAGTACATCAATGACAAAATTTACATGAGAACGCACACAGCCCAAAAAGTACACAGCCATGTGCCTTTTGCAACTTACGCACTAAGAAGAATATATATGGCCTTTAGTGTTGGATTTTCAGCAAGTAGCGATAGTTTGGGTCAGCACTCTACGGTAAAATCGCTTTTCAGGATACAATAAAGCAAGTGAAGTAATTGGATACATATAGTATGTGGACGTCTTGATGTGTCTGGGTCATGTTCACCAAAGTAAGAGGAGAGATTGGCTGAAAATAAGAACAAAACATCCAATTCATGCTCTGGAACTGATTGATATATGAAGGTAGATGTCACACACAAAGCTTACCTAGTTAGTTTCTCTCAAACTAAATCACTCGGTAAAGATAAACTGTGTGATTTATCAGAATCAGAATCAGATTTATTGGCCATATATCCATAAAACACAAACCCAGTTATAAACCGTTGAGAGGAGATAGACAAGACTAACATGGGGGAGACAGAACGAGAAATTTTGTGTCATGCTCCTTAAGCATCAATAATATGCAGAATGAAATTAACACTTGCATTGCAAGCACTATATTAGTGGCGCTAATGCGGGATAAACTGCAGATGTTGGAACTGTGAGTTACACTGTGTTCACTGGTCAAGAAATGTTCCCTTCCTCTTTGCTGACCTAAGTGAATCATTCTGTATTTAACGTTCAGCATTTTAATAGGTTCCTTTCTCTGAAAAAAAAAAAAAAAACGTGCTGCAGCACTCCCTGTCAACATCTTTTTTTTGTGTGTGTGTTCCAGCTTAAAAGGTGTGATGGTTTCAGCTACAGATCGCGTTTGCTGTCCTCGCCGCGATCGTCCGAGCAGCTAATCGATCTCAGAGCAGCATGTACCACCACTCCATTAACACACTTTCCCATGTGCCATTTAGAACTGATGCACTTACAGCCTGGAACACATCGTTACTTACTACTGACATTTAATTAGAAAGGAAGGCTTGGAAAAAAAATTGTATGGAGAGTAACACTATTACTAAGTGAGATTCGTTCATTTTTCAGCCTCAAAATCCCCCCCCTCCCCCCACCATCCTCACTCCCGCTTTTGATTGTTATTGGTTTTTTTTAAATTCTGCCCTGTGACAAATTGTTGATATTGGCTGCTAGCTCTTGTTTTCTTGCCCATGTGTCTGTATTCTAAGTCAACTTGTTAAATCATAATATTTCAGGACATGACAGAAGATATTGCAATAAATGTTGATTGTCCAGGAGCAATGTCTGCATGGACTCATGTCTTCACAGGATGTGAGATGTTTGAGCAGTGCATTTATCCATCATTGTGTCCGTAATATACCGGTATATGTATATACACACGTGGACAAAAGTGTTCGGAACATGCTGTTAATGAAAGAAAGAAAAAAAAAATCTGCGTTTCATAAAAAAAATTGCCATTGAAATTCTGACATTACTTGTGAATTGTGATTCAACAGAATTAAAAAAAAATAGATAAATAACCAAACTCGTGAAACAGGCTTCAACTTTTTGATGTATATTTCAAAGTATGTAATTTCCATCACATTTTCTATAGTGTATGATGCATAACTTCATATTTTGTCACACAATCTTTTGAGGCAATCACTCAAATTTTCGAACTTCCTTGTGGAAAATTCATTCAGACCATTTCATTCTCAGGGTGAGCCTCTTCTTTTATTTTTTTTACACGTCTGAAAAGTAAGGGTATAAAGGATCTATTTTCTCAAGGTTGTGGCCGATTTGTACTCTTTCAGCATAGTAAAATGGTTATGAAAAGGGAAATGTGCTTGCTTTATTATAAGGTGACCATGAAATAGATTATTTGCACAATTTCCTCATTGATAAAGTGAATCAAATAAATCAAATGAACCAGAAGCCCCAGAAAGGATCGCGCTTGACCTCACAGGCTCCACTGTATTGCACTGCAGTGTATTCTTATTTAGGTTGAACTACTTTTTTTTTCATCACAGTCAATGCTTGTTTCTGACAACATTCGGCAAATATGTATGAGGGTCACATGTTCCGTAAATTACGCTATGCTTTTCATCTTCATCCATCTCCGTTCCCTGCTGCGTGACATTAGTGTACAAAAGACGACAGTGTATGGAAGTTCATTACCGTTTGACACCGGCATACAAAATGGCGCAGAGACGTATTTAGCTGTCATCTCCCAGGGACAATTTTCTCTCAGGCAAATGAATCCCTTGGTTATTTATTTTTTGCTGGCCATAAATTCTTTATATTTGCCAACACGGTTCAGAATATGTTTTAGACTGTCTTTTTGACGCATGTCCATAATCCTTAAAATAATTTATGATTGTGCTTGTATGGTAAACTGACGAAAATATTTGATTCCTTAAGGTCTAAACCGGGGGTCGGCAACCATTTACACTGAAAGAGCCATTTCGACCCGGTTTCGACGAAAAAGAAAACACTGGGAGCCGCAAACGCATTTTGACATCTGAAATGATGATGCAAGAATTTATTTTTCCACGCGGAGCCGCCAAATGAGGATGAAAGAGCCGCAGCAGCTCCGGAACCGCAGGTTGCCGACCACTCGTCTAAACTCTAACTGATCCTGTCACTTATTATTTACACAATGTACTATGTTTACTGCCTTATGTTTTTACTCATGGCATCTTGAATATGAATTGATTTTTAAACCTTCATGTTAACCCTTGAATTATTGCAAAAAACGAAATAACTCGCAGTACGCTTACGTTCATGCATGCATGAAATCAAGCGTACGTTCAGGGACAGGCACCAATAATGAGAGACGGGGGGGATTTTTCTTTAAGAGGGAAGGCAATCCTTTTTTTCAGTCAAATAGGGATTTGTTTCTTTATTTCTTTCCTTCTTTTTGAAAAATCCTGTCACATTTCACTTAATCCCCCTATCCCTTCAGATTTCATACACCGTCAGAAGAATCATTGGCTTATTCATCCTGTCCTTTGTCCAGTCCATACGCTCTGAGGTGAGTAGTCTTAAGATTACTTGTCTGAAATACGATATGATGCCTGTATAACAATTTCAAAAACTTGAGTATTTTCCTCCTGAAATGTTGTGAACCATGTCTTCTCTCAACAGTCCCTAATCAAATTCATTGTGGATTCAGGTCAGCCTAGCAATCTCTAAACAAAACTTGCTTCTATACTGTTGCTGGCTCTCGCTTTGTCTCTATTCAAATATCTTCTAGTTTAATCTTGATTTACACCTTTTTGGTTTACATAATCTGGATTTAACATTTACTTGGCTTTTATTTTTCTTTATCCAAGAATGCTTCATGCCTCAGGCGCATTCATATTGTTCTCGGAATCTTCCTATTTCAGAACGCATCTCCAGATCCAACACAAAAATAGTCGTGAACACAACGAACCCGAGATGAACTACATTAATCTGACCCTAATCCTACAACAGGCCCTTTGACGGCACCATCCCTACACACTTGCATGTTTTCGTGGGTGTGCATGTGTACCTGTATGCGTGCATGTGTGTGTTTGGGTGGGGCGGGGGGCTTCTTCTGCAACAAGAAAATACTGTAAATCTTCTATCAAACGCTAAGCCTAACCATGAGCATGGGCTTTCTTTTTTTTTTTTGGTGATTTTGCTCGACTTTACACTGGCGGAATTGCTATTAATGGGGCGTTTTTTGTGCGCAGTTGTGGGATAAAAGTAGTCTTTACCCTGCCAATCCTAGCGACATTCCAAATTTGCATTAAATTCAGGGTGTTCCGCGTGCTTCACACCCGAGTACGCCGTGCTTAACATTGTGCAAACATTAAATAGACTCGCTGGCATCTGTTCATGACATCGGCAGGTAAACTGCAAGAGCGGCTGATATAGTCGGCCGTGTATATGAAATCCACCTATAAGAAAGAGCCTTTATACAAAGTATTTCATCCACAGATTCCACTGCCACATTCGTGTCTGCCTGATATCAACTTCCCGTCTCCATTTCTCCGAAAGATGCATTGGACCTCTGTGGACAGATACGTGCTCAAAGTGAGAAACCGGTCAAATCGGTCCACAGCTCTTCCACCTTCAGTGATCAAAGTTAAAATGAGTAAGAATGTTGTTGTTTTTTTTAATACTTAATTCACTTGTAGGTCCTAAAAGCTCTCTTCAAAAGTATAACTCATACAGATTAAAATGAGATGAAAGCTGCACTTTAGTTAAATGATTCCATATTCAGTGCAGTGCAAGATGCACTTTATTCTGATCAGTTTTGTAAAGCGCTCGAAATACAGCCCCTGTTGCCTAAATCAATTACAGCGAACTATACTTGTCTGCAACATTTAATGTGTTGCTCTTGTTGTAGCTGTGGCTAAATGTCCTGTGAATCAAGTCACATTCACAATGCAATTCACATGCATATGGTTAGACATGCAGACACGCATGCATACTAATGAATGTGGGTGTTTGAAATGTTTCATGCAGAAGCCAACGGGGAGTTTATCTTAACCCAAAATATGCAGACAACAAAGTCAATTTGCACAGTTAAACATAA
Organism: Hippocampus guttulatus; assembly: GCF_054856545.1. Taxonomy (NCBI): domain Eukaryota; kingdom Metazoa; phylum Chordata; class Actinopteri; order Syngnathiformes; family Syngnathidae; genus Hippocampus; species Hippocampus guttulatus. The sequence goes on along the minus strand of NC_141272.1, from coordinate 8,074,806 downwards.
ACGTGTATCTAGCCTTTGTTCAAGGCAGATTGGAGTCATTAAACCCTTTTGCAATGCTAAGCGTACATTCAGACCATTGATGCGAGCATTGAGGTTTACAATCCTTAAAATGATGAAAACGTTTATGATCCAGAAGAACATAAAATTGTTCTTTGAGGCTCTCATTGAAGTTCAGCCCATCTTTATGTTTCCCAACTGCGTCCGTACATGGCTGCAGAGGGACAATAACTTCATTTGTGTAGTTTATACTCCTGAATAATCTGTAATATGTTGAGCCTATTTTGAGACTGACGTACAGTATACTATTTACCTTGGAAGTTGAATCGTGCCAAATAGGCTACTTGTACTTTATTTGGTCAAGAATTGTGTCACTGGATGAAGATTTTTGTTTCTCTCTAGAGTTAGACAAAGGACAAGAAATGCACAATCATAGACGATCATAGCGTATTCATTATAAAGTACACACAGTGCTTTAAGTAGGCCGGTGTGCAGCCGTACAAAGTAGCGGCACTACTCATGTTTAACCTCAAGCGTACAGGTACTTTTTATGGCATAGCAGGAGTTCACATGAGCCAATTGTATGCTGTCCTGTTCGATTTCTCGATTGCACTTTCTGATACTCATATGAGTCTTTCAGTAAATCAGGTACCTGAAAAAAAAAAGATTGAGGATTTTTTTTTTGCCTGGATTGACAGTTAGGAGCAGCATTAATGCACCGCATTTTTCTTGGACTAATTGCACTTCAGTTGAAGTGGGCTGTTATGTTTGTTGATGGTTATTCCCATATATTGTTTGAAAGTCAACACATTTTTTAAATGTTATCTTCTTTTTAAGTTTTTAATAAGCAATACTTAGTTCCCTTTTAAAAATATATAGCACCTGACAAATTCACCACATTCCCCAAAACTAAAACCCAAACGAATAAAATCTCAACAAAAAAAAACAACCATTTCCCCCCAAACTAAAATTAATAAATACTAACAAATCTATTCATGAGAAAAAAACTGAATTAGAACTAAATAGTCAAAAACGCAATAAAAACTAAACTGTAATAAAAAAAATCTAAAACTATAAACACTTTGGGTTGGCTATTTCTGATGGGGTTTTTTTCTTTCTAACAGATGAAGAAATAAGTCAGAGTGACTCACTGTCTGTCTCTATTTGTGATTAACTGCAGACCAGCCCTGGATCTGATCAGTATTTTCGTCAGAGTCGGCTCTTCAGTCTCTAGATCCCTGTGACACTGTAACAGGACATCATCGGTATAGAAAATGGATGGATGGACTTAAAACATACAGTGCACATGCACCGCACACTCACAGCATACATTGATCCGTACGTTAATATACATTCACTCACATACGGACAGAGAATGGATGTTATTTACATCCTAAATAGTCTGTGTGATGTGCTTCATTGGTGAATTACCATATAAATAAGTGCCACTGCTTATCAAGCTTTATTTAAGAAGGCAGAAAACAATGAAAAAAAAAATAGAAGAGACTAAGAAATGATTTTTTTTTTTTTTAAGCCCTTGTGCTTTGGCACATAGAGGAAGATGCAGGACGACCCAATATTGCATAAACCTTGGATATGGAGATTCGCATGTGGTGCTTAAGTATTGATGCATGTTTTAATTCTTATAGATTAGATAATCAATCGGGGCTCAAGCATTCAGCAATCTGATTCTTACTGATTCTTCATTCTTGAGCATATGAATGAGGAATTTGTTTATGGATAATTACTGTCTATGCTTCCAATGTTGTCGGTTGGGCCAAAAATAGTTTAAAGTAAAGCAGGAAATTTGAATTATTTTTCAGGTGCCTGCCAAAAAAGGGCCTCCGGAGTGCCTGCTCATCCATCACGTGTGAAATTACACAACCAGGTATCCTAAAAGTTTGAGCTGCCCAACGTATGTTTGTGAATGAGCCATTCTTAATTTTGACTCTCTCTCCCTCTTCCTTTCTCGAACTCTCTCTCAGACACACACACACATACACACACACACACACACACACACACACACACACACACACACACACACACACACACACACACACACACACACACACGTACACATAAAAAAAATGAAAGTCATTTAAAGTTGCAAGGGGAGAATGGAAACTCATCTACTTCCCATCAACTGTCTAATTAACAACTTATCAATGCCCCCTAATCTAATTCTAAAACGTCTTTCTCCATTGGAGTACGAAAAGTAAATTGTGACATTGGCAATCAGAAATGTGAAGCTTAAGTGTAGAAAGCACCTTGACGAAAGGGAACATGTAGGCTTGTGAAAATATACGCAATAGAGAAAACATTTTAAGAAATTATGATTATTCATCCATCCATACATTTTCTGTTCTTATCCGCACAAGGGTGTGCTGGAGCCTGAACATGCTGAACTGGTTGCCAGCCAATCGCAGGGCACATATAGACAACCAACCATTTGCACTCACAATCACACGTAGGGACAATTTGGAGTTGCCAATCAACCTGCCATGCATGTTTTTGGAATGTGGGAGGAAACGGTAGTACCCAGAGAAAACCCACGCAGGCACGTGTAGAACATGCAAACTCCGCACAGGAAGGCCGGAACCCTGCACCTCTGCACTGTGAGGCCGACGTGCTAACCAGTTGACCACCGTGCCGCCAAATTATGATTCTAATATTTGAATTTCTGTCAAGAAAATGTTCCGCTAAATCAGTCGATGCTCTGTTTGCCTCTACTTTTGTGGAATAGCGCCAAAGTATGCACTCTTTCCCTCATGTACAGTCATGAAGGGCTAGCTAACGATCCAAAAAAAGGATTCTGCAAATCCGAGCAGAGAGCTTCCTCCGCAGCAAGCCTCAACAGGGAAGCCATATTTATGTTCATGCATTTGTAAACATGTTTGGGTGTACACAGCGGTTGGAGAACTGTCACTCTGGAAGAATGCCCAGAGGAGAACAAGCTGATGTTGACTCTCTGTCACCGAGATACAACAAGACCAACATGCCAGTCCCAACATCTCATTTATCACTGTCCTCGAAGCATTGATGTTGCACACATTTTCTCTGTCGGAAGCGCTCATGTGTTTATTCTGCATATACGGTATATCCCTTTCTCTCCAACAGTGATTGAAATGCACTAGAGCAGTGGTTCTTAACCTGGGTTCGGTGAGTCGATCTCAGGGGTTCGACGGAGCCTCCGCCATGGAAGGCAAGACACACGCGACTCAACATGTTAATTAGTTATGACATGCCCGCTTGGCCATCACTGGCTGCAGATGATCACATGACATTGCTTGTCCAATCAGTGCTGCGGGAAATTTAGTTGGCTTAGTAGTCAATGTGAGACTAAAGTAGACTTATCTCTTGAAATGTTATTTACTTTTTTCTGCTTTCAATAAATGTGTTTTTTAAAAGATCTTAGATTTATTTTAAAAAATATTTACTTTTTTTCACTCATGAAGGGTTCGGTGAATGTGCATATTAACTGGTTGGGTTCGGGACCTCTAAAAAGGTTAAGAACCACTGCACTGGAGTCTGGTGGTTGCTAACTTTTCATTTGTTTGTGTGTTGTGAGAGAATAAAAAGATTAAGATAGTTCGAGTCCATTTATGTTTTTGTACATATAAGCTTCTCAGGAATTATGGAGCAAAAAGAGCCTGCAGACATACTCCTAATAGTATGGCAGAAAACATGCTGACAAAGGAGCTTTCAGGGTGTTAGCGAGGTATCCAGGTACCGTAATCCACCAGGGATCACTTCCAGCCAGCAAAGGGCTTTTCACATGTTGATTGAGATGTCCAAGTGTGGGTTGCAAGCAGCAGTTTAAAACATGCTCAGATGTGGCCGGGGGAACCCATAAAAAGCAGTTTAGAGCTGGAACCGATATTGGGAAGTGTATACCTATACAGTGGTGGACATTTTTTTTTTGTTTAATGGGACACATCTGGCATTACTTTGGCATTCATCATATCAAGATGAATGTATATTTGATGCAGAAGAGATAACACAGAATTGACAATGGATGTACATACCTATGCATAGAACTGTGAACTATATCTTAAAAATAAGGGCTATGACTTTGACAATTTTGTTGGGATAAAATTTTGTGTTTCATTTTACAGAAGGCATAGAATCTGTGCATCGGAACGATCTTACGTCTTGGGCTTCTCATTAATATTCAATCACACAGCTTGTGCACAAAATATTTCTGGAGAAGAAACTGTTTACCTTCCACGCTACCCTGAGATGTGACTCGACTCGATAGTCAGACTCAATTTTCTCTCCTTACGATGTTCACAACCACTGAACCACACTTAACTTCTTCTTAATTGCTTTACTCCCTGCAGTAAAACCTAATTTCTAAGATCTTGGAAAAATAAACAGAAAATAAAAGCAATATATTCAAGTCAGGGTGGCACGGTGATCGACTGGTTAGAACGTTTGCCTCACAGTGCAAAGGTGCAGGGTTCGATTAAAATGTTCCGTACCCGTACCTGCGTAGGTTTTCTCCGGATACTCCGGTTTCCTCCCACATTCCAAAAACATGCACGGCATGCTGATTGAAGACTCAAAATTGTCCCTGGGTGTGATTGTGATCATGAATGGTTATTTGTCTCTGTGTGTCCTATGATTTGGTGGCGACCGGTTCAGGGTGTCCCCGCCGAAAGACAGCTGAGATATGCTTCAGCAAACCTGCGTTCCTGGAGATGATAAGCGCATTTGAAAATGGATGAACGGATGTGCAAGTCAGGGTTAGGGTTATGTTTAGGGACTGGTTTTCGTCAGATGGAGGTTTCAACTAATTCAGTAACTGTTCATTCAGTCTCAACTATGGGTTCCCCCAAAATAAATAAACAACAAAAAGATTGTTGATGGGATGAAAGTAAAAGTTGAGGTGGAGAAGCCAAGATATTCATAAAATAATGCATCACTAACCTCCACTGTGAACACAGTGATTATCTACTAATGAGATTTCTAAAGCAAATCCAAATGCTGTCCCTGCCTGCAAAGTTCCAAGCACATAAATCACATTAACGCCGACATCGGAGTATAATCATTGACAAAGAACATTATTCCGACTTAATTAGATTTTTATAAGAGTATTGTACACGCATGAAACAGTGTTGTTTTATTCACTGTTAAATAGAATTTTGCTCAAATTCATTGAAATAATTCTCTTTGGTGATGTTAATGATTCAGTTAGCAGCTGCAGACATTTGTCACCATGCTTCAAAGGAGCACAGCTTTTTTAATTAAAGATAGTCGGCAAAAAAAACAAAAAAAAACAAATCGAAATCACACAATTTAAATCACACACTTTTTTTTTTTTTTTTTTAGATTAAATACATTTGTTGAGATCCCCCAGAACTCCTGCCAGGCCTTGCCTGATTACACATAGCTTTCGGTCCACCTGTCTTTTGCTTTCACTCCACCACAACAAATCCCGGAATGAAAGTGTCAGGGGTTTTGGTGCCCCATTCTCCTGCGTATTGTATTTATTTATTTTGACTGCAGGCATAACATGCTTGAGTTCTCTTCGACAGGAAGGGCAGTAGGGGGAAAAACAAAACATATATGGATAAGCTAGTGGACAATGCGGAATGATGAGAGGACGGGACCAAGGACGGAACACTGACATGACACTTCAGGCGGTCTGAGAGGAAAAACAGAGAGTGCGATGTGATCAAAGTTCACTGTATGAGGATGAGACCATCATATTAAGTAAGGCTGTAGGGTACTGTCCATCACTGTGTGCGTATATATCATCTTTCAGCTACAAGGTTGTCTCCAATTATACTTTCTGTTGCTGCTGTAATTGATGTAATGGCCAAGTCATTATACCAATTACAGGCTATTAATGCAGAGCCTCAGGTACAAGCCAGAAGTAATGTTTTGGACAAAAAACACACACAAGCCGTTCACGATTTGGATGCATTCATTTGACTTTGATGTGAGAATTTACAAAAACTGTGTGTATGCCATGCAATGTCAACTTGTACCATGTAAATACATTTTGTATTGCCAATACATTGAGTTATAAAGGGACATCTATAAATGAATTATGAAAACGATAAGTATACCTATAATGAATACAAACATCACATTATTTGTCAAAAGATGCTATGAATTTAAAAAACTTTTCCAATATTTTTTACTTTGACAATTATATGACAGCATTTTACACTAACAGGCGATGCAATGAATAGTCTGGAATAGTTCTTTCGTGATCATGTGTCCAATTTTGTAATTGCAAACATTCACAGTTTTGTTTGTTGTGATTTGTACTGAATGCTAAAATCTGCAGCTACAATAGACATGTAGTGAAAGCAACAATGGAGAGTAGTTGTATCTGTGGCAACTGGAATCTCAGCTGCATGAGACCACACACACACACACACACACACAAAACAGTAAATTGACAGCAGCTTCCCCTCCTGTTATTTTACCCCACTTTCATCCAGGCCCCAAGTCAATATAGACATCTTTATGAACCACTTAGTATATCAATTTCTTTTCAGCAGAGATTGCTCATTTTGTCGATCGTGAGTGACCGGTCGATTGTGAAGGGGCTGCCAGTAGTGCTCGTGGCATGAACTCAATCACTGCCAGCCCTCTCAGTTTTATGCTATTGATATACTATACCAGGGGTAAGGAACCCCGGTTCTTCAAGAGCCATCTCCTGCCTGTTTTAGATCCCTCCCTACTCCTACACACCTAATTCAACTGTCCATGATCGTTTGAGGCCTCTACAGGTCTTGCTGATGAGCTGATCATTTTAATCAGGTGTGTTGGAGTAGGGGGGGGGGGGTGTCGAAAACAGGCAGGATATGGCTCTCGAGGAACCGGAGTTCCCTACCCCTGTACTATACTGTAGCTCAGGGGCGGGCAATTCCAGTACTGTACTGGAGGGCCGCTTTCCTGCATTTTTTCCATTTCTCCCTACTCCAACACCCCAGTCATATGCTTGTTTCATGCCTCACCACTCGGCATGTAATGATACATCTATTTAATCGATGTATCAATATGTCTGCCCTGTGGTCCAGCTACATCGGCAGGCACTGGACGAACACACTTCGATGCTGGCCACATATCGACACTGTCATGACCCTGCCCTGTTTGCTTTGTTTTTCTAAGTCTCCAGCAGAGAGAGTGGGCGTTCCGTCACCAGTCGCACCTGTCTGTCATCCTACCTTTAAAGACTGCCATGCCGACAACTGGCTGTCGGATTACTTAAGCCTTGCTCACAACTCTAGTCTCCAACTGCTTGAATTTTCTAGACTAGACCAAACACTGGTCCTCGAGCACCGTTTTCCATCTCGCTCTTTTGCAACATACCTGATTCAAATGATCAGCTCATCAGCAAACTCTGCAGAAGACTGATATCGATCCTGTTCATTTGAGTCAGTTGTGTTGCAACAGGGAGAGATGGAAAACGGTGGCCCTCGAGGACCAGATGTTCCTCTGGATGGGTTGTAACTGGGGAAGCAAAGTCTGTGTCTTTGCATCCTTGGCCAATAAATCTGATTCTGCCTGCCAAAAAAAAAGTAAGCAACAGTATGTCGAACACTTTTCTGTTTTGTTGGAAATTGTAGGTGTGACCGTTATTGCCCTTGTTATTCATTCTTTCAAGCTACAAACAATTTCTCACATGATCAAAAAGCTGTCAATGTTTGTGATGGATCACATGAAACACTCCTATAAATCTGAAAGCAGCTAGGCTGAAAATACCAATGATATGTTGTCCATGGTTTGTCCTGCATTGAAGGACAAAAGATGGAGGGTTAAACTTTGTGTGATTGGTCTGCCAGGGCAGTCAGTTGGTGAAGCAGCTGAAGTCCAAACACTAAGAAGCAAATTTAGGATGGGGTCAACGACTGCACATTGATAAAAAATAAAAATAAAAAAAAACACTAACCCATCCGTCTGGCTAAGGACAAATCCTGACTTCATATTGCGTCACCCCCTCTTTACCTCCAAAATGAAGATCTAGCTGCAAATGCTGACTTCATGAGAGACCCTTTCATACAATGTCTTTCCAAAACAAAATTGGGCAGGTTACATTTGCATGAAGCTAATTCAAAGTCATTGCTGCCAGAGTGCAGTCAAATGCATCAACTCATTTTAAACGAATCTAAAGTGGTATTTTATATCTATCGGAAACTACTGAGTTCTGGATGTGTTGTTATTAACCCTACAATAAAAACTGGCAGAGTCGTGTCCTCTTGCGCTGTCCTCTCTATCTATCAGACTTTAAGAATTTTATGCATAATATTGTGACATATTTACAATGTATCAAACATTTGCAGCCATTTATCAATCTGTCCTAGCTGGTGTGCTACTGACAACAGAGGCGTTGAGTGATCATGAACAGGACAGGAAGTCAAGAATCATCAGAATCTTCTGCAGAAGGTTCGAAATAGAGATTTTTCTGATCAATTTTTCTCAAGATGACCACCAAATACATGTTGTACCTCTGTGCCTAGTCATGCAAATTCTCTTTCCTGGACTTTTCTATATGCCCCATCATGTGGCCCACAGCCCAGCTCATATCTGAGCTACCTGCATATTGTGAAGCACCAGCAGACTTGAAGAGAGGAAGTCAAGTGGAAAGACATTTCCCACAGCAGTGCCTACACAAGAGTGTCCAAGCTCGTCTGCTGTGCTTTTATGGCACTTTTTAAAGAAACTTCTTTTTTTTTTTTTTTGTCAGGCTCTGACCAAACCAAATAATGTTTTAGGATTCCAAAAAAAGGAACAGGCAGGCTCAGACCAAGTGCAGTTACAAAAAATATTTATAAAAGAAAATTGCACCGACAAAGTATAAACTGAAATCACTGGTCATGAGGAGCCAGGGGAAAAACAAGGCATGAAACAAAAAGCACTTGTAATTGCAAGGTTCAATACAACACAGAGAATAAACAAACAAAATATGCAAAAGTCCAATAAAACAAAAACAAAGAGCAATAACACAATAACAAAAAATACAAAAAAAGGTCTATCAACAAAATGAGAGCGACTATGAATTGCATCAAGAGGTCTAGAAAGTAGCACTTGACGCACAGAGCGATCAAGGTCAACAATCCGACAAGGACCAGGCAGCTTGTGAGTCCTAAAATACAGAGGCAGGCTTGATGGGGAAACGCGGCGCAGGTGCAACTGCTGGAGGGACATGGCCTTTAACTCAAGCTGGGGCTGAAACACAATCAAGACAGAACATGACATTTTTATTTATTTTTTTGGAATGAAAGACTTCTTTACTGTAAAAAAAAAAATAAAAGGATAAGATTGCTGTTGTCCCATTACAAGCATTTTGGGTTTTTATTCAAGGGAATGAGCAAAATGACAACAAATATTTTCCAATGTCAATGACAGTGGAATGTTGTGAAAAGTATTTTTTTTTAAACTACTATATTTGCAAATGCTTTTATAGCTATGTTCAGATTAATACACTACAAGATGTTTCATGTTTAAACCAATTACCTCCATTGCTTTTTTTTTTCATTTTGAATTTGATGCCTGACATTTTTTTTTATTTTTTTATTGAACATAAAACATATATACAGTAATAATTTGACAGAAAATAAGGTAGATAAAAAAAGTAAAAAGAAAGAAATCAATCTTCATTCAACACAGTTATTATGTTCAAGGGAGTAGGAAGAAGTAAAAAACGTATCTAGTCCTACCCCGTTATGTGATTGTATCTAATAAATCATTTTTATATCAATCAGAAAAGAAAAAAGTAAGAAGAAAGAAGTCTCCATTAAGGCTCATACTTTACCCTTAATCGTGATATGTTTACAACTTTTGGTTTGTATCGGGATTATATACTTCCACACCCTGACACTCTTGTGTCAATTTTCTCTTGTATTCATAATGGATATTTATATACCTTTCTCTATTTATCAACTTAGTTCTGATTTATCATTATATTTAATGTTTTGAATTTATCATTTTAACTCTGATTGATGTAGGTTGTACTATTTTTTTGAATTTGTTTTTGAACTCAGCAAGCGATTTACTCATTTTCAGGTCCGTTTCGAGATTATTCCACAGATTAACACCTTTGATAGATACACTTCTTTGCTTGATGTTTGTTCTTGTTTTGAGTTTTTTGAATAAGTTGGTAGCTCTTAAATCATAGCTGCTTTCTCGAATTTCGAAAAACATCTGAATGTTTTGGCAGAGCAGGTTATTGTGTGCTTTGTACATTAATTGGGCAATTTTAAAGTCAACCAGGTCATAAAATTTCATCGTATTTAATTTGATAAATCGTGGATTTGTGGGTTCCGTATATTTTGATCTATTAATAATTCGAATTGCTTTTTTTTGTAGGTTGAGAATAGGGAGTGTGTTTGTTTTGCAGGCATTTCCCCATATTTCCACACAGTAGGTCATATATGGTAATAATAATGAAGTGTATAATGTGTACAAAGATCTCTTATTTAGCACTTCCTTGGTTTTGTAGAGGATCCCTACGGTTTTGGCTATTTTTCTTTTTACGTTATCGATATGTGGCTTCCAACATAGTTTTGAGTCTATTACTAATCCGAGAAACTTGGTTTCATACGCTCTTTCTATCTCAATTGAGTTTACCATAATTTTAGCTTGGTGTTTGATTGGTCTTGTGCCAAAAACAATTAACTTCGATTTTTTCAGGTTAAGTGACAATTTATTTCTGTCAAACCAGTTTTTTAATTTGTTTAATTCGTTTTCTACGGTTGTCAGGAGCTGTTTCAGATTTATTCCAGAACAGTAGAAAGTTGTATCATCAGCAAATAGGACACATTTAAATAGTTTTGAGACCTTGCAGATATCATTTATATATAAGATGAATAGTTTTGGACCAAGCACTGACCCCTGAGGAACTCCGTGAGTGATTTTCAGTTGATTCGTTTTTTTATTGTTGAGTTGCACGTACTGATATCTGTTTTCTAAATAAATTTTTATCCATTTATAAGCTACACCTCTAATCCCATATCTTTCTATTTTTTTCAATAATATACTGTGATCTATTGTGTCAAAAGCTTTTTTTAGATCTAGGAAAACCCCAACAGTAAATTCTTTGTTGTCTATATTAGTGGCTATTGCTTCCACATGCACCTCTTTTCAATTCATCGGAAACATTTTCACTTTTTTGTTTGTTTTTCTTCAAATTCCCATCTTTTGTTGCCCTTGTCCCAGCTTTTTTTTATGTGGGCATCAAATTCAAAGTAAGAGAATATTTGAAATGGGGGGAAAAAAACTAGCAAAAAATTAAATAAAAAAGTTTTCATCCTTAAATGTTCGGTACTACCATATAGGTACATCACTACCTGATATTCTCATTTACTGCCAAAATAGTGTAGTGTAATTTTTGAAACAATTCACTTGGAAATAATTTAACACGCATTTAAGCTATTTTATCGTGTCCATCTATAAACTCAACTGGAGTTTTTTATTTTTTGAGTCAGTATCTTCACAGTCGATGCAACATTTGTGATGAATCACCAAGATAACGGCATCCATTGACAACTTCTGTGACTGACAGTCTAATTACTTTTTTTCTTATTATTCCCAGTGCGTGATTTGTTTATAACTGATGTTTTCAATGTTTTTATCCGTTGCTGTGATTTAAAATTTTTTTTTTTTTTACATGTTTTGGTAACCTTGTCCATCTATGTGATTTAGTAGGGGGTGTTTTCTCTGCAAGGGTCCGTCAACTGAAGCATTCCTGAAGCGATAACGTCCGAGATACACTCTCTTATCCACAGTGGGAGGTCCATCCAACAGAGCGCACTGTCCTCTAGCTAGAAGCAAGCCCCATTAGTTAGTTTCACTTCAATGTGTTAACTGTAGCGATACAGCAATGTTGCAATATGACAGCAAGTCGCCATGAGATACATCCATCCATCCATCATCTACCGCTTATCTGGGGCCGGGTCGCGGGGGCAACAGCTTTAGCAGGGAAGCCCAGACTTCCCTCTCCCTAGCTACTTCTTCCAGCTCTCCCCGGGGATCCCGAGACGTTCCCAGGCCAGCTGGGTGACATAGTCTCTCCAGCGTGTCCTGGGTCTTCCTCGGGGTCTCCTCCCGGTGGGACATGCCCGGAACACCTCACCAGGGAGGCGCTCAGGAGGCATCCGAATCAGATGCCCAAGCCACCTCATCTGGCTCCTCTCGATGTGGAGGAGAAGCGGCTCGACTCTGAGCTCCTCCCGGATGACCGAGCTTCTCACCTTATCTCTAAGGGAGAGCCCGGACACCCTGCGGAGAAAACTCATTTCGGCCGCTTGTAACCGGGATCTCGTTCTTTCGGTCACGACCCATAGCTCGTGACCATAGATGAGGGTTGGAACGTAGATCGACCGGTAAATTGAGAGCTTCGCCCTTTGGCTCAGCTCCTTCTTCACCACGACAGACCGATACAACGTCCGCATCACAGCAGACGCTGCACCGATCCGCCTGTCGATCTCTCGCTCCCTCCTGCCCCCACTCGTGAACAAGACCCCAAGATACTTGAACTCCTCCACTTGGGGCAAGATCTCCTCCCCGACCCGGAGGGGGCACTCCACCCTTTTCCGACTGAGGACCATGGTTTCAGATTTGGAGGTGCTGATCTTCGTCCCAGCCGCTTCACACTTGGCTGCGAAACGCTCCAGTGAGAGTTGGAGAGCCCTGTTTGAAGGAGCCAACAGCACAACATCATCTGCAAAAAGCAGGGATGCAATACTGAGGCCCCCCCAAAACGGACCCCCTCAACGAGAAATTCTGTCCATAAAGGTTATGAACAGAATCGGCGACAAAGGGCAGCCTTGGCGGAGTCCTACCCCCACTGGAAACGATTCCGACTTACTGCCGGCAATGCGAACCAAACTCTGACATCGGTGGTATAGTGACCGAACCGCCCGTATCAGGGGGTTCGGTACCCCATACCCACGAAGCACCCCCCACAGAACTCCCCGAGGGACACGGTCAAACGCCTTCTCCTAGTCCACAAAACACATGTAGACTGGTTGGGCGAATTCCCACATACCCTCGAGGACCCTGCTAAGGGTGTAGAGCTGGTCCACTGTTCCACGGCCGGGACGAAAACCACACTGCTCCTCCTCAATCTGAGGCTCGACTTCCTGACGGACCCTCCTCTCCAGCACCCCTGAATAGACCTTACCAGGGAGGCTGAGGAGTGTGATCCCTCTGTAGTTGGAACACACCCTCCGGTCCCCCTTTTTAAAAAGAGGGACTACCACCCCGGTCTGCCAATCCAGAGGCACTCTTCCTGTTGACCACGCGATGTTGCAGAGGCGTGTCAACCAGGACAGCCCCACAACATCCAGAGCCTTGAGGAACTCCGGGCGGATCTCATCCACCCCTGGGGCCTTGCCACCGAGGAGCTTTTTAACCACATCGGTGACTTCAACCACAGAGATAGGAGAGCCCACCTCAGAGTCCCCAGGCTCTGCTTCCTCCAAGGAAGGTGTGTTGGTGGAGTTGAGGAGGTCTTCGAAGTACTCTGCCCACCGGTTCACAACGTCCCGAGTCGAAGTCAGCAGCGCCCCATCCCCACTGTACACAGTGTTAGTGGTGCACTGCTTCCCCCTCCCGAGACGTCGGATGGCGGACCAGAATTTCCTCGAAGCCGTCCGGAAGTCGGCTTCCATGGCCTCACCGAACTCTTCCCACGCTCCGGTTTTTGCCTCCATGAGATACATGATACCGCACAATGAATTTCCAGTATTGGAAACATACGGTTGCATAGCTAGAGGTGACTTAGCGGGCGGGCATAAAGATTATCACTATCGAGGCATGCAGCTTGCACTCAGAGCCTCTAGCCATGGTCAAGGACAAGGAGCAGCCTGTCACAGCAGGATGAGAACAAGTTGCTAACAGTAGGGTAGAAACGAGAATATATTTTTTTCCCCAAAGGTAAGCTGCAATAGTGACATGAGCAATGATGGACAACGTTGCACAGTGTCAAGTGCCAAGCTAAATGCAGACCTTGCCCCAAAAGGGGTTACACACTGAAAATCATAAACACACTTCTCGAACTTCCAAATATTTGCCTGACAACCTTATCTTCTTTTGAAATTAAGGCATTGAATTTGACAGAATGAAAGCTGTGTACCCCTCGAGTCAAATAATCCAATGTAGTTTCATTATCTGCCTGAAACACCCGATTGGTCAGACCTATGTTCATATTCATGGTATGTTCGGTGCAAGCTCTTCTGGCTGCTCATTGGACAATTGCTTTTTTGAAGCCCATTTCTGAATACTCAGCTGCCTGAGTTTCCTTGTGTGTGTGTGTGTGTGTGTGTGAGAGAGTTTTAATCATTCTAAATGGCGATAGGAGGAACCGTGTACAAACATTATCCTCTTAGATGACAAAAGAAGGACAATCATGCGATGTGAAAATATGTTTGCTGGTATCCATTAAGCTGAATGACGTTTCATTAGATTTTCGACGCTTCTGACACTAATCACATTCTCGACAATTTTATATTACATCCACAATTTATCTTCTTCAAACTAATTACGATCATCAGCCTCATTATGTCTTTGCTTTTTCTTTTCATAACCTTGCACCAACATTTGCTTAGGGAAGACACTGATGTATGTGACAGAGCTGATGAAAGTAAGGGGGGGTGGTCTGATGCAGATATCTAGTCTGAGCACACACAGATCGCCACACAAAACCAGTCAATGAATATGTTACGGATAGATTACAGGCAATCTCTGTCATGTATTATTTCTTATCTGAAATCTCTTTGCCTTGCCGAAAACACCCCTAAGACTTCAAAAGTCTTTTTATGAACTCTGCTATGAAAGAGTGGACTGCATCATCATTGCACATTAAAAGAAATAAAATAATCTGTATCGTATGTCGAGGGTCGATTCTAGCATCCAAGAATTTGGGGTGCTACGGAGAGGTCTGTGGATGCTACAAAAACCCACGGGTGGGGCTGTCTGTGATTGTGGTGGAGGTCGGGGGGGGGGGGGGTGATGGAGGGGGCTGTGGTTGGACTGGCAGTCCCAAAAAAACAAAACAAACAAAATGTGTCTGGGAAGTCTGCGAGTAAACCACATCTGATGAAGGTTATTTACATGATGAGCCACACAGGAGAGGAGAAAAGGATTGGAATCATGATATATAAACATACCAGAACTCTAATTTTGGGGGGAGGGCAACTCGTATTGACACAGCAGGTCCTCAACATGCACATTGACAGCAACCTCGCTTCTGGAGTAAAACAGGCCCCGAGAGTGAGTAGAAACTTTTGTAATATATTTTTTTGAAAGGCAGATCAAATCATAAATCATGGAGTAATGTCCTGTGTGTGTGTGGTTTTTTTTGGGGGGGGGGTTGTTGTTTTTTTACATTTCTTTGCTTGTTCAAGAGTACACACACAAAACTTACAAATCTCTCAAATTTTGTAAGTGTTTGGATTCTCTTTAGGGGTGCTTCGCCAGGCCTGACAATGCGCTAGACCTGCCGATGCGAATGTCTAAACAAATGAGATGATCTATCAGTGGGACACTGACAAATAATTTCATCCACATATCCATCCATCTCTCTGTCAATCGGTTTGTTTTCGACCATTTTGGGTTACAAGTGAGCGGGATCCCAGCTGACTTTGGAGGAGGGGCAGAATACGCTCAGGATTATTCACCCGTGAATCGCAGGGCACACATTGACAAATAGCCATGCACACTAAGATGCAAAAATATGGAAAATTCCGAGTCTCCATTTCACCGAGCATTCACAATTGCAATGTGTGAAGTAACCGAGCCAGCAGTGGGGAGAAACAAAACAGAAAGCTTTCAGTGGAGATTTGGGGGGTGTCAGTGTCGACGGATGATTTTGAAACGTACTCACGATATACAGTCAAGCCATCGTCTGTTAGGCTGGATGCCCCTTCTTTCATATAAAAGTCCCGTGGAATTATTTCACAATGGTCACGGAAGAAATATTTTGCCACTGGCTGTTGATATACATTTGCCGTCTGACGGGCTTTATGATCTTACGTCTGAGATGCTAGAAGCCCCATTATAAACGAGCATAGGCAGAGGTGGGGAGGGCCATGCGGTGAATATTTTTCTGGTTGGTATGCGTCGCAAAAGACGTTTTGTTGACCATTGAGATTTTTTCGTGTGTGTGTGTGTGTGTGTGTGTGTGTATGTGTTGCATTGTTTCAAACACAGGGATATAAAAACAAGACCCCACTGGAGGTGTTTACATATGTATGATATATGTACATGTAAGCATGGTAAATGTTTTGCTTTTGAATTATACATCAGCCACGTTGACTTTTTCGTCATATAACTGACACTGAGATGATAGTGAAAGGAAAATAGTGCCCATGCTGTTCCTCACGTCAATGATCATCAATCCATCAAAATGTTCACTCACTTTTTTTCATGATGACATCACGGCATGTCGTTCAATCTTGTCTTGCCGCTGGGACGAAAGTTCTGTCACATTTCAAGAGAAAATAACGGCCGCGTAAAGTTTATAAACGTTTCGCATTTTCAAAGTCAACACTGCTGAAGGGCACGATACACCTCGGTGCCACGAAGATGATGGAATCCTCAGAAAATGAAAACAAGTCAAATAAAGTATCTCTATACTGTATCAACACAAATACAAAGATGCAGTTTTACATTACGTACGCATACCTAATATAGTGTCCAAACAATATAAAGTATAAAAAGTCTGCTTATTTGTAACCTACGGTTCCATGCTGCATGGCAAGGAAAATATCGACACTTAACACTTAGCAAGCCTGATAATGATCTTCCATGCAACAACAGTTTTAGTTTTTTAGTTTCAGACCGACTGAATGTGTAATAGATTTGTAATGCCTTTCTGCAGCCTGGAGACTCTGCTGTCAGTTAAACTGTCGGCAGATTCAAGGGCTCCTCTCTTCTCCCTGTCACACACTACGACTACACACCGACACTGCTGACAGCAAAGAATTGCTTCTCACTGGCTGTACTTTGACCACACAGAGCTCAGTCACGTTCCCCCAGAGAGTCGAGGGCCTCGCTGGAATAAGTTGCAAACTTTTTGACGGGAACTTTACATACTCATACTGTGCCTTTAGAATTTGAATTAGGCCTAGATGGACAGACACAGGCTATTAAAAAAAAAAAAAAAGAAAATGCTGACTGAAGTTGTAGAAATCAATTCTGCAATATTCAGAAAAAAACTATGACAGGAAAACTCAACTGGTTCCAAAATTAATATAAAGATGTCCAAAAAATCTTTGTTGGTTTAAATCCATAAATGGATCAGATTACTTTTTTTTTCTCCAGTCCCAAAAATATTTCACATTTGACTGAGAAGATATGATTACCCTTGTTGAAAATAAAATGGCCAGTGTGCAAAGAACGAAATGGAAAGAAGGTCGATAAAGAGCACTGATGAATGGAAGCATTGCGAGCTAACACTCCTTTGTCACGTTTTTTTTCGTCATTATGAAACAATATTACCCGCTAAGCAGAGAAAATTAAAATGCATGACGGGTGCCGGATGAGTCTTTCGCTGTAAAATGTGCTCTTTTCTGCATTATTCTAATGCAGACTATGAAAATATGGCCCCGGGGCCACAACCAACATGCCCACATTCTCACAGTGACCATAAAGTCAAAGTAAAGCCTAAAATATGCGGTGCTTTAATTTGTCCTTTTATTTCACGTGCACATGTGTGGACGCTAACGTTTGTACAAGTGAGGTAGCAAGCAAGAGCGAGAACTTGTCTGAATTGTTGCCAACTGAGAGCAGTTTCGCTGTATTTAATGACTTTTTTGATCCAGCCAGCAAATATTTTTCCCAAAAAAGAGACTAGCAAAAAAGACAACAATGATCCTAATGTTAGCATCATTTTAATTTACTGCATTGAGGAAAGAAGAAGACGATTTGGATTGATACTACTTGATGCAAATCTACAGCTTTGCAGAGTATATTGTATGTATTACGTGCATATTATTATGTATGATATCCAGCCATCCATTTTCTAGTCCGCTTAGCCGCTTACCACTTGCGCACACAATCACATCGAAGGACAATGTTTTTGGAATGTGGGAGGAAACCAAAATACCCAGAGAAAACCCCCGCAGGCACGGGAAGAACATATAAATTCCACACAGGAAGGCTGAAGCCCGAATCGAACCCTGCGCTTTTGCACTGTGAGGCCGATGTGCTAACCAGTCGACCACTCAGTGAGACTATACTTACCACTAATCTATATATTTGGGAGCCCTGACTTGAAACAACTACAGTGAGTTAGCGTTTGGTACAAAAAAATAATAGTTAGTTCAGTCAAAAGATGTAATTTTAATGAATGCTTATAATGTATATTTCCTAATTATTGAATATATAACAATACACACCATATCTACACAGGTAGCAATTGATCGAAATGAGACAATATGCTTTTTTAAAATACAAACTCAAAGTTGGGTTTCGCATGTTGGCTTGACCCTTGACAACCGTTGTGCCCATCCCTGGTGTAATGGAAAGGAATAACGTGAAGTAGAAGATGTACGCGACCACAAGAACCAATTTCCTCATTTGGACAGGACTGTAAACAAGCTGGTTGGTGTATTTGCATTAACCCGCCTGCTGGTCCTGATCAGGTCTGTAAACTCTGTGATCATTAAGGTTTGAAATCTACCATTGGTGCTCTGGCATGGATGTACTGCTGGCGGATAATGAGAAAAAAAACATGATTAATTGGCACCAGAACAAATATTGCAGCCTTTGAGCATGTGAGGAGAACAGCTGTTTGGGTTCACTGTGCTCAGCAACAGCCACTTTAATAAGATCTCCACAAAAACGGTTAGCTTCTCCAAAGCCATTGAGATTATTTTTAAACTTACATCTTCCAACATCTAGTTATGCCAAACCAGGTGTGAGCAATTCAACTTTCCAAACAAAAGCACTGCATATTTGAGTTTTACTTTGCCTACAGACTGTGGGCCCGTCGGCCGCTGTTATTCTTTCCCACTAGCACCCTTTATTTTTTTTGTTGGAATCAAACTCTACCCTTTGTTTGGTGCGAGTCCGCAGGAGAGCGATGAACACAGGAAACGTGCCGCGGTGTTGACCAAATCACTCCTGCAAGAGGCGGCGTCGCAATGTTCGCAACCACACTCGTGGGTGGTTTGCATACAAAGTGAAACCGCACAACCTTGGTCTAGTACAGCTGGCATATGGTACATTATTTTTCGATCCCAAATGGCTCTGTAGGCCCCTTGCTATATTACGCCATGCGTCATGTGCACAGTAGTGCAATAATATAAGTGATACAAGTGAAACAGCATTATTATCGGATCCCGTTCTACCATTACGCACAACCTTCTGACATTCTGCAAAACTGTTTGGCGTGGGGACGAGCCTAACTCTTATAAGAAGGTGTGCCAACTGAGTGCATTTCCGACATTTCACAACTCAACTGAACTTTGACTTAAAGTGACAAAATACATACAAAACCGGCATTCGGATTGCGGTGCTCATACGTTGAATAATAAATAAACACGATCTGAGCAACACGATGTCAGTTTGCCCTCACGGCATCATGGGCACATTGCCAACTCTATTTATCCTACCGTTGCACGGGGGTCATACACGTCAGGATGCGCATGCATTCGTAAGCTATGCGTACTTCCCGTGGAGAGGACAAGAACCAGGACAATGGTATTAGAAAATCTCTACAATAAAGCATCCAAGTGACAAATCCTTCAACTGGGGATTAGTTGGCATGCATTGAAGCACATCAGGTAGCGAGCAGCTGTGCAGAGCACACGACATGGAGGTCGAACTAATGCTTCTGATGCATGAACAAATTCACATTTCTCTGCTGGGCAGTCATCACTTTGATGATTGCTGCAGAGCGCGCCTGTCTGTGTTTAATACAAACATGTCTCAACCATGACCAGAGACACCCAAATGATTCGTCAATGACTGTTACGCTTTTTGGAAGTTTGCACTTACAAAAAAAAGTACTTCAATGACATCTAGGGAAGAGAGTGTTGCAACACAAACTGTTTTCTGATCGACACACCGTGCTTTTATTCAGCCCTATACATTTCTAATAAGATCCTTTTAGTGTCCCACAATATTACAGCTTATTTATCGCAGACTTTTTTCATGTTTTTACAGTTACTGTCATGTCTTTGCATGCGGGGAAAGAGGAGACACAGGCACTGATGCACTTTGCAGTTGTGTATTGTGTGCAGGGTGAACAATAAAACACGCTTTCCAATTTTCTACAGTCCAGCCATGTTGGTGGTCTGTGCTATTCTAGTCACACGTGATTATTAGGCCAGGAGTAGAGAAATTGCTATATAAGTGCACTCCATTGTTGAAAAAACTCATTTAATCATTTTGCACAGTTGTTGTATATCATTGTCCAAATATTTTCATAGAGCTAATCATCCATACTGTATCTGTACATGGAAGTAGAATGTAATAGTCCCAAAAGCACTATGCCAGGCTGTTTCTGTCTGGTGAAAGTACACAAGAAGCCAAACCTTGAAATGTCTGACAGAATGTTGCTAGAAACTCCATAAGTGGTCCGATGTGTTATCCCGTATTTTTACTCATTGACTGAATTATAGGCAGCAGGAAGACAATAGAGGAAGAGATCAATAACCTCAAAGGAACTGCATGAGGCAAATCGGTTCACTGAAATGGGACAATCATCACAACACCACGGGTATTTGTTGATGGATTTATTGATTTATCCTCTCTGCATGGCCACAATCAGTTGGCAGCCTAACCCAGTAAATCTAATCGCCAGTCTGTCTTTTGTACTTGGGAAAGACAATTACTTTTTCTATCACTCTCCAGTGCTTGCGGAGTTCAATCCTGTTTACAGATATGGGCTGACAGCAGAGCCACATGGCACTAAATGATTTAAAGTGAGTCAGCGCAGTTCACATCTTTTATATGAGTGAGAGGTTGACAGTGTGCGAGGGTTGTTGTTTGCCATCTCTGCCCGAGTCCAATTAATGCATAAATAAGGACAGACTGGACAATAAGAGAGCCCACTCAGCAACCGACAAGCTCACATCAAATCTAGAAGTAAATTTAGTCTCGAATTAAACTAAAGAACATTTTTTGGACTGTGTAAGGAAGACAGAGGAACCTGACAGAACCCTTTTGAACACAGCGAGAACTGGATGTCAACTTGCGAGCAACAGCGCCACCGCACTGCCATGTAGACACTAATAAACTTGCTTAAAAGGACAACAAAAAAACATACTAATATTTTGCAGAGTTCTTTTCAATATCATCAAAAGCCAATTGAATATAGTCATAGCCTAAGCGCCGTTAATTGTGCTGGCCACCCAAAGTGCAAAACAGGTCTTACTTACAAATTATTTCAGTGATAAATGTATTTTCTGTTCCTCTGTGATGTTTGTCTCTCCCTGACCCAACCATCTTTTAAACAAGATATGAACCGTTGGGATTGTTTCGTATGCAAATATGACTTTTCGCTGTATGCCTTGAATGATTTGGTTATGAATGTATAAAGAGACAGAGAATGACTGTTAGGGAGGAGAGAATGGCAAGATCAAGTAAACAGAGAAAGAATGAGTAACTGCGATGTGTGTGTGGTGTGCTCGAGCAGCGCCATAGCAGTGTGGGTGCGAGACTTATATGTATTTCTGGTGCTGGGGGACTTTTGTAATCTTCACCCTTTGTTCTCCATAATTACAGCCATTAAAATAATTACATTCCTTTTTGTAAAGTCACAACATGCTTTTTCTCCACACTACCCTTGGACTAATCATGAAGAGTCGCTCAATCACAAAGACAGAAAATGAGACGCTGAAAAATGTTGGGCACATTTTTTCATGGAATATTGTAGGCAATTTTTGACGAATCAAAACATCATGTCAACATTAAGGGATAACGTGTTGTGCGAAAATAGGAGCGGTTTATATGTCATAAATTCAACATTGTAATCTTTGAGTCTGCTATCGCTCACTTTGGTTTGCTTGTGGAAAATCAACAGGGCGAATCAGAGCTCTTTCACTAAGACTACTCCAGTGCTAGGCCTGCTGTACTTACAATCTGTTACCTTGCTTTGTAGCTGTAGCTTATTTAAATGCGAGAATGTAGAAGCAAACCCAATTTTTTGTTTCTGTTCAGTTTTTTTAGCTTGTAAACTCACACAGAGCACTGTATCAGCGACTGAATCCGGTCACAGTCGCATTAAGCACATTTCTGAGGTGGGGCAAAAGTGGACAAACCGACAGTGGAATGAACTAATCAGCGAAGAGCATCTGTGACGTCAGGAAAAAAAAACTTTTGAAATAAATGCTTCCAGTACCATTAGCTGCAGGAGTTTTCATGACTCTATGTTTGTCTGGTGATTTAAAATTGAGTTTAATGCTGAATGAAACAAATCAGTCCCGCCTGCACGCTATTTTGAATGTTATGAGGATGGGCTTCCGCCGTGGACGTTGTGACGTTGCTCACAAAGAATATGTTACAACAAATAAATACATGTTATTGCACAGTTCGCTTTGAACCTGACCGAGACCGTTTTTTTTTTCATGCAGAAAGAAAGTGGGTTAGTCTCGCCAGGCTGCTATTTTTCAGCTCTTCTGCCATTTTCTCAGCTAAGTCATTACTCCCAACCAAATCACACTTGAGTAAGGGAAGCCATTTTTCAAAGAAATGGTTTCAAAGAAATTTGTGCCTCCACAATTGGAACTTTTGAATATGAAAGTCGCGGCACGGCGACCGAGTGGATAACAGACCCTCCTCCGTAGAGTTTGAATCATCCCTCTGGAGTTTGCATAATCTCCTCATGCTTCTTCCTCAATTGCAGGTTCACTAATGACTTTAAATTGCCCAAGGTGTGAATGGTTGTTTGTCTTTAGGTGATTTACAATTGATTGTCGACCAGCCCCGGATGTACCCTGCCTCTCACAGAGAGTCGGCTGGAATAAGATGCAGCTCTACAGAGACACTAATGACGATAAGTGGTACAGAAAATGGATGGAGATATTCCTGTTTTGGTGCCCTCCTGTTTTGTTTCTGCAGTCTCCTTGAAGAGTGTTGGTGGGCGGAACCCCCTCCGTCACACCTGCTGGCAGTTATCATTAGTAGTATTAACATGTAGGTGAGACGGAAGGAAGATTCCAAATTATTGCATTGTAAAAGGATGGCATTGCTCATGGATCCAGTGCCACAGCTTTAGTTTAGTTCGGTTTCTTATTTGTTCCTATTTCTGTTGAGCCTTTTGCGTGCCACTAATAAATTTGACTCGACTTGACGTCGATGTTTTTGTACTAGTGTGGAAGATGTCCCCACAAGGTTGTTTCTATTTTGAGGAGCTATAACATATGGCATACTTGTTCGGTCAATTGTTTTTTTGAGGACTTGCCTTTGGTCCTTAAATCGCAAGAGTGACGAACTTAATGTTCCCAAAATATAGCGAATACACATGCACACACATAAACACACTCAGACCCTCATTGTGGATGCCAGTGTCGCTGTCTCTTTGTCCTTCAAAAGGAAAAATGTTCCATGTGTGTAATGACCATTTAGGGCAAGAGAGTTATTCACACCCCATTTTCCAAAATACAAAGTTAATAGTGTGTGAAGTGCATCATCATCGCAATATAACTTGGCCCCAACTCCCTGTATCATCAGCTAATATTACTCATTGAAAGTACACCATTTCACAATGAGATACAGTAGCTCCGAATTTTCACTTCACTCATATTTAGTCAAGCGCCAAGGCATCTGTCTCAGGCTCAACTTTCAGAGGGCTTCTTCGCATCCCTTTCATCAAGCAGCACCATATCAACATTATGTCGACTGTTGGTACACATTTTTGATTCATCTTGTTTTATTGCATTGTATTAAATCATTGAGGGTTTTTGCAGAGTTGAGGACATTATACGTCCCACCCATCAAATTTTAAACAATCCACAGACAAAACACTACAACATCCAGTTTCTGAATAAATTTGCTCATCCTGAGACCAGATCTAAAAAATATGAAGAGAAAAGTATGCATATGCTGCATTGCTCTCTCTCCCTGTCATTCTGTGTGCGGATACATCTATCTATGGAAAGCGAGGTCCTACTCATGGTATGACAAAATATTTTGGGTTGTACGCAAGAAAAAAAGGTTGGGAACTACTGCGCCAAGATACTCTTTACAAAGAGATAGGAAACAGGGTCGAATAATATTACTGTGACTTATATTTCCCAAATAAATTAGTCACGCTTGAGTCAACATCTCTGAGGAGAGTAAAACTGCAGATAAAATTCACTTTCTCGCCGCTATTCAAATGGCTGATTAAATGTTATCCGATTCGAAGTTAATGGGACGCAAGGGTCTAATTTTTTAGAATAGCTTATTTTAATCACACCCAAATGTAAATGATGCACATTTGTGTGGATTGCATCTTTTCATTCAAACAACGCAGTGAAAATATGTAATTAGTGCTTTGGGACCATGACATTCATTAAAAGAGATGTGACTTGATTAAAAAGCCGACAAAGTCTAAATCTGTTGACGATCAGTCTCCCCCATCCCTGTCTCATTGTTTCTCGTGGTGAATGCTCAAATTATTTAAATAAGGCTTTTCAAAAAGGGCTGCTATATTTCTCTTCACAAATGTCAAAATACCAGATTGCATGGATCAATCTTTTGGAAAACCATGGTACTGCAAATCACCAATCATAAATGTTATCCATTTCGGTTGCAGGAAACCGGTGACCGCTGTCACAAAAGATATCTACTTCATACCAGATATATCAGATCCAGGTCGTTCAATTTGGTGGGTCATGTCCCGGTATAGTGTTTCTGCCAAAGGGCTATTATTATTTTCTATCTATTAATCCTACTGTACAACTGTAGCTATGTCTTATTTCGGGAGTACAAATGTCTAGTGAATTCAGTTTTACATGTAGGTGTTCATAATTCACAGATGAGCGGCACGGTGATCGATTGGTTAGCACGTCAACCTCACAGTGCAGAGTTGCAGGATTTGATTCCGGCTCCGGCCTTCCTGGAGTTTGCAGGTTCACCCTGTGCCTGTGTGGATTTTCTCAGAGTACTCCAGTTTCCTCCCACATTACAAAAACATGCACGGCAGGTTAATGGAACACTCTAAATTGTCCCTAGGCGTGAGTGTGAATGGTTGTTATAGTATCTGTGTACCCTGCGATTGGCGAGCAACCGGTTCAGGGTGTACCGTGCCTACTGCCCGAAGACAGCTGGGATATGCTCCAGCACCCCTCGCAACCCTTGTGAGGATAAGCGGATCAGAAAATGGATGGATGGGTGGATAGTTGACAGTTAGCAAGAAAACATCCGTGACTTGAGTTCAGCTGTCTCATCATGATTTGGCACACTGGGTATTCATTCCACTTGCACTTCTACCTTAAGTGTGAATGTGAAAATTTCATGCAAATTATTAAATAGTAATGACACGCTCAGTTAGCGGCTCTTCAGTGTAATATAAAATGTAATAGAGCCTAACACCACACAAGGGCGGGAGGATGGTGAAACTTTTCATTCAATGGAGCTAATGAATGCAGTTATGGGAATTTTAATGACTTCATGCCAAGCCTATCTGATGAGAAAAGGCACTTTTTGGTGTACTGATTGATTAATTCGGTACATCACAATACGTTATGTTCTGGGAGAAAAATATTTCTTTGCACTTTTCTATTGTAGCATTATATCACCTCTGCTCTAGTGTGAAAGCAAGAAACCTTGTTCCAGTATTCATCATCTCTTCTCTGACATCGTAGTGTTACAAATCATGAGAACCTTTTTTGGGGCACCCTTATATATACGTATGTATATGTTCTGAATGCTGTAAGCTAAATATTTGATGGGTATTTGCATTTGTGTGGTGATCCATTGTTTTAGTACCAGTTTAACTTGAGTCAGAGTTATCAATTAAACATTCATAATTAAGACCCAATGAGGAGAGGGCACACTGTCTCATATTGGCCATAGATGTACTTCTGACTTTGGCACGGTAGGTTTTGTACCAGGCTGACCGCCAGAGCCAAAGTCAGAGGCAGCACAGGAATGTTGAAGATCTGACATGCGGGGGTGTTTTGTCATATTTTCAGGCACCACGCCTGCTTTTGGATTAATTCTGAAAGGTTATATGGAAAAAAAAAACCCTCATGAAATCAGTCAATAATTAAAAGGATGCCACATTTGGAGGGTTTGGACTTCGGTTTTGATGAGAAATGAGAACTTAATTGGACAAATTAATAGGAGAAATTAATCATCATCATCATAAAAGAAACAATTTCCTGCATTAAACAAATGGCTCAGTCTGCAACTGAACATTCATGATCATTTTGAACCATTTCAAAATGGATTTTTATAAATGTAATTAATTAAAACTGCAATCAGATGCAAATGATCAACTTCCACCTTCCTTTTTCCCCCATCGACTTAATCAGATTCGGTAGCAGACAGGCACCTGGTCTATTGATTTGTCAAGTGGCAACAGATGCATCTGTGCAAGAGAAACTAGAGCGGATTAGAAAAAATATGTTGGCTGGTAACCGCTTTAAAGAGATTCAGAAAGCATACGGTCCTGAAAAAGTCATGAGTGGTTTTGAGTAAAAAAATGAACTGTAATAGAAGATGCAAACCTGACATGGAATATCTCTCGAACACGTGGCCTGATTTCTGAGAGTGTCCAGTCCATAGGTGTCAAACTCAGGTCCTGGAGGGCCGCTGTCCTGCATGTTTTCCAAGTCTACCTGTTGCAACACACCTGATTCAAATGAACAGGTTCAATGTCAGGCTTGCGCAGAGCTTTCTGATGATCTGATCATTTGAATCAGGTGTGTTGCAACAGGGAGACATGCAGGACAGCGGCCCTCCAGGACCTGAGTTTGACACCCCTGATCCAGTCATTCATGTCCAAGGATTATCAGAGAGCTTTCCTGTTCTCATTTATTGATATGGATTTTATGCACTGAGAACAATGTTGAGGTGTCTCATTCAGACATACCGACACTAAACCTGGAGTGCCTTGTTAGAGTTGTCAGCCAAAATGCTGAACTCAGGACTTCATAACATAATTCCATAGACAAGATAAGCTTTCAATATGGTCTACATCACTTGTACACTTGTCACATCCTCACTCACATTCAAAGTTACTTTTCCATGGAGGCAGGACAAATGCACAGAGGGATGAAATGAGTTTGGAAAGACAGTAAAAGTGCAAAGTAGGCTGAGAAATAAGGACTTCAGACGTATAGATTCCAAAAAGGTCTACCCGGGTAAGGTAACAAAATATTTGGACTGAATTACTTGACCCCTCTGAATATCTGCCAGTGTTTACATTTTCAGAGAATGACTTCTTCAATAAATCACCACGATGGTTTGACGCCTGGACTTGTGCGATGAGTTGGGAATTTGTTTTGGATTATGATTGTTTTGGTATATATATATATATATATATATACACATACATACATACATACACACACACTTAAATAGAATTATGGAATATAGCATTTGAAAGGTTATCAAAGAAGATTTTGAGTACAATACTATTCAATACATTTCTGCAATTAATTCGGTCTTTTGTTCATTTGTTGTCATTGCGTTGAGTTCGTTGCCCCATTCGGAACTACTGTAACAGTTACGGCAATTGGCTTTCAACTGCGTACTAAATAATACACGTTTTGTGAAATTGTGCACTGGGACAATTTGAATGCTCGAGGCTGTTAATAACCGTGTGCACTTTTGCATGCAAAATAATGAAATCAATGCATGCATAATAAGTGAAAGCGCCTAATGCGGAGTGAAGCAAGTCAAGTAGAACATAAAGATGCTGACTAGAAATGTGTTCTAATCTAATACACATTTTAGAGTCATATGATTATGGTACAACTCACACTTTTTTTATTCTGAATGTATATCACACTGCTCAAGTTTGTTCATCCACCTCGCACTGAAGAGGTTGTGGGTTCAAATTTGGGTTCCGGCCTTCCTGTGTGGCGTTTGCATGTACTCCATGGGCCGGCATGGGTTTT
The DNA here is from genome assembly GCF_054856545.1 of Hippocampus guttulatus. Lineage (NCBI taxonomy): Eukaryota > Metazoa > Chordata > Actinopteri > Syngnathiformes > Syngnathidae > Hippocampus > Hippocampus guttulatus. The sequence continues at coordinate 8,046,787 of NC_141272.1, read as the reverse complement.
CTCCGGGTACTCCGGTTTCCTCCCACATTCCCAAAACATGCATGTTGTGTTTTTGTTTTGTTTTTAATCTTCAATTTCTTCTCTTATTCTTTACATTACTCCTTTGACTTTTAACAAGTCTTCAAAGTCTTTTTCAAGTTAAAGGGAATTTTGAGACGTATTGAGTCTATAAAAAGACCCAATGGCATATAGACTAGTTTAATACGCCACTGAGGTCCACTCAGCAGTTTCCTCTCAGCAATACTCATATCTGCTATTAAAACCTTATATAAGGAGAGTCCCCACAACTCCCTCAGTGTATTAAGTATGTACATGTGGGCACAGACAATAATATCCAGAAGCCTCCTGCTCCCATGTGAATGAACGTGGCCACTCAACAGCTATCATAAACACACACTTTTAACAGCCCTTTTGGATACGGTTTGTACATTAATTGATATAGCTTGTAGTTGATTGTACTTAGCCTGACATGTTGTGGTAGTAATCTGAAGGAACATATTCAGAATAGTACTCGTGGGAATGTGCTAAAGAAAGGTTATTTTCAATCATGTCTAACGAAACACTGCAGGGACTCTTGGGGGGGGGGGGGGGGGGGGGGGGCTTCGAAGCAGTGCCGTGCTTTGTTCAGCCAAACAATTACAATAAAAAGAACATTTGCTTATGAGTAAATGCCACCGCCGTGAAGCTATAAACCTGTCAAGATACAACACAAAACCGACTATGACAACTTAAATGTAATTCAGCGAACCATTCAAACAGAACCAGCTTTGTTTAAAAGACGGTGAGGCTGGGAAGAAACCATTCCAAAAAACATGCTGTCTATAAACTACCGGTAACATACATTGTCATGTCATAATTAAAACGAACCATGTTGCACAAATGTTGTATGTGCCTATTTATTGAAGTTGTCTGAAGACATGCTCATCAGTTCAAAGCAATTGTATTGTGTCTGCCATTGTCCACTTTTGGTGTCTTAAATGTACCGGTAGTTCTTAAATGGAATAATCATTCAATAATATCATAAATCCGCTGACATGGAACAACCCAAATTGTTACTAGAACATTTGATTTTTTTTTTTTCCTCATTACATGGCCCACATTCCTCCGCCTCCAATGTAGTCATCCAATACAGAGGGTCCTCCCCAAGGAATTAATAAGGGCTTTTCAGTTGCTTGACAGTTGTTTTTAGACTGCAGTCACTCAGGTACACACATACCATCATGCTTTGAGAGAACAAAGGAGATGGGAAAGGCATGATTGGAAGTGACTCATAGGTTTTCACAGCACATCACCTTCAGATGATTTTGGAAAATGTTGAGTTGCTCTCATCTTTGCTTTCTCAACCCCATTCTCCTTCATCTCTCTGCATGTGACCCAAGACACTCCTTGCATGAACCTGTGTACATTCGGGCCATTCAGAGACAAAATGAATGACCTGCAAAAAGGCTAAAGCACGATCCATTTTTGTAACATAGTGTTTTTTCCGTAAAGGTCTCGCACCACTCTTATCCTGTCATTTTAGAGCAAAATGGAAAAACATGCATCTGTGTGATGCTCCAGCTATTATTAGGACGCCAATCCATTTCCTCTATTCTGGATAGTATGGAAAATGATGATGACTCTTTGGGGTCCAATTGAGAGACCAGTTTCCTGTCATCAAATGCAAATCACTGGCGAGCACTTATATTTAATCTGCGCACATTGAATTCTTCACACACGATATACATCATGAGTGGAAACATGAAAAAAAGCCCACGCTGTCGGAATTGCCGCCTCATTCAGAATACAAAATGTCATTTCGGCATTATGCAAGAGGTCAGAATTGCATTGCCACTCAAGCAATAATGACTATTTACAGCTATGGTCTAGGCCACATTCGATTTAAAAGGTGGGCTTGGGGGCTAGGTCCAAACTAGATTTACACTCATTTACATCTTGCTCTATCCTTGCATTTCGGTTCTTCTGCACATCTCAATCAGTCTGTAATAGTCTGTGTAAGGACCAAATATGGCTTCTTAACTCATTCACTCCCAAAGACGATTTTAAACGTCTTTTCAAACTTGGTCGAGAATTGGCTGGTACTGAATGAGCTAAATATCAAAACTGTGACACCAATGAAAAACAATATAACACGGGATGTACGAACAAGGCATGTAAAAGCACAAAGGTTTGAGGGGCGTAATGGATGGCTTGTTCATATATAGCATATACTGTATTGTAGTTTTTGCATTTATTTTCCAATGCTCACTACAGCAAATCAATAAACGCTTGGATTGAAAAGCGATGATTCTTCAGACAAGGGGGAAGGGCACTAAAGCCAACTCCTCATGCATGGAAACCTCCATGGCAGAGATGATCTGATCAGTTACTGCAATAGCAATCCGTCACACAGCAAGGTTGTTTAGTTCTGAATGTAAAACCTTTTCTCCCGCTACCTCCCCTCATCAATCAACAGTTGTGAAGGATCGTGTCTCAGAGAACAAAAGTGATTCAGTAGTGGTACTGTTTCTGTCTTTGTATGACTTGGTTCCCATCTCCGGTGAGACTTTGTCTTTGTTTTTCACAGGTATAAAGCTACTGAACAGCTGCCGCGTCTTTTTATTGGTTCTCATTTGCCTTCTCCCCTGCAGCAGGTGCCAAAATCACATTCTTCACATCTGCTGTTGCATGTCTGCAGAAACCCAAGCAATGAAAGTAATGTGTCCCAGCGCTAAGAATAATAACCTGCTCTGTAGCCGATGGGACTCGGGCTGGAATGACAAATCTGACTGTGAGACACGGTTCTCAGAATGTGATAAGAAATGTGCAGTATTGTACTTTATTTATTTTGACAGGTGCAGTACTGAAGACTCCCTGACCAGGAGCAAAATTAAAGGTGCGTCGACGGGGTCAGACTGTAATGTAACAGGGTCAGAACATCATTAGCAAATGTCACAACTCTGATTCACACCGTAGGATATATGTGACATCAAGGCAGAGCATTCACCAGAAGCCCACTTATTAGTATTCAACAGTCTTACGGATACAGCCCACAGAATTTCTAATGGAGCATCAACACCACCCTGGACAAAGGATTTATATTTTGTAAAGGTCACTCTGAACCCAAGATACAGTCTGACAGTCATATTGACTATATGACACTGCTTCACGGGGACGCTTCTAAGTTATCAACAATCTTTGAAAGTCATTTGTCGTAAATATGCAACTTGAACAAAACATTTTTTGAATATGGTTTGAAACACACACAATTTTATATGGTATTATTAATGCAGGTGCACCTGCGTAGTCTAATGAGCTTAAACATCATTTTATTATCCCCTTACAAAGAGAATACTTGTTTTCTCAACCATCAACATTGCATCGCCAAAGAGAGCAAGTTATTTTCAACACTTTGCTCAATAATTTGCAAGAAAATGAAATACATGTAAAGTGACACACACACACACACAAATATAGACTGACCAATGGTCTAGATTTGTGAAAAAAATATCAAATTGACCAAACGTCAATGATAAGTTCAGTTATTCACAACAAATCAACATTTGCTGCCTTGGAGCCCAATCTCATTTCTTGCTTCTTGCTCCCGTGATGACATGTTGTAGCACTTCCCACAGTGAAGATGAGGAGAACAACAGAGGAGGTACGGAGGACAAATGGTTCAAGAATTGAGACAATCTCCCTTGTAAATCATTTCATGGAGATCTCAAGGTCAAGACCTATCAAAAATCATTGGTCTACTATCTTATATCCAATTTACCTTTCATTTCTAAAATCCTCCAAAAAAAAATTCAAAACGGTTTCCGTTCAATTACATGGACAAGTCCACATCACTGGCATCTGGCTGAAAGAGGTTTTGAGTCTTTTATTTTATTATTTTTTGTCGGTAATGACTTAAGAATGGTTTGCTGTTTCCAGCTGTGCTCTTTCATTGCAAACAATATGAATTTATATTCAAGAATCTCCATCTCTTGGGTGTTTAATTTTATTCAAGCAGCGGCAATGCACATAGCAACGAGCTTTTTGTGTGTGTTCATGTGACACCGGGGATTCTGAGGCTGCTGAACGGACTCTGGAAAAATCCGGGGAACCCAACCAGGCTGAATTAATTATATTGATCTTAACCTTATTAGGTAATTGTTACCCAATCCAAAGTGTCGACACCTTCCAATTTTCTAAATAACAGCGAAACCACAAAAGGTTCATATTCCATATTTCAATCATCCCCAGTTGAACTTTTGAATGTAGATATATTTTTTTAAAGTCCAATTGGTGACAAGCATCCAATTGCTAGTGTGAAAGAGGTAATGTTGATTTATTTCCTGACGGCCCCTCATAGTACATTTGACTATTTCCAGTGTGCTGATGTGGAAGAGGCAAGGCACATTTGCTGTCAGACGCAAATCGTCCTGCCACTTTTGCTGGAAGTAAAAGTTCTTATCTCATGCTGAGAAAATTTGAAAAATGTTCCATGGTTGACATTTAATTTAGCAAATGTAGTATCATTCATTCTAACTACCTTGTAAAATGGCAAGATAAAATGTAGACAGTATATATATATATATTTTTTCATTACTTACGGTATATTTGATATTGACAAGTTTGTTCAGGGAAGCAGCTACTCAGGAGGGAGACGTGGACCTGAAGGAATATGCTTCATAGGGGTTGGGGTTAATCTCAAAATGTGCTGATGATCTCTCCACCACCCAGACCATCGCTATCAACCAAAGAGAAACCCTGCTGAATGTGAAGAAGAGAGCACTGCTGAGGGCTAGGGATTTTCCCGACAGGGCACACAAAGCATCAGCACTCAGGGCAGCATGAAGAAAGTTGGCAGCGGGCATTGGAGGGCGGGGGGGGCTGAATACTCCTCTGCTCAGAAAATCTAGGGCCACCGACTACAACACCAATAATGCACATTAATCAAAACTTCCCTCTCTGCCCTTAACCAGTTCTTTGCCCGCTTTGAGACCAGAGCAACACGACGCACACCACAACCCAATGACACACGCCACATCTTTTCTCCAGCGGACGTGAGGAAACCCTGCAAAGGATTCACTTCTGCAAAGCTGACATCCCCAGGTGGGTATTGTGCCCACCAGCTGACCAAGGTGTTAACAAAGATGTTCAATACTTCGCTCAAACTAGAATCAATCCCAACCTACCTATAAAGACTGCCTCCATCGCCCCTATACCCCAAACCACCCCAGTAACATCGGCCAATAGGCCTCACTCCGAAAGTCAGGAAGTGCTTGGAAAAGACGATCATCAAAAACTCCATCGACATCACTGTGGATCCTCACAGTACAGCGACAGCAAGAACCGCTCCAGTGATGATATCCCCGTGCCGTCTCATTTGTTTTCATTTTCATTATTCATTATTATTTCTTATGCGTTCTGTGCTTCCTCGGTTTAATAGGATCTGTTTGATTGCTTAATTTCTGTTCATCCTGCTTCGGGCTCCAAGATTCAGCATTCACTGGATGCCTGTGCCTCTTTGCTCATTGCATTTTTTGGACAGACAACCAGCAGGCAGAGTTTCTGCCAGTATCTACACTACTACTTAAATGAAGGATCAGAATACGAGGCAACAAATGAACAATATTATTTAATAACGTGAATATTTATAAACAACTGCTACTCTTCTTATTGTGTTTATAATGGAAATGTTATGTAACACACATGATAACAAGCGTAATTGTGCTTTTAAAGAAAATCTTAAAATTGACTTATTTGCTGTATTCCACCATCTGGATTTGTCAAATCTTTCTTTTTCTTTATGTTTGACCCATTTTGCAGATCCGTTTAAAGGCATTTCATAAAACCATACTGTGTAGAATAATGAATAATAATACATCAGAATAAGTACAGAACACTGACAATCCTGTCATTTTCACAGGCTCATTTGAATTTAACAGACGCAGCAGCAGCAACTTTGTACGCTAGCATAATTTGGTCCACTTGATTCATTCAAATCAATTTAAAAAAAAAAGAAAGAAAAAAGTTCACATCTGAAAAAGACATTACCTTGAATTCAAAACAAAACCGTAGCACATGTCAAGTTGAAACTGAGCCGAATAGAAATATGTGATGTCTCTGACGATGTCCATTGGATAAAATACTTTCATGAAGATACTTGTGGACAGTCAACAAAAGCCCAATTCCAGATGTGAAACTCCATCACTTTGCAGCGCCGGCTTTAAATCTCATGACACATTATTCATTGCAACTCTCTATCAGCGAGCACCTTGATCTTAGCTCGGCGAGAAAGCATCACAGATAAAGGTGCAGAGCATTAAGAGTGTCAGAATGTTTTGTACGTGACAGAAAAGTAAATGGAACACTTTCTTTTCCATGATGTTAGCTCTCTTGCAATTCTATTCCAAATGATAGAACCACATACAATATATCGACACCTACACGAAATAGTACACATCGATATTTCATAATACAGTATATTATTCATGATAATTGTCACAGTTATCAATTAGACATTCATAATAGAGACCGATTAAGGAGACCGGACACTCGATTCTGGTGCCAATCTCGCAAGCCGGGAACGAAGAGAAGCGTTCGGTTTCAGTTCTCTACACGTCATCGACGGATCTCCCCGCTCGCCCTCTCATTTATTTCTCATTGGGAGTGTAATACATGGGTGTGTCCAACCTAAAGAGTGAGGGCTGTTGAACTTGTTTGACTATGTATGTGTGTATTTAAATGAAAATTACGTACATATGTGCAATCATTACAAAAACACCAAGTAAGCTTTGTTTGGTCTTATGACCTTATTTCTTTCCAACCACAGTCTCAGAAAGGTGGAGGTGGCCCCTAACTGTCACACAGCGCACTAAGCATTCTTTTTTATAAGTGCGAGCATATCTTTATTTAGAGCATAAGAATTTCTTCATCACAAGCATAATCAATTCGTCATTATTAATATAAAAATGTGGGTTAACTAAATTACATCATTATTCATTCAATAATACTTTGTATGAGTATATTCACAGATCATGAACTGAGCAGCTGCGCTATGAATGATTTCTTTTCTAATCATTAATCACCACAAACCTTTTTTAAATTTTTTTTCTTCCTGGCCTCCTTATTTTCAATGTTTGTCCATGCACCATCCATCACCTTGTCATGAAAAAAAAAATATATATATATATTTTCAAGACAATAAAATGTGTATAAGCAGCCTCTGCTAAATCTGGTGTTGGTCTATTTGTGTGGGTGTTTGAGGGAGCACTCAAAAACATCCAGATGAATTTAAGCACTAGTCCTGCACCATCCCAGATGGGCCAAAACTATCATAGGCCTGGTGGTTTTATTGCTGTTAGAGCAGAAGGAAATGGAGGCCTCACATAATTAAACTGTATAAAATGCTGGCGAACAATAAGCACATCCCTTGGTTTTTTTCCGACATTTCTTTTAATTGCAAGCGCCGTGTAGTATAACTGATAACAGGCCAAGTGCGGATTTTACAATTTAGATAAAGTAGTTGTGTTTTAGTACATGTAGTATTCACATGAAAATATCAACATGAGTAAAATTGGCTCACTGATGTAAGAGGATGTTATTGTTCATGACAATGCAAGTTCTGTAGATGAAGCGATTGAATAAATAATATCGAATTCCTCTCAGCTGTGACACAAACGATTTGACAGCAGTGACTTGATTTTTCAGATGGAATCTCAGGGATTTAGGTTTTATTGGACTGTCACGGTGATAGACAGGTGTGCACATGGTACCAATTTGGTCAGTTTATCCAGAGATCAGGAAACTGACAAACAACACTAGACATTCATGGAATTCCGAATTCCTTTTTTTTTTTCAGGTTTTAGCAAACTAGCCTTCTACAAAGTGACAGATTCCCAAAAAGAAAAAGACTCATGAGGTCAGAGCTTTCTTCACGAAAACATACATACACAGCACATTTACCTAATTGGCATTTTTTCCACGTTTTACCCAGACTGTGTGAGAAGGAGAGAAGAAGGCTTTTTTTGGGCAATTAGCCTTGTGTATAAATTTGAATGTAAATGGAGGCATCAAATTTTGATGCCTCCCTGAGACCTGATAGGACATGATTGACCCTTCGCCCCGATCTGAACCTCCTGCGGAGGATATGACCAAGAGGCAGGAGGTAGATGATGAAGAGAAGGGGCCCTAGGACACATCCCTGGGGTACACCTGTGGTGACTAGGGAGGGCTTTGAAGTGAAGGGTTTGAGCTGGACAAACTGAGTGTGGCCAGTGAGGTAGGATTGGAACCAACTGAGGGGAGTGTGGGAGAGACCAATGGAGGAGAGTCTATTGAGGAGGATAGGGTGAGAGATGGTGTCAAAGGCGGCACTCAGGTCTAAGAGGATGAGAATGATGTCTTGCTCTAGCTCTCTTCTGCATACCCGGTCCTTCATGTAAGGAAACATCTTTGCGGGAGACATGAGTTTTTCTGTGCCTTTTGGCGCTTCCGTCGCCTTTTTCTTTTGTTTTTTGCGGGTGTTCTCCACAGGGGTGTGGCAGTCTTGTAAGGCCAGGTCTTTGTTGTGGCACTCCTCAGCAGAGCGCGTGCCAACCATCTTGGCCTTCAACCAACTTGGCCTTCAACCCCCAGCAAGCTGGCTGGAGACGACCCAGAGGTGCCCCCCGCACTCACTGGCTGGACGTAATAGCCCTGAACCTTGGGGCCTGCAATGTTACCCTGGAACAAAGTCAACACCTTGCCCAGAACAGATCCAAATGGAGAGACCTGGTTGCTATGGTTGGCTCTACACGCCATGAAGTGCAAGACAATTAAAGAAAAGAAAAAGAATGAAGCAATGACCAACAGGTGTGCAGCTGCAGGCGGAGCCCTACAGTGCCACCTGTCGGTCACAAACAGAACCATGACACACATGAGTCGCAACTCTCTACATCTTATAGGTATGTGCACATGTTTGACAGTCAGCAAAAAAATGTCTCAGCCTATGGAGAGTAACAATGGCTAAATGTATCTTATGTTAAACATTCTGAAATATTTGGGTACATCTGATTTAAAAAAAATACGAGGAAAAATTCCCAAAATATATATTTTAATATTTTTAAGTGCATTCAGAATAGTGTAGCAAACAAATTCCAATCAGTTATTTTTCAACAGGATACGCAGATCAGATAATGGATGGATGGTTTGTTTTTCAAAAATCACATCACAAGATAAACCAAATCAGTCAATTTGACATGATTCTTTACGCTACGTTATGTTTGAGCAATATAGGATATAGATAGAAATGATGTGAGGTTTCTGAGAATAGGCAAGGGTCCAACAGGGATCTCTGACACCCAAACCTACCAAGAAGAGGGAGAAAAAGTTGATCAAACACACATTGAAAGGTGGTACTCCAGCAGGAATAAAGCAAGACTCCTTCAGCATGGGTGCATCGTTAAAACCGAGACTACTTCTCCAGTCTTTTTCATCTAGTTCCTCATCGGTGTATTTGAAAAATGCTCCGGGGAGACTTCAAGATGTCAAAAAAACACTTGTTGAATAAAATCAAAGTGGTTTTACCTCTGGGGCTCGCATTACTGATGTTAACTTCACCTCACAAATCAAACCTCGATCAATTCCCACACTCAAGTTGTGGGTGTCAACTTTTGCTCGGGCACTCTGAGCTGAAATGAATAAATCAGATTTTCTGCTATTTGTCCAAGACTCTATGTAAATGCAAGATTTAAAATTGTAATACCATGCACCGTGCATGATGCACGTAGGGTGGTAGATAAATTAAATCAGCCGACGAGGTAGCCTGTAATGTTCCAGGTAAAATATGTACATTGCAAATATATAAATAATGGTATGACTAATAGAACCATGATCTCAGCATTGTTAAGAGTCATGAGAGATGCGGAGCACCAAGCAACCATTGGGGGCTAATTTGTAAAAACAAAAGGCAACAACAGCTGGCATGCAAACAAAGGATCTGCCCTTTAACTATTACAAGAACGAACTAACAACTAACTCAGGAAGCACGAATTCTTGAAGACACTTGTTGGAGGCCGAGAGCAAGTGAGCTACTGCTGTCAGATTCACTCCAGACTCCTGTCATTCCGTGGAGGATCTTTTCAAGCTAGTGCTGTTAGTTGTTGGCCAATCAGGAAGGGCCGCTACTTTGTCTCCACAGCGATCCAATTGGAGCCATGAGTACTCACGCCCACATTCAACACAATGGACAGCAGACACACACACACAAGAACTACAGCCAACATGGTACAAAATACAGCCAGGTATTTTCGCTTGGCAGTAACTCTACAAATATGATATATTGTCCATCCCTCCATCCATTTTATGCTCTGCTTATCTTCAAAAGGGTTGCGAGCGTGCTGAAGCATATCTCAGCTGTCATCTGGCAGTAGGCAGGGGACACCTGAACTGGTTGCCAGCCAATCGCAGGGCACACATAGACAAACAACCATCCGTGCTCACACTCACACCTAGAGACAATTTAGAGTGTTCCATCAACCTGCCATGCTTGTTTTTGGAATGTGGGAGAAAACCCACGCAGGACCAGGGAGAACAACAAACTCCACACAGCAAACTGGAATTGAACCCGGTACCTCTGCACTGTGAGGTCGACGTGCTAACCATGTTTATTTATTTATATCTATATATTGATAAACCCTGTAATGACACTGCATTGGACTCGATTGCAGGAGCACAGAAGTAGTAAACAGAAAGTCCTCCATGCCCAATTATTGCTTACGCTTGACACCTAAATGGTAAGTCAACTCCACTTGAAAAATGAACATGACATGAAAATGACATCTCAAGGTGGAGTATACCATTTCAGTTTGACATATCGATCAATATAACACATAACACATAACATAAATGGAAATCCTAACGGCACTTGTTTAGAATAAGCACATCATCCATTTATATCTGTATTTATAAAGGATGATTTTTATCTCCTGGCTTCAGAGCCATGGATTTAGTGTCGTTTTGTGATTGGAAATGATTTTCTTCCTCCTGTTCCTAATTAAACCCTACAGGGGAAAACATCTGAACAGCCTGTCAGCCTTTTCAGCAAAGTTAATATAGTGGAAACAAGCTGTTTATCATTATCATTGCCTGTAGCTTCACAGTGTGGAATCGTAAAAACAAATCACAAATAAACTCCTTGGCTCATTGTTGACTGGGTCTAGCCCAGATACAGCCTCGAAAGCCTCGAACGATTATTTGGCAAGCTTTTGATATATTTATAACTGTGCAAAAGTGTTACTGTTCCGTTTTGGTTTGTCTGCAAGAATAAATTTGCCAAAAAGGAATTTTGCAACAAATGGGCTTATTTGTAATAAATAAATAAATAACATGCTTTCTGGTTGAATGCCGTTCATAGGCTTTCCATCGTAGTTGCAAATTCCCCTTCAAGTGATTATACTTTTTAGGTTTCCGTTTTGGTCTTTACAGGGTAACATAATTGATTTATAGATGAATCAATAAACTTTGGAATGAACGAAATAACTGATTAAATGATTACAAATGACTCACCCCTGGTAAACAGGGCAGTTTCCCCTGTCAGAAGAAGCTTCAACACCCACCTCCCACAGAACTTTGTCCATATCCTGGCGGAGACTTTGTGCCTCCGCCACTTTGTGACGGACAACCGGATTTGAGGCTATAAGGAGGTCGGCCAAGCAAAATTGCGGCTTTGTCAGTCGCAGAGGCAAAAACTTGGCCGTGTTAGGATATTGGCGAGGTTGTGAAGAAAGACTTCCGGAAAACCTGCGAGGATATTTTCATTCACCATCCGATGTCTCAGATGGTGGCAACAGTGCACCATCAACACTGCGTATAGTGGGAACGGAGCAGAGGAAGGGTTAAATATGTCAATAAGCCAGTTAAAACCAGCCACATCATATTAAAATGCTCAACATGGAATACAAGGGTTGCACTTCTGCATCAATATAAAGCAAAACCATTTGCAAAACCGAAATAAGACCCATCTTCTGGTTTGAAAAGCATGTCACAGGAGAATCTGATACAACCAGGCCACAAAGGCCGAAATGGGTGTGATTTAGAGGCCAATTACTCTGCAACCAACCGAATGGAGGCGTTTCAGCTGCTCGGGGCTTGTGCTGAATACCAAAAAGGAGCGAAGCACCATGAGAAGAACACGTACACAATGCAGGGAAGCAGCAGTCCCTTAGTGAATAAGTGACTTTCTAACGCATGGTGAAAAATGTGACCTTTATGTTCAGACAAACTTAGGGATTCAAAAGGTGAGGTCGGAAATAAATCACAGTATTTTCAGTTATGAGTCAATATTTATGTTCCGTTGCCGAAATCTGTTTACCGAGTTGCCAATTGTTTGCTGAATAGATTATCATCCGCCCATAGATGCCAGCATGGGAACAAATTACACAATGCAAATCCAATAATTAACAGGCTTATTTAAAAAAAATAAAAGATATGTTAACATTTTGTTTAGAGGCGTTATGAAGTTGGGTCTTGATTATTTATGCAGATTTAGGCTGTCACTCAAGTATCATAACAAATTCATGCCCACCCATTGACATTTTGTGCCACTGACGTTGAGACACGTCATTTAAGTTTTGACCATGGACGGGTGGAGGACGGCCTGACACTGCTCCTTTGTGAATTTTCAACTTGTAAACCAATGTACTGACAAACAGATGCCAGAAGTTGGAGGTCAGGCAGCACTTTATATTTTTGCTCAACTCACATTTTGAGTCCACGAGAGATTAGGAAGGAGGGAGAAATTTGAACAAGTTTACGCATTACACAGTGAATGAGTATAAATCTGTCCAGTATGAGTAAATTATGAGCCCGTGTCAGTGTTGCTCCCTGCACGCACATATTTTTAAATGCATTTATTTTGCAAAAAAACCCCAAAAACATTCCTGAATGTTGTTTTTGCTGTTTTGTGGAAGGAATCTCTGTTGAGATGTTGACATTAACGTTTACTTTTTAGACAAAGCTATTTTTTCCCCACTTTAGGAAGAAATGGCTGTATTTTATGAAACCAACCTATATTCTAAAGCTGTTTTCCGGAAAGGGAAAAAGTAGGAGAGTCATTATCCAACAAACAGGGGCGTATTTTCATGGGCAGGTGCACTAAGGCATGAAAACTGGCACACACAGATGCACAATCGGTGTTTGAAGGCGACCTTCAAGACCTAAAATATGCGGGAAAACTCATGTAAAATCTATCAGTTCTAAATTCTTAAAAAGTGTTTTTATCCTGGTAATAGCAAAACATGTTTTCAACCAGGAGTCTATAGGCAGTCTTTACAGCTCGCTAATGTGACCAATTTTAAACTACTGTTCAGAAGCTTGATCAAATCAATATTGCACATTGCATACATCGTACGTTATGGTAACAGCAGATGGTTATGATTTTTATTTTTTCATCATTTGATTATTGAATGAAGATAAAGTGGCAGGAACACAAAAGTTGATACTCCCTCCTCCTTTACCAACATGCTCTGCTTGTCTAATTGATTTGCAATGCCTGGGTTGACCACTGTTTGACTTTCTCTCATTGTTTTCATTTGAGGTTTTGTTTTTTTCTTTGTTTCAATTGTCTTTTTCTTTCAAACCTCAATTAAAAAAAAAAAAAGATAGCTTGTAAACGTCAAAATGCACATAACGGTTCCCATCCCCTCCATCTTTTACAGCCTTAACAACATCATTGACCTTCTTGATATGCTGCCTCTAGTTTACAAGATATTGAAGGTGGTACACTTTTACAGAGACAGTAATCAACGCTCGAGTACAGACGAGACCTGGAAAAATTTGAGCAAAAGCATCTTGCCCCTGTGAAGATTTCTCCTGGCACATCTCTCATGACTGCAAATACGCAGGGACTTGGAAAGCAATCGAGGTATTTTGTTTACCCCAGACGACAAACTGACTTACCATAATTTCCAAACTACTGAGTGAACGGTGTGCACCAATATAAGGTGCACCCACTCGATTAAAAAAAAGAACTACATATATCGGCCACGCTTGTCTATAAGCCGAGATGGTAAGGAACTCTTCCTATGCCAAACAGTGTTGTTTCATGTCACGTTATTCTGTTACGGCCTACTTGTTAGGTCAAGGCTGTGTGCTTGTAAATGACGAACGCATTTGCATCGCAGGATGAAGCCAAATTTCACAACGCCTTCTGATGAAATCACTATCAACTCCCGATTATGAGAGCAGATGAAGAGGCGGAAAGTGATGAATGAGCTGGAAAGGAGGAGAGGAGTAAACAACGGATGAGCAAAACGACTGCAATATCCCTCCCCCCCTT